>NW_027361830.1:4247500-4422500 GCF_039654945.1 Dendrobates tinctorius
ACTGTTCTTTTGTAGATGCTGGTAATATTTAAAGTCCCTTTATATATGAAGTGTAGGCATATGTAATATGGGGTGTGGGAGGTGAATTGAAATTGCAGAAGCAGCTTTCAGGGAAGACGCATCCATCATGCAGACGTTAGTCCTACCTTATGGAGTCTTCCATTAGGGTCCTTAAATAGGAACCGAGATCCAGCATTTCCTTACCTCATCCAATCGGACAAGATCGCTCCCCCTCAGTTCCTGGTGCCACCTGTTTTTCGCTTATTTGTTTTTCAACTTCAAATTTCCCTCCAAGATGGCGGTGCGTTCCACTGTGGAACGCAGGGCGGAAGTGATGTCGCGCCTTCAGGCCCAGCGGTGAACGTCACTTCCGGTGCATGCCGCTCGGTTAGAGACGACTATGCGGCGCGTGGGGGGAGCGGATCCTGGGCTGGGGAGCTACGGGAGGCTCCCAGCCAGACTCCCCATACAGCATTGCTGGAGCGCCGGAGGATGGTGCGGATCCCTCCAGCGGCAGGAGCAGTGTCCGGGGAGGAAGGTCCGGGACGATGGACCCCGGCTGCCCGGCTCACAGGTTAAAAATGCCGGGATCTCGCCGGTCCTATCCACGGTGCACAAAGAACCTCTTCAGCCCTATAGGGACAGGAAAACACTGGGGATTAGAGGAAGTGGAGGGCTATTTAACCTCTTGTTTCCTATCCCTAATTAGGATGGGGAGGCAACCTCCTGTGTGCTGTCCTGGAGAGGATTAGCGACAAACCCAATTATCTGGAAGGGTGCTTTCACATTCAAGGGGTTATTTTAAATAGATTTTTATCATGCCAAAAATGAAAAATAGCAATATACATAACTTAGAGATTCTGGGCTATTCCCACTTGTTCGCCAGTCCTTTTTGCTTATTAGATATATGCAATTACTTGGCACCATTGTGACATTACAATATTGCATAAGTCAATCAAGCTCCAAGTATTTGATGTTGCATTCTTGCTTAGGTCAACCACAATTGGCTGTTGTGATCATGTAAAATGCGTGGGGTTGTTTTTCACCAAGGGGGCGTGCTCACTCAAAATTTTGCCTAAGAAAACTGCCATCAATAAAGAATGGTATATAAATATCCTCCAAGAGAAACGGTGATTAACAATGCTTTTTCCACCATGATGGAGCACCATGTCACAAGGGAAAAATGATAACCAAGTGGCTCGATGGACAAAACATTGAAATTTTGTGTCCATGTCCAGGAGACTCTCCAGATTTTAATCACATAGAGAACCTGAGGCCAGTCCTCAAAAAGCAGGTGGTGGACAAACAAAAACAGAGAAATGGCGATAAACATTTATTAGCCAAGAATTGTTAGCCATCGGTTAGGTTTTGACCCAGAAGCGGAATTTCAACATGACAGGGCAAATAGCAGACATCTGGGAAAAATAAGGGTCAACATTGTAAATATTAGATCTTTGCAAAAACTTTTCGCATTTCTCAATTAAAGATAAAAAAAAAAAACCATGCGCAGCAAACTTTGCGAAAACCAAAATGTGGTTGAATCTCAAAACTTTCGGCCACGACTGTATAGCTTTGAATGGCATCCCCATATGTTCCACAGTCAATGTACAATTTTCTGTGAATCTCTGCTGTACCTTTCTGTAAGAATTCTCTGAAATCCCACAATATAATCTATTAATATATAATTACAACAATCCACTCTGACCAAGAAGCATAAATTCATGATAGATGATCAATTTGATACAGCAACTTTTTCTTTTGACTTTGCACTGCTAATTTAGACAATATTCCAAAGAAATCTCCAACATATGAACTGCAAATTAAAATAATCAATAATCTGTATTAAACATGTTATTTCAAATGAAAGAGCCAGAAATATGTTGGTTTCATTAAAACCAGAAACTTGCCTTTCAACCACTAAGACTTCCACAGTGACATATGTAATTGAAACCATTATCAGCAAGGATGCATAAAATATGAAAAGACCCCTGGATACAGGCTTTAAGAAAGGGAGACTATGATCTCCGAGAGCCAAACTGCCGTTTACTGGATGCAGAAGACAAATTAAATAAAATGAGGTAAGTGGATTTTAGCTAAAAAAAAAAAGTATATAAATGAATAAGGACAGTCAGGAAATGAGAAAATAGATAAGACACACCACCACATCTACAAAATGCATCAAGACATTTTTCTACACTGGCCTCTCAGGAAGAACTATTAACTCTCTAAATGCACAGCACGTCATGTGCTAATTACCTTATGTTTTAGAGAATTGCGTTTGGACTACAGCATTTTGTATGGCTTCGGACTTTCCTGTCTACAAATGCCCAGGTTGATTCAGTCAAACATACACATTCAGAGGGCTGGATGTGTATATAGAAGTTTAAACAAACTTGGAATAAACTCTGAGCTAATTAAACCCCACTGACAGAAGAGCGCTCACTTAGCACACTTGTATCAGACGGTTTTATCCTCTTATGAACAGTAAAACTTTTGAAAAAGTTTTCCCATGTATTAAATACATATCTATCATATTCACATACATCATTCACATGACAAGAGCTAATCAAAAAGGTTTGATGAACGTTGTCAAGTTTACATTTTCTAAGAAGGCCCAAGATCGTCGTTTGCCACCCAGGTATGGAAGGCAATTACATTTAGAGTGGTTGTCCAGTTTTGGGGCCTTTTTTTCTCTTTACCTAAATCCATGTATTTGGGAGTGAAAATCAATTTTGCAATTAGCCATTTCCCTCTCAGTTTCACCGTCCTGACGCGGCCAATTTTTTAAGTTCTGACTAGCGTCACTATATTAGGTAATAATTCTGAAACGCTTTAAAATATACCAATGATTTGGAGAGTGTTTTTTTCGTGATAGGTTGTACTTCATTTTGGTAGACATGATGTGTTTATTTTATGAAAATATCAAAAATGTGCCAAATTTTTTTTTAAATCTTGCAATTTTCAAACTTTGATGCCCTTAAACCAGAGTTATATATTACACAAAATAGTTAATGAATAACATCACATATCTAGTTTACATCAGCACAATTTTTGAGAAAAAAAAAAAAAAATTGTTAGGATGATAGAAGGGTTGAAATTTGATCAGCAGATTCTCATTTTTTGCAATAAAATCAATTTTATTTTATTCTTTAGGCATTACATTAGAATTGACTTTGAGGGGCATATATGACAGAAAAAAAAAAAAAAAGATACACCATTTTAAAAACTGCACCCTTCAAGGTGCTCAAAACCACATTCAAGAAGTGTATTAACCCCTTATGAGTCTTCATCAGAATTAAAGCAATGTGATGAACAAAAATGAAAATTTTACTTTATGCCACAAAAATATTGCTATAGCCTCAAACTTCGCATTTTAAAAAGGGTAAGAGGATAAAATGGGCAGTACAAGTTGTGCAGAATTTCCTGAGTACATCGATACCCCATATGTGGTGGAAAACTACTGTTTTGGCGCAATGCAGGGCTCACAAGAGAAGGAGCATCAAAAATTTTGGAACGCATAACTGGCTGAATTAGATAGCGGATTAAATATCTTGTTTGCAGAGCCATTGATATGCTTAAACAGTGGAAACCCCACCCTCAAAAGACCCTTGTTTGGAAATGACACTCCCTCAAGGAATATATCTAGAGGTGTGGAGAGCACCTTGAAACTGCAGGTGCTTTACAATATTTTAAAATGTTGAGCCATGAAAAGAAACTCATTTTTCATTTTCATAAAGTTAGAAGGAGAAAATGGCCCCGAAAATCTGTGACATTTCTCTTTCGTACGCAGACACGCCATATGTGGTGTTAGACTTCTGTTTGGGTACACATCCAGGCTCGGAAAGTAAGGAGTTCCAACTGAATTCTGGAGCGCAATTTTGGCTGGAGTAGATTGCGGATGACATGTCAAATTTGAAAAGCCCCTGACATGCCAAAACAGCAAAAAAACAAAAAACAAAAAAAAAACACAAGTGACCCCATTTTGGAAACTACATTTCTTGTAGAATTGTGTGGTGAGCATTTTAATCCTCAAGTGATTCACAGAATTGTATAATATTGGGCTGAGACATTGGAAAATAATTTTTCCCGCTAAAATGTTGCTTTGGCCCCAAGTTTTCAATTTTCAAAAGGCATAATAGGAGAAAATGGACCGTACAATTTGTTACCCCAAAAACTGCTTTTGAGGTACAGAGCAAAGCTCAGAAGGGCCATTTTAGAGTTCAGATTTTGCTGGACTGGTTTGCGTGTGCCATGTCACATTGGCAGAGCCCCTGAGGTATCAGAACAGTAGAACTCCCATAGGTGACCTTATTTTACATACTACACCTGACAAATTCTCCTAAACGTGGAAATACCCCATATGTGGCTATACAATATTGATTAGCCACATGGCGAGACTCGGGAGGGACGGAATGCTATTTGACTCTCGCAAAACAAAGTTATAGTATAACAGTTTGAAGACTCCATATACACAGATCCCCTAAGTGCCAAAATAGCAGAATCCCCTCAATTGACCCCATTTTGGAAATTACACCCCTCTAGGAATTTATCTACAGGGGTAGTTGTCTATTTGGACTCCATGGGTGTTTTCCAGACGCAAGCAGCAGTGGATGCAAATCTGTGACTGAATTGGCCGTACATTGCAGTGTCCAGTATATTGTAGTGCCCAGAATATTGTGGTGCCAAGCTCGTGCTACTTGAGAGACACACCCAGTAAATTAGGTGAGCTCTCATCGCTACAGAAATGTCAAACATGTGGATGCTAAATGTGATTTAGGTACACTGTGGGGCTCAGGAGGGGGGGATTTGGGAGCACAGAATTTGCTTAACTTTTTTGGGGGAGAGGAGCCATAGCGCTTTTCCAGAGCCTTTGTACTACCAGTAACATGAAAACCCATATATTTACATTAACAGATGATGGACTCGAGTGGGGCTTTTTTTTGTGGATTGAGTTAAAGTTAACATTTTGCATCACATTTATCCTGTGCTCTATGCTGAGCACTTAAAATCGGGGATTTCATCTAAATCTCCAAATGACGCGATTCAGATAAAAATCACGAGGGATCCATTCACTATAATGAGGCAGCAGAGTTACTCTGGACTCCATCTGGCCTCTGTTAAGCGGTGCCCTTTTTTCAGACGGGCACAAGACTGTGGCCAACGGCAGTTTTATGCAATCCTAAAAAGACGGACACTGCCGGATCACAGGACAGATGGCGTCCACAGTGCCTCCATCTGCCTCATTATAGGGAACTTTCTGCTGGGGTTCTGTCTGAATCATTATTTCAGAGATTTACACAGAAACCCTTTTACCTGAATGCCCATAGTAACAGCTGAAAAGTGTCCCAGGGGTGAGAGATTCATCTTTAAGTCATATGAGGGCTTAATTTTTTGCGGAACCAGTTGACATTTTTATTGGTACCATTTTCAGGCACAACATCTTTTGATCGTTTTCTATTCTGATTTTTGGCATGCAAAATGAACAAAAATCAGCAATTCAGGAATCTTTTAAATATATTTTTCTTAATGCCGCTTACTGTATGGTAAAAGTGATAAGCGACTTTATTCTGTGGGTCAGCACGATTACAGCGATACCATATAAATATTTTTTAGGTTGTGTCGATTTTACACAATAGAAACCTGCCTGCAACATCCTTCAGCATGACCGGTTTTGCAGTGGGTCAGTAATGGTCTGAGGTGGCATTTCTTTGGAGGGCCACACAGCCCTCCATGTGCTCGCCAGAGCTAGCCTGACTGCCTTTAGGTACCGAGATGAGATCCTCAGACCCATTGTGAGAACATATACTGGTGCGGTTGGCACTGGGTTCCTCCTAACGCATCACAATGCCAGACCTCATGTGTCTGGAGTGTGTCAGCAGTTCCTGCAAGATGAAGGCATTGAAGCTATGGACTGGCCTGCCTGTTCCCCAGACCTGAATCCGACTGAGCATATCTTCGACAGCATGTCTTGCTCCATCCACCAACGTCACGTTGCACCACAGACTGTCCAGGAGTTGACGGATGCTTTAGTCCAGGTCTGGGAGGAGATCCCTCAGAAGAACATCGGCAACCTCATCAGGAGCATGCCTAGGCATTGTAGGGAGGTCATACAGGCACGTGGAGGCCACACACAATACTAAGCATCATTGATTTGTTTCCACTTTAATTTTGCCTTGTTTTGATTTTAATTTTGACTTGTTTCCATTTTTATTTTTTGCGGGATAAGTTGACTTTTTCATCGATACCATTTTTACTTCCTTTCAACATTTTGATAGTGTTATTCCACTTTTTGTTCAGCACTATGAAAAAAAGCATTGTGTTTTTCCACTTTTTGTATTTATCTTTTGTACGGTGTGCACTGAAGAGGTTAACTAGTGTGACAGTTCGTTTCTTTTTGTTTTTACATAAATATATACCTATTGGTTTCATTTTATTTGATTTATTTTGTGACAAATTAAAAATTATCTTTGCTAATTTTTTTTTTTCTTTTAACTCTATAGGATTTTAAACTTTATTAGTCCGATCGCAGATACAATGCATTGCCGATTGGAAGGGAGAGGGAGCCACCTCCCTCTCTTCGCATTATAAATGCTGTGATTGATAACAGTTATGAAATGCCCTATAAATGGCTGTCCTATTCCTGATCTAAGGCTACATTCACACACAGCATTTTTGCTGCGTTTTTTGTGGATACGTTTTTCAGCTGCAAAAGCCGATCAGATTTTTAAAAAAACCGCATCACCTGAAAGGTTTTTGAGCTCATAGATAATGTTTTCAATATCAAAAGCAGATTAGAAATCTGCTCTATCCATTTATCCATATCTGTCTCCATATCTTATCTGTACCAAAAAGAATGAAAGCTGGGTAGCACACAGACTAACACTTCCTGCCAGGCAAAGGAGGAGGAAAGAGCGTCTCAAACATCATTAACAAGATATTTTGTAAGTGACAATGTTACTGTAACAATGACAGCAGATATGTCTAAAAGACAGCTCATACAGCTTGTTGTGAAGGACGGTGTACCATTAACATTATTTGCACGACCAGCTTTTACAGCTATTAATGGAGAAATGGCCCCCAAACTTGGTGTTTCTCTGGAAAGAGAAAGTATTAGAAAATTAGTGATTGAAGAAGCCCTTAATCAAAAGGAAGATCTTAAAGTCTCTCAAAAGACGCTTCATGTTTCTTAATGGATTCCTGCACACATCACAGAGTGAACTATTTTGCCATCAATGTTCGATATGTTTGTGACAACAAAAATTGTTACTAACACGCTGGCAGTAAAAGATACTAAAGCTCATCACAGCAGCCAGTTTCTCCAGGCCTTAGTGGAAAAAGTTCTGCAAGATTACGAACTCAAAAAAGAACAGGTTCTTGCTATTGTAACGGACAATGCTTCAAACATAAGTACAATTACACTGATGAATGAGAGTAATGAACAACAGCTAGAGGAACATTTAGGATTCAGTATGTTTGAGATGGAAGGCCACAGTGCTGTTCATGTAACTGAGGAACAAACAGATATTACTACAGAAGAACAACAAAATTATACTGCAGAAATAGATGATCTTGTTGAAGCTGCTTCAAAAACACTTTCCTATTCATCACATGCGCTGTGTTGTGCACACTCTGCAGCTGGCAATAAGAGATAGTCTGCAAGAGGGACATGCTGGAAATCTGATTGGAAAAGTGAGGAAATTGGTTATTGCCGCCAGAACCCCTAAAATTGATTCCATCTTGAAGAGACGTGCTGGAAAAGGGCAATTGTTGATCAACTAAAACCGTTTCTTATAGATATGGCGAACCCTCAGGTAACCCTAAATGAAGGTCAATGGACACATGGACAATAATAAACACATAAAACATTAATAAATAACATTTCTCTCATGTCTGCTTTACATCAGCACCATTTGTAAACTTTATTTTGTTTGCATTTTAGGTGGTTTAACCCCTTCATTACAGCCAATACACATTTTTACTGACCTGAGATATAAGGGAATATCATCCCCATACAGGTGACAATCCAGCCGCTGTCAGCTGTCCACTATATCTGACAACTTGCTGTACCACAAATGATCAGTGTTGGCACCGTCCATATCTGTTTAACCCTTTAGGTGCTGCTGTCAAAAGTGACTACATCAAATAAATTGTTAATAGATTGTGGGGGCTTGCACTTTAATCTAATTGACACACCGAGATCATGATTGTGTGTTCCTGATGTTTGCCATAGCTGTTCATGGCCAAATAGCGGCCTAAAGCCCCTGTTACACACTGCGATATCGCTAGCAATATCGCTGTAAAGTCTCCGATTTTGTGATGTTGCAGCGATATTGCTAGCGATATCGCTGCATGTGAAACTTACCTCCGACCGGCTCCCCCGCTGGTTATCGCTGATCGCGCGAGAAGCTCCTGGACCATTCCTCGTCGGTCACTTCCTGCGGCGCTTCCTGCTGTGACGACGAGCGACGCGTGGACACTGGTAGGAGGACGCAGGATCGCCGCGTCTGACAGGTAAGTAGCGACCCCCGTCCCCAGCGATGTCGCTGGTGAGATCTGCCTGTGTGGCAGCTCACTAGCGACCACCTAGCGATGCACCAGTGATCCTGACCGCGTCATATCGCTGGTCGGGATCGCTGGTGCATCGCTAGGTGTAACGGTACCCTTAGAGTCTCCCAGCTATAGCGGTCAGTTCAGAAGTTAGTGACATTTAGGTGGTAAACAAACAATTTTCATTCCGGCTATACCACTTTGCATCAATTCCTGAAAATCACCTGAAGGGTTAATAAACTACCTGACAGCAGTTTTCAATATTTCAGGGGGTGCTGTTTTTAAAATGGTATCACATTAGGGGTTTTCTAATATATAGGACCCCCAGAGTCACTTCAAACCTGGATAGGTCCCTCAAAAAAATAAATCTTGTAAATTTCCTTGAAAAAATGAAAACCGGATTACTTACCGGTAATACTCTTTTGTAGAGTCCACGACAGCACCCACTGAGAGAGGGGATCCGCCCCCAGAATAGGAAACCTACAGAGAGATAAATGGGGCGGTCCCCCTCGCTCCCTCAGTTTGTGTTACCGAGAACAACGGAGGAACCGCCATACATGTTTTAGTCAAACTGTTTGGGCGATTCATCTACTTTACCCCTATGTAGTTCTATGCTTACTAAGTTTAATCACATATCTAACTTAAATCATAATCTCCACCACCAAGGAGACCCATGTGTGAACAAATTTTTACGGGAGGGAAGTGAGCGGGTGCTGTCGTGGACTCTACAAAAGAGTATTACCGGTAAGTAATCCGGTTTTTCCTCTTCGCCACGACAGCACCCACTGAGAGATTTCCAGAGATAATCACTTGGGAGGGCACACCGTGTTAAGGACAGATCTACCAAAAGTTAGATCCTCGGTAGAGGACAAATCTAGTCTATAGTGACTATAAAAGGTAGACGGAGAAGACCAGGTTGCAGCCTTACATATTTGTTCAATTGGGACGTTCGCCCTCTCGACCCAGGAGGATGATATGGCTCTAGTAGAGTGCGCCTTAATCCCCAGTGGAGGGTCTTCTCCTTTTGCCAAATATGCCATTGTGATCGCATCTCTGATCCACCTGGACAACGTGCCCGTTGTAACTCTAGTCCCCTTCTTGTTACCCTGGAAGGAGACAAAAAGAGACCTACTCTGCCTCCAGGGACTGGTCCTATCTAGGTAGGCTAGCACAGCTCTTTTCACATCTAAAGTGTGATATTTCACCTCGTCCTGTGTTGACGGGTTCTCATAGAAGGAAGGTAGGCATATCTCCTGAGATCTATGAAATTTAGTTGCCCGTTTGGGAAGGTAGGACGGGTCTGTCTTTAAAATCAGACTGTCTCGTGTTATTGACAGGAACGGAGGGTCCACTGATAGAGCGTGGAGATCACTCACTCTCCTAGCCGATACTAAGGCTACTAGCATAGCAGTTTTCAATGAGAGGCACTTTACTGACGCTGAGCTTATGGGCTCAAATGGTGCCTGAGTGAACGCATTCAAAACTAGAGTAAGGTTCCATGCTGGTAGCTGAGGCATATGCACCGGCTCTGACCGTTGACAAGCTGAGATAAAACGGGTCACCCATCTATTTGCTGCCACGTTATAGTTAAATAGGGCTCCTAGGGCTGATACGTGGACCTTTAGAGTGCTTACTGAGAGCCTCAATTCTCGGCCTCTTTGCAGAAATTCTAGAATGGCCGTAATGGGTACTTCACCGGCTAGTTTTGCTGGGTGAAAGGCCAGGAACTTTTTCCACACCTTAGCATATATTTTAGTTGTGGACTCCTTCCTACTTTGTAGCAGGGTATTGATTAGGTTCTTTGAGAAACCCTTCTGCCTCAGTAGCTCCCTCTCAAATTCCAGGCCGCTAGGTGCAGGGCTTTGGCCTGTGGATGGTAGCAGGGTCCCTGCGAAAGAAGATTCTGGTGCAGCGGTAGGATCCATGGGTCGGTTAGTGACATGGCTCTCAGCCATGAAAACCACGGTCTTTTTGGCCAGAATGGGGCTATCAAGATGACTCTCGCCCTCTCCTGTCTTATCTTCCTGACTACTGTTGGTAGTAGAACCATTGGAGGGAAGGCATAGGCTAGCTGGAATGTCCAGGGTGCTTGGAGGGCATCTAGAATGTCTGGGTTGTCTGACCTGTAGAGCAAAGCAAACCTTCTTACGCGCCTGTTGGCTCTGGTCGCGAATAGGTCTATCTCCGGTCTGCCCCATTCTGACGCTATCATTTCGAAGACGTGCCTGCTGAGGACCCACTCGCCCTGATATAGGGTCCGGCGACTGAGATAGTCTGCTCGGGAGTTGTCTACTCCTCTTATATGGAGTGCTGACAAGGAGAGAAGATGTACTTCGGCTATCTCTAGGATCTTTCCCGCGATAGACATCAATGGTCCTGACCGCGTGCCTCCTTGCCGGTTTATATAGGCCACTGCGGTGGTATTGTCTGTTTGGATTCTCACGTGGGTGCCCCTTAACTGTGGGAGAAAATGAGATATCGCATAAAAAAAATCGCTGTTAGTTCCTTTACATTAGAGGTGGTTTCTATTTCATCATTACGCCACCAGCCTTGTACCATGTGCTCCTCTAGGTGGGCCCCCCAACCTAAGGGGCTGGCATCCGTAGTGAGTATTTTGGAGGGAGTCACCCACCATTGTACTCCCTTCGATAAATTGGAAGGGTTTAGCCACCATTTTAGGGATTTAACCACCTCGGGCGATAGGGACATCTTCCCTTCCAACCGCCCCTGCAGTCTGTTTCCTGCAGAATAGCCCACTGTAGTTCTCTGGAGTGGAACTGGGCCCATTGCACCGCTGGGATGCACGATATCAGGAACCCCAGCAAGGACATACCCTGTCTCAATGATATTACGGGTCTTCCTGTAGTATTCTGTATCTTATCGATTATGCCCATCGCTTTGGCGTTTGGCAGAAAGCACTCCTCAGTTACGGAGTCCACTTGCAGGCCTAGAAACCTCTGACAAGTTACAGGTTCTAGTCTGGACTTCTCCCAGTTAATTAGCCAGCCCAGTGCTTGTAGGGATGAGATAATCTTAGCTATTCTCGCTTCGCACTGTGAAACAGAATTTCCCACTATGAGTAGGTCGTCTAAGTAAGGGACAACTAGGGTGTCATTCAACCTTACATACGACATCACCTCCAGCATCAATTTGGTAAATACCCGAGGAGCCATGGATAGCCCGAATGGCATTGCCGTAAACTGGAAATGCTGAATCCGACCTTTGAACCAGACTGCTACCCGCAGGAACCTCTGGTGCCCTCGATATATGGGGAGATGGTAATAGGCGTCCTTTAAGTCCAAGACTGCCATATAACACCTGGGGAACAAAAGTTTTATTGCAGACTTAATCGACTCCATCTTAAACGGCCTCAGCTTCAAGAAGGTATTAAGCTTCTTTAAGTTTATTATAGTCCTATAAGAGCCATCTGGTTTTGGGACTAAAAATAGAGGAGAATAAAAGCCCATTCCCATTTCGTCCCCTGGGACCTCTACCAGGACCTGTTTAGTTAGCAGTACTGCAATCTCTATCTCCAGTGCTTCCTGCTGTGTCTGGGACTTCATGGAAGTCAATAGGAAGGAGTTCGGTGGATACCGAACAAATTCTAATTTTAGGCCTGATGACACAATATTCATGGCCCATGGGTTTGATGTCACCTTTCCCCATTGGTGGCTGAATTTTAATAGTCTGCCACCTACCGGTGTAGTGGTTTTATCGGGACCTGTCTCCCCTGAAGGGACGTTTCCCGAATAGGTTGCCCCTTTGTTTGGGGTCCTTATTTCCCCAACGGTCCTGGGGTCTAAAGTCCTTCTTTTTGCCAAACGGCGGCTTCCTGTAGGTCCTCCTGTTAAATGGAACATACGGGTTAGGAAACCCTTTCTTTCTCTCCCCCGCTTTTGTTAAGATCTCATCCAGTTCCGTGCCAAACAGGTACTTACCCTGGCAGGGTATAGCACACAGTCTAGTTTTTGTTTGCGTGTCTCCTTTCCACCCTTTCAACCATAAGGCCCGCCGGCCTGCATTGGTTAGCCTTGCTGCTCTAGCCGACAACCAGAGAGAGTCCGCGGAAGAGTCGGAGAGGAAGGCCGCTGCTCCCTTAATGAGGGGTATCGAGGAAAGGAGTCTATTTCTAGCTACTCCATTCTTAATATTGTCCTCCAGGTCATTCAGCCACACCAACATGGACCTTGCCGTACACGTGGCTGCTATTGCGGGCTTAAAGGCTGCCGTACATGCTTCCCAAGACCGTTCAAGAAATGTATCGGTTTTGCGATCCAAAGAGTCAGCCAAAGTTCCCGAATCCTCTACCGGCAGGGAGGATCTACGAGAGGTAGAGGCCACTGCCGCATCCACCTTGGGGGCTCTCGACCAGGCTGTTAATTCCTCATCGTCAAACGGGTACTTACGCTTTGACGTTAAGGGGAGGAAGGTTCTCTGACCCTGTTTTTCCCATTCCCTTTTAACTAGCTCTTTTACAGCTGGGACCACTGGGAATGCTCGGACCTTTCTACGGGAAATGCCTGCAAACATTATGTCCTGTGGAGTTTTGGGGTCCTTACTTTCTGGCAACCCCATGGTATTTCGGACAGATTTCACTAAATTACTGACACTGTCCGTGGGAAAACACGTTTGGTCCTCGTCCTCTGAGGAAATGTATTCTTGGGATCTATCGGAATCTAGTTCCCCGGTTTCTGACGGCGATTTTGACGCCGGCGAGGCTCCTCCTCTTGACGAATATATCTCTCTCACGGAGGAGTGGCCCCCCAAACTACTGGAACCACCTAAGGCCCGTAGCTCCTCTCTAATCATTGCCCGGATATCCTCCTTCTTCCGTGAGGATTCCTCCTGTAAGGCCTCCGCAATACACGATTGGCATAATCTCTTAGGGTGGCCATCTGGGAGGGGCTGAGAACATAAGGCACACTCTCTATTTTTCGCCTTCTCCGTTCTTTTGGCCTAAAGGGGGTATGGACCAGAAAAAGAAGGCCATCAATTATTTATTCTGACCAAAAAACACTCACCCGTGAGTTTCGTCAGCTTCTTAAAACTACCGGCTGCAAGGTCCGCGACCCCAGCTGAGGCGAGGCGTGGGACGATTTCTTTTCTTTACACTTTTTCTCCAAGGGCTCATCTTGCCTGGAAGGTCCACCAGGTTCCTTCCTGGAGCTGCCACTGCTTCTCCTTGTAGCACCGCTCTGTCTACTGCCATGTGGGGATTCCACTGGCTGACCTGACGGGAGCGAAGCTGGGTCATCTATGGATGACATGACTGCGCACTAGCGCTGTGTCTGTGGCTTCTTTTTATAGCCTCTACTACTTTTTTTTTTTCTTCCTTCTGCGCATGCGCGGGCGTTCTCCCGCGGTCTCTGCCTCCTGTCCTGACCCCGGAAGTCCTCCTACCACTTCCGGGTTGCCTCTCCTGGGGAACGCTCGCTCACAGCGGAGTACTGATGCGGCGGCGTCTGGCGGTGCCTACCGCGTATCTGCTCCCCGCCACCAACACACGGGGTCTTTCTCCATTAACCCCTGCCGCAGGTATGACCCCCGATAGCACTGCCCAGCACAAAACGCTCGAGCTCTTCTGCTTCTTTTTTTTGGGGGGGGGGGCGAGGCCATCAACCCCGGTATCTCATTGGTATTTGTAATGCGCCCTCCTCAGGGGGGGGGGGTTTAGCCATGTTCTCCCCAGTGAGCCTTGGCACCATTCTCACCTCCGGCCTCACCTGCATTACCAGCTCTGGGGGGGGGGATAACCTCTCCGCCCGACGCTGCCTCCAGTCCTGGGGCCCCTGCTGCTCATATTCTGCACGCAGGCGGCTACCAGACCAGGTATCCTCTTCTGCGGGTTCCTTTCCAGGAACAGGAAACCAAACTGAGGGAGCGAGGGGGACCGCCCCATTTATCTCTCTGTAGGTTTCCTGTTCCGGGGGCGGATCCCCTTCTCTCAGTGGGTGCTGTCGTGGCGAAGAGGAAAAAAATTATTGCTACATTTTTAAACCTCCTAAGAGACTAACAAAGTAAATTAGCATTTTAAAAATGGTGCTTATGTAAAGCAGGCATTAGGGAAATGTTATTTATTAATGTTTTTCTGTGGTATGACTATCTGGATTAAAGGGATATTAATTCAAAGTTTGAAAATTGTATTTTTTTTTTACATTTTTGTCAAGTTTCCGATATTTTTTTTTATAAATAAACAAAACATATCCATCTAAATTTACTATTATCATAAATAATGTGCCACAAAAAACACTCAAAATCACTGGGATTTGTTCAAGCATTCCAGAGTTATGACCACATAAAGTGACATTGGTCAGAATTTAAAAAATTGGCCCGGTCACAAAGGGGTTAAAAATGTAGCAGTCATTTTTCAAGGAAATTTGCAAAACTTATTTTTCAGAGACCTGTTCAGTTTTGAAATCACTTTGGGGGTCCTATATATTCAAACTCCCAAAAGTGATACCAATTTAAAAACCGCATCCCTCAACTTGCTAAAAATTACTTTCAGGTAGCTCACTAACCCTTCAGGTGTTTTTCACGAATTAATTTAAAGTGGCTTAACAGTAATGAAAAAGTGTATTTTTACAACTTAAATTTTGATAACATCTGAATAGGCCGCTAGAGGCGGCAGACTCTTAGGCTAAAGCCCCCTTCACACATAGCGAGATCGCTAGCGATCTCCCTAAAGCATCACCGATTTTGTGACGCATCAGCGATATCGCTAGCGATCTCGCTACATGTGACACTTACCTCCGACCCGGCTCCCCGCTGGATATCGCTGATTGCGCGAGAACGGGATGGTCCATTTCTCGTGGTCGGCTTCCTGCTGGCGCCGACGAGCGATGCATGGACGCTGGCGGAAGACGTCACCCTTGCTGCGTGTGACAGGTAAGTGACGACTGCTGCTGCATCGCTGGTGAGATCTGCCTGTTTTAGCGTTGCACCAGCGATCCTGACCGGGTCGTGTCGTTGTCGGGATCGCTGGTGCATCGCTAAATGTAATGGGACCTCAAGTTCACATTAGCGTTCGGGGGCCTTGCGGAGGGCTGCGTACTTCCTCCATTAAGCTCCGCCTACTTCTGCATACTTCTGTATGCATCCTGTGTACATATCTTTAACATTGGGTACGCAGGACATGCGGATGCGTCATTTTGACGCGCGCCCGCCGTCTGCATACATCCGCATGTTCTGCGTACCCAATGTTAAAGATAAGTACACAGGACGCATACAGAAGTATGCAGAAGTAGGTGGAGCTTAATGGAGGAAGTACGCAGCCCTCCGCAAAGCTCCTGAACGCTAATGTGAACTTAGCCTAAGGCCATTATTTGGCCATGAATTGCAATGACAAACATCAGGACCACACTATCAAGTTCTTAGGGTGTCAATGGGGTTAAAAAGGAAGCCCCCACACGCAACCATTTAGATGCTGTAGTCACTATTGACAGATATATTTAAGGGGTTAAACGACCATAGTCGGTGCCAACACTGATCGTGGCTGATGTAGCAATTTGTCAGCTATAGCGTACAGCTGCTGGATTGGCACCCGCTGGGGGATACTACTCTTTTATATTGCAAGTCAGTAAAAAGACATATTGGTGGTCATTAAGGGGTTAAAGAATCAATTTGAGCATATTGGTTTGGTCCTCCACAAGAGTTATGGTGGGTGGGGGTGTGTGTGTAATTACACACATATACATACATATACAAAGTCTGACTTTCTATATATACCTGAAATTACAGAGTTAATTAATGCATACTTAAGTCCCAGTGAGGAGTTAATAAGATCTGTAGAGTGAAAGCAGCATAAAATGAAGTTAGGTTTCCCCAACACAGAAGAAAGGTAGAGCACACAAATCCATACTGTACTGCGAGACAGGAAATGTGTTTTTCCCTCATTTACAGCACTCCGTAATTTATTTCGGCTCTCCCTGCCTGTGGAGTTTGCAGTCACTAGTGTTTCAGAAACCAGAAAGCTTCCCCAGGGCACCAGAATGCAGCCAGTATTTAATATTTGTAACCTAAGAAAACTTCTGCCTTTCTGCTGTGAACTCTGGCTGCTCAAACTCATTGTGCAGTCAGCCTTGCCGAAAGAAATGTATACTGCCAAGGACCACCAATGTTCCACTCTTCAAGGCTGGGCCAAACCCTCGATGTATCTCCAAGTTTCAACTATGGCTGGCCAGAAAACCCTCTGTCTTATATTTAACACTGGAGATTAAAATTGCGGAGACTGTATAAAAAAAAAAAAAAAAAAAAAAAAAAAGTAAAGAGCATAATTGCTTCACATGCCCAGTCATATAAACTATGCATCTACTTGCTTCATGAATAGACCAGCTGTGAAAGCACATCACGCTCAAAAAATGAAAACTTTAGCACTGTGTTCTACCACCTTGTTCTCGTCCGATAACGGACAATTATGCCCCTCACCCCTTTTCCTGGATACTGAAAACTGTTACGTTCCAGCAGCGTATATAGCAGAGGAGCAGCAAGAATGTAGTCACAGAGTCACCCAGAAAAAAAGACATGCTGCAATGCTTCTATGCATCATCCTGTATTACACTGAATGTTATGTCATTTCTATGTAATCTGCAGCATGAGGTAGGGACAGAGACCCGGATTCCAGCCATGTATGGCATCCTTTATTGGGTGCAGCAGTTATGATGGCGTCAGTGTTTTCTTTACTACAGATCTAGCAGAGCTCAGCTACTGAGCTGTGTATAACCCAGCACACACCACAACTTTCTGTGTACACTGTATAGTGACAGAGCTGCTAATCAGTGCTGGTGGTGGGGTTGGACTCTTTAGAGGGAACAGGTCAGACTTCTTCACACGCAAACCATTTATATGGCTGTGTAGCCCTCTAATTGATCCGGTTATGGCCCCAAGCCCCTTTACTATAAGGGGCATTTTATCGTTGTATTAGGCAAGAGACTTCTGGAAAGTGGTGCCCGGCGTAGTGACATGATGCATGCACAGGACCCTCCTACAATAATGCATGCCCTGACCCTTACCGATTGCTATACTGACAGTGCACATTTATTTGTGAAGATAATGTTATGCACGTTTAATATCGGAGGCCCGAGGCCCTGATCACCCGGCCCTCCCTGCTTTCTGCATCTTCTTTCCTCGCTGTGTAACCACATCTGTTTCCAGTGTGATGCTGGTATGCAGACAATTGTCTATTGGATGTGTGTTGTGGTAACGTTTGCCAGGGTTAAAGACAGGGTCAATCTGATCAAGGCACTAAAATTAGCTTCTGTATGTCATCCTGGAAAGACAGTACTGTAAGTTTACTTCTTACAAGATAAAACGCTGCTTTCATTAGATTGGGTTTATTTCAACACTGAGATGTATAAATGGCTCACTCTATTATAGATCTGTTCTTTCTGGGTCATCATATTTATAGGTGTAGGATCAGTATAAAATATAATATAAAGCAGGTGGGCCAAGTATGTGTCCTTCGTACAATGGCCACCATAAGGGCTAGCTCTGAATGTTCAACAGCCTCATTCAAGGAAACATAGAAGCATGTGCCGCTGTCTTTACCCAACTTCTCATCAATTTAATGTCTTCACGATATATTAAAGAGCTAGTTATTTCTGCAAGACCACTCAGTGTGCTTCGTAGGGCTGTGGAGTCGGAGTCCATTTTGGTGGAGTCAGAGTCGCTGTCATGGAAACTGATGAGTTGGAGTCGAAGGTTTGGCTTACCGACTCCATGGCCTTGGTATGAGGGAGTCAAAGTCGTGGAGACGGAGTTAAGGAAATTGATGAGTCGGAGTTGGAGGTTTGTCTTACCAACGTCACAGCCCTGGTGCTTAGTGATAAGGGGAAAATGATGTTACTGAACGACTCCAACTAGTAATGCTCAAGTTTTACTAAATTACGGAGACCTACACAGCTGTGTAACCTAGGCGCTTCACCCACAGTAGACATCATCAACAGGCAATGCTTTGACTTGCACACAAAACTAATGATCTGCCCCAACAATGTCCATTTTTAGCATTTAATTAAACCCGTGTTTGGCAAACTCCAGTCCTCACAGCTCCAACACGTCATGTTTTCAGGATTTTAGTGTTCATGCATCAGAAACAGACATGGGTTTTCTCACCTGTGCAATACTAAGGAAATCCTGAAAACATGATGTGTTGTGGGGTACGGGAGGACTGGAGTTTGTGAAATACTGAATTAAACATGAGGTTTGATCCTAAAAGTGCCCATACACATCAAGAAAAAAAGGTTGCAAAGCCTATCGCTCAGGTGATTTGCATGTAAGGGGTGTTCCAAAGTTTCCCTGGAGAAAGGAGTGATCGCCACGCTGAACGTCAACATGTTTGATTCTTTGTTCTCAAGGGAGATAAGCTGCCACCCGTGGTGACTGGCAAAGGCATATGCCCCTATCACAATTCAGAACACATGCACACTTGGTCACCAGCTATTGAAGAAATCTTGGTTCAATCAATAGCATGATTTCTAGTATAAAACAAAAAAAATGGGGGAATATAAAAACACTAGCTTAAGAGCCCGGCATTGCCTGAGCATAGCAACCAACTGTGGTTAGTTATAAATTAGAATGATAATATTGCACATAAAAATATTTCACATCATATATGCAACACTACAGATTTGCAACACAAATTAACTAAACGATTACCCAAGTATTGATAGTATTTTATTTTCAACTCATTCAAGATTTTTGGTTTTTCCTTTCGGTGCAAAGATGAACAGATTTTTGGCAGTTCCAACTCTTAGACCACGTAAAGTTTACCATGAGAAAAGCATGGAGATTGCAACTCGATCCCTACTACTTTCAAGGATTGTCCCTGAATATCGTTAATGGACATTGCAAATAGCAGTTGAACAGGAAACAGGAGGCGATTAAAAATCAAAAAACAAAATCAGATGGAATGAGTGGAATTCTTGGAATGAAAATGTCCTCTCCTTTGGCACATCCTGTTTCTGAGCTGTGTATCTAACCCTATCCTGTGTGATACTTTCTGCTGAGCTGTGTATCTAATCCTATTGTGTGTTACTGACTGCTCAACCGTGTATCTAATCCTATCCTGTGTGATACTGACTGGTGAGCAGTGTATCTAATCCTATCCTGTGTGATACTGTCTGCTGAGCCGTGTATCTAATACTATTCTGTGATACTGTCTGCTGAGCCGTCTATTTATTCCTATCCGGTGTGATACTGACTGCTTGAGCTGTGTATCTAATCCTATCCTGTGTGATACTGACTGCTGAGCCACGTGTCTAATCCTCTCCTGTGTGATACCGACTGCTGAGCCGTGTATCTAATACTATTCTGAGTGATACGGTCTGCTGAGCCATGTACAGTACAGACCAAAAGTTTGGACACACCTTCTCATTCAAAGAGTTTTCTTTATTTTCATGACTATGAAAATTGTAGATTCACTCTGAAGGCATCAAAACTAGGAATTAACCCATGTGGAATTATATAATTAACAGAAAAGTGTGAAACAACTGAAAATATGTCATATTCTAGGTTCTTCAAAGTAGCCACCTTTTGCTTTGATTACTGCTTTGCACACTCTTGGCATTCTCTTGATGAGCTTCAAGAGGTAGTCACCGGAAATGGTTTTCACTTCACAGGTGTGCCCTGTCAGGTTTAATAAGTGGGATTTCTTGCCTTATAAATGGGGTTGGGACCATCAGTTGTGTTGTGCAGAAGTCTGGTGGAGACACAGCTGATAGTCCTACTGAATAGACTGTTAGAATTTGTATTATGGCTAGAAAAAAGCAGCTAAGCAAAGAAAAACGAGTGGCCATCATTACTTTAAGAAATGAAGGTCAATCAGTCTGAAAAATTGGGAAAACTTTGAAAATGTCCAAGTGCAGTAGCAAAAACCACCAAGCACTACAAAGAAACTGGCTCACATGAGGACCGCCCCAGGAAAGGAAGACCAAGAGTCACCTCTGCTGCGGAGGATAAGTTCATCCGAGTCACCAGCCTGAGAAATCGCAGGTTAACAGCAGCTCAGATTAGAGACCAGGTCAATGCCACACAGAGTTCTAGCAGCAGACACATCTCTACAACAACTGTTAAGAGGAGACTTTGTGCAGCAGGCCTTCATGGTAAAATAGCTGCTAGGAAACCACTGCTAACGACAGGCAACAAGCAGGAGACTTGTTTGGGCTAAAGAACACAAGGAATGGACATTAGACCAGTGGAAATCTGTGCCTTGGTCTGATGAGTCCAAATTTGAGATCTTTGTGAGACGCAGTAAAGGTGAAGGGATGGACTCTACATGCCTGGTTCCCACCGTGAAGCATGGAGGAGGAGGTGTGATGGTGTGGGGGTGCTTTGCTGGTGCCACTGTTGGGGATTTATTAAAAATTGAAGGCATACTGAACCAGCATGGCTACCACAGCATCTTGCAGCGGCATGCTATTCCATCCGGTTTGCGTTTAGTTGGACCATCTTTTATTTTTCAACAGGACAATGACCCCAAACACACCTCCAGGCTGTGTAAGGGCTATTTGACCAAGAAGGACAGTGATGGGGTGCTACGCCAGATGACCAAGCCTCCACAGTCACCAGACCTGAACCCAATCTAGATGGTTTGGGGTGAGCTGGACTGCAGAGTGAAGGCAAAAGGGCCAACAAGTGCTAAGCATCTCTGGGAACTCTTTCAAGACTGTTGGAAGACCATTTCCAGTGACTACCTCTTGAAGCTCATCAAGAGAATGCCAAGAGTGTGCAAAGCAGTAATCAAAGCAAAAGGTGGCTACTTTGAAGAACCTAGAATATAAGACATTTTCAGTTGTTTCACTTTTTGCTAATTATATAATTCCACATGTGTTAATTCATAGTTTTGATGCCTTCAGAGTGAATCTACAATTTTCATAGTCATGAAAATTAAGAAAACTCTTTGAATGAGAAGGTGTGTCCAAACTTTTGGTCTGTACTGTATCTATTCCTATCCTGTGTGATACTGACTGCTGAGCTGTGTATCTAATCCTATCCTGTGTGATACTGACTGCTGAGCCATGTGTCTAATCCTCTCCTGTGTGATACTGACTGCTGAGCCATGTATCTAACCCTATCCTGTGTGATACTGACTGCTGAGCCATGTACAGTTGTGGCCAAAAATATTGACACCCCTGCAATTCTGTCAGATAACACTCAGTTTCTTCCTGAAAATGATTGCAAACACAAATTCTTTGGTATTATCTTCATTTAATTTGTCTTAAATGAAAAAAACACAAAAGAGAATGAAGCAAAAAGCAAAACATTGATCATTTCACACAAAACTCCAAAAATGGGCCAGACAAAAGTATTCGCACCCTCAGCCTAATACTTAGTTGCACAACCTTTAGCCAAAATAACTGCAACCAACCGCTTCCGGTAACCATCAATGAGTTTCTTACAATGCTCTGCTGGAATTTTAGACCATTCTTCTTTGGCAAACTGCTCCAGGTCCCTGATATTTGAAGGGTGCCTTCTCCAAACTGGCATTTTTAGATCTCTTCACAGGTGTTCTATGGGAGTCAGGTCTGGACTCATTGCTGGCCACCTTAGAAGTCTCCAGTGCTTTCTCTCAAACCATTTTCTAGTGCTTTTTGAAGTGTGTTTTGGGTCATTGTCCTGCTGGAAGACCCACGACCTCTGAGGGAGACCCAGCTTTCTCACACTGGGCCCTACATTATGCTGCAAAATTTGTTGGTAGTCTTCAGACTTCATAATTCCATGCACACGGTCAAGCAATCCAGTGCCAGAGGCAGCAAAGCAACCCTAAAACATCAGGGAACCTCCGCCATGTTTGACTGTAGGGACCGTGTTCTTTCCTTTGAATGTCTATTTTTTCTCCTGTAAACTCTATGTTGATGCCTTTGCCCAAAAAGCTCTACTTTTGTCTCATCTGACCAGAGAACATTCTTCCAAAAAGTTTTAGGC
Source organism: Dendrobates tinctorius (assembly GCF_039654945.1). Lineage (NCBI taxonomy): Eukaryota > Metazoa > Chordata > Amphibia > Anura > Dendrobatidae > Dendrobates > Dendrobates tinctorius. Next base: position 4,269,965 of record NW_027361830.1, read on the forward strand.
TTTTTCAGGTAAGTTTTGGCAAACTCCAGCCTGGCTTTTTTGTGTCTCGGGGTAAGAAGTGGGGTCTTCCTGGGTCTCCTACCATACAGTCCCTTTTCATTCAGACGCCGACGGATAGTACGGGTTGACACTGTTGTACCCTCGGACTGCAGGGCAACTTGAACTTGTTTGGATGTTAGTCGAGGTTCTTTATCCAACATCCGCACAATCTTGCGTTAAAATCTCTTGTCAATTTTCCTTTTCCGTCCACATCTAGGGAGGCTAGCCACAGTGCCATGGGCTTTAAACTTCTTGATGACAGTGCGCACGGTAGACACAGGAACATTGAGGTCTTTGGAGATGGACTTGTAGCCTTGAGATTGCTCATGCTTCCTCACAATTTGGTTTCTCAAGTCCTCAGACAGTTCTTTGGTCTTCTTTCTTTTCTCCATGCTCAATGTGGTACACACAAGGACACAGGACAGAGGTTGAGTCAACTTTAATCCAGGTCAACTGGCTGCAAGTGTGATTTAGTTATTGCCAACACCTGTTAGGTGCCACAGGTAAGTTACAGGTGCTGTTAACTACACAAATTAGAGAAGCATCACACAATTTTTCGAACAGTGCCAAAACTTTTGTCCACCCTCTTATATTTGGTGTGGAATTATATCCAATTTGGCTTTAGGACAATTCTTTTTGTGTTTTTTCATTTAAGACAAATTAAATGAAGATAATACCAAAGAATTTGTGTTTGCAATCATTTTCAGGAAGAAACTGAGTATTATCTGACAGAATTGCAGGGGTGTCAATACTTTTGGCCACAACTGTACCTAATCCTATCATGTGTGTTACTGACTGCTCAGCCGTGCATCTAATCCTCTCCTGTGTGATACTGACTGTTGAGCTGTGTATCTAATCCTCTCCTGTGTGATACTGACTGTTGAGCTGTGTATCTAATCCTATCCTGTGTGATACTGACTACTGAGCCGTGTATCTAATCCTATCCTGTGTGATACTGACTGCTGAGCCGTGTATCTAATCCTATCCTGTGTGATACTGGGCTCTCCCTGCAGTCTGTGTCAGAGGGTGTTCTGTGTTGGTACGGTAATAAATTGTTTAATTTCCAGCTTTACAGAAGGACGATAACACCATAAAAAGAATAATATGCCAAATTGTTTGGTGAATTGGAACGCGCAGGATTAAAATTTCACCTCACAACATAGCCTATGACGCTCTCGGGATCCAGACGTGTGACTGTGCAAAATTTTGTGGCTGTAGCTGTGACTGGGCAGATGCCAATCCCGGAAATACACACACATTCAGCTTTATATATTAGATTGCGTGTGGAATGAAACCATGAAAGCCAGTAACGGCCAAAGAAGCTTTTCAGTTAGGTCATCTCTAAGGGGAGGCAGCATGCACACGTTTAGGTGCATTCTGTACTACATAACACAACATCTACTTTTAAGCTTTGGACTGGAACAAAGCAGAAATGCATTTTACAAACAGAGAAACATAGCGGATATAACTCTGAATCCACAAAAGGCCACCTAAAAACTGTTGCACCAAGTCTGAGGTTCTCCACGACAAAGAAAGCAAGCTTCAGTTCTTCATTCCAAGGGAGGGAAGGAACCTGACAGCTAAAAGAAATAAGCCGTCATGGGTATCTGTAGGTAAAAAAGCATTTTAAAAATGCCACAGCCTGATTGCAAGTGCGGCTACAGGGGGAAAATGAAATTGTATTTCCCCTGCAGCATCTCACTTCCAGTCATAGATGTGGAGAATGGCAAGTGAGGAGGGAGCGCACGGGAAGTGAGGAGGGAGCGCACGGGAAGTGAGGAGGGAGCGCACGGGAAGTGAGGAGGGAGCGCACGGGAAGTGAGGAGGGAGCGCACGGAAGTGAGGAGGGAGCGCACAGGAAGTGAGGAGGGAGCGCACAGGAAGTGAGGAGGGAGCACACGGGAAGTGAGGAGGGAGAACACGGGAAGTGAGGAGGGAGAACACGGGAAGTTAGGAGGGAGAACACGGGAAGTGAGCAATAAGGCTACGTGCACACGCTGCGGATTGGGGTGTGGATTTGGCCGCGCAGATTTTGTAAAATCCGCAGGTAAACCTGCAGGTCAAAAGGGCTGCGGTTTTACCTGCGGATTGCTCTGCGGTTTTGTCCTGCGGTTTTTCATCTCCTCAATGGAGGAGATGGCAAACCGCAGCGGAATCCGCGGAAAAATCCGCACCGTCTGCACTGCGGTTTTGTATTCCCATAGGGAATAATGGTACTGTACACTGCAGCAAAAACTGCTGCGAACCCACAGCGGCCAAATCCGCTGCGGAACCGCAGCAGAATCCGCAGCGTGTGCACACACCCTAAAAGAAAAGAGCAGGGCGTGTGATTACAGTGCGAACACTGTAGTGAGCGCTGACTGTGCTGCTCCAGTGACTGGAAGCAGAGCTGCTGCAGGGAAAATATACGGTAACTATTTTCTCACTGCAGCCAATATTCCAATTAGGCTGCCATACATGTTCAAAATGGTATTTACTTGCAGATTACCACTACCACTGCAGGTAGTTTATTTAAAGGGAACCTGTCAGTAAAGATTTATTGCTTATACTTCCTACAATTGACTCATCCTATTCATTGTCTACAGAGGTACAGCAACTCGGCCATATAACCACTTTCAAGGTAACCTGCCTTGTTAATGCAATTGCAAAGTGTGTCCATTTTAGATCTCTAGTACATCCGTGCTCGAGGGCTTGAAGCTACACCTCTACAACAATACCTTTCTAATGACTGCTAATGTCTGAGCTTTGACCCTCTGTTTTAGTACAGATCATCTTTCTGCATTGTTGTGTCTTTAAATGACAGATCTGGGTGAAGCTCCCTAAGGCAGCTGACTTTTCGTGTAGGTTAGTACAAAAAGTAATTTGCCATGTTGTTTATTTTTTTTTAAACTACAATAATGTGTCTTCTTCCAAGTCACCAATATCTAGCTTGAAAAAGTTCTCAGCTTTAGGCCAGGATCTCATGGCCATACTCACACTCTGACCAATCACATGCACAAATCGCAGATGTGACTGGCTTTGTGTGCAGCTCCAGGTGCTCTTCCACATAGCAGCTGAGCACAGGAGGGGCCAGCTAGCCTGGTCCATAGATTAGACCAGAATAAAGTATGCTGACATTTTTTTCTAATCAGACTATTGGTATGTGTGGAAAAATTAGCCATGTGCACTGGCTTCAATGGGTCCGTGTGCAGTTTGTGGTGCAAAGGTGTGTACAATTCTCTTGTCTGAATGAGCTCTTATAATAATATAGAAAATAGGCAGGATCAGCAAATCATTTATTTTTGCCACAGCACCTACACTACAGCAAGAAATGTACAGTTCTGTTAAGTAATAAAAATTAATGGTAAAAATAAAGGATAAAGCTTCAAATCAATGAGATCCATGTCAGGCCAAACCAAAGCACAATGGCACAAATATTTAGAAAAAGTGATATTTTACTCATTTATATAGCGCCATTAATTCCACAGCGCTTTACAGACATCATCACTGTCCCAAATGGGGCTCACAATCTAAATTCCCTATCAGTATGTCTTTGGAATGTGGGAGGAAACCGGAGAACCCGGAGGAAACCCACGCAAACACGGGAAGAACATTCAAACTCTGTGCAGATGTTGTCCTTGGTGGGATTTGAATCCAGGACTCCAGCGCTGCAAGGCTGCAGTGCTAACCACTGAGCCACCGTGCCGCCCTCAAAATATAAAAATATCACAAGTAGGAAGAGTTAAGTAGATCTGACAGGAGAGGACATGCCACAACTGCTGCATGTATACTGTGTTTCCATTCACCCTCATATGAAGCTACATGGCAGTCCATTATCTTAGGTCTCATTTAACATTTCTTAAAAAATGGTTTCGCTGTCAGTGTGTTGGATCAGTTTGTCATCAGGGTGGTCATCCCTGTGCGTCTATTCACACTTTTTATTTTTTAGAAATCAAAAACTTAAAAGGCTCTCATTAAGACATACAGCTTCCATACACTGACAATGGGTAGGTTTGCACCAGCTTCATCAGTGCATTGCATATGCACCAGAATTGGCTAGCTTCACACGACATATCCCATTGCTCAGGGACATTAGATGTATTCAGAGCCTGGTCAATGTGACTCTTCTGCTTAGTAGCTCCACCTCCTTGACTGCCACAGGATAATTATTTACATACAGCACATGCAGAGATTAAACATTTTCTTGTTTCCACAGCAGCCAATAATATTACCAACAACTACACTTTCAGAAAGCTAAACACCAATTGCAAAAGCAAGTAGATTTAAAAGCTTCTGACAGGTTCCCATTCACATTATACCACAGGCTAGGCAGCAAGTACAAGGTTAAAATTAAATGACACATTCTGCTCCTATCTGAGCTGCTGGCATCACAATTACACATTTATGGAGTGCTAAGGCCTCACTAGGAAGGAAGTCTTCAACTGCTCTCGATGACATAGCTGCAGCAGGCGAAACTGCTGGCAGTTCCTGTGCAACAGTCCCTAGATACTTACACAAAGGACAGAAAATTGATGGCGCCAGAGGGCCTCTTCCTAGATCATCCCACAGCTGAATATATGAAATGATATGCCATGATAAGGAGGCAGCGCGGGAAGAAGATCTAGGAGGGTATGAGTCCTCATATACATTAATCACCAAGACAAGGGGCCCTATGTAATCTCATACTGAAAATCATGGTCAAGGCTGCAACAGAGCCGACGCTGAAAGAGGGGGAGGCACTCATACATTTTAGCACCGCTGAATGTCCTCTCTTCCCTTTGGTATGGAAATCTCATCAAGAAGGTGTCAGGAGGATGAAACTCAAGATCTGCAGTTTTACTCCCAGACACAGAGTGATTCACAGCTTCACTGGCCAAAAAGAAGTTGCTGCTATGAGACCCCTCTAGCACACCCTTACTTGGGCTATAGAAAATTGTATACAGGTACATGCTCCATATTTCATTCAGAACTTTGTAATATCTTTCTATCTGAAGACTGGACTTAAAGACTTTCTACTGAAAAGAGAGCATTTTATTTTATGTCAACACTAAAACTTGCATAACAAAAAAATCTTTACAAAACTATTGTTTAAGGCTAAGGCCATGCGGTAGCATGTGTCATGTGACCAAAAAAAAAATCTGAGCGATTTGTAGTCACGTGACTGTGTAGGGGTGACGGCGGCGAGGCAGGGATAACAATCGGGTGGTGGTGCTGCTGGTGTTAGTGCAGATAGGCGGTGGAGGTGTGCTGTACTCACAGGAATGGGGGGGGGTGACCCGCTTCTTGGCGTCGACAGGCACGAGACAGAGACAGGAGATGTATTCAACAGGTTCTGCTTTTATTGGCCGCTCTCACGACGACCAGCACAATGCATGACAGGAATTTTTCACTGTTCTCTCTTGCAGAAAGGACCGAGTACCTTCGCTTATTGACTTTCACCGTCGAAGCATCCTTTGTGGCTCTTCCACCATGGCTGCCGTAGGCCAATCCACCACGGCGTTTCACCCTGAAAAGTCCACCAAATTACAGGTCCTCACAGACAGTCTCTGCCTGTGACCAACGTCCTCAAGGGACACCCCCTCATAACCGTAACTGCTGTCCAAGCTCTCTGAGAGGTCTCCTGTGTATAACAGACCCTCCTTCCTTGTGAGCTCCCCTGGCTGACTGAAGCTTCTAGAAGCTTACCTCAGTATTTATTCAGTCAGTCCAGGTAGCCCCGCCCACTGTCACCTGCGTTTCACCTTTGCCCAATCAGAGTCACCTTGACCTCTGACAGTTATGTAACGCTCGCATGGCAGTTACATAACCACTGTCGTCGGTGCTCTCCAGTGACCTCTAATCGACAGACTGCCACATGACACCATCTTTTCCTACCTCTCTGTCTTCTACTACAGACAGAGGTGTACTCAGTTCAACCTCCCCACAACGGTTTCAGAGCAGTAATGATTTATCACCTGAAACGTCTGGCTGTGCATATCTATGGCTTACAGAAAGGTACCAATCAGACACAAAGGTCAACACTCATCACCCATGTCACAAAGGTTCATGCCTGTAAAAACTACAAACTGTATAGTCCGATACTGCATATACAAGAATACATGTGATACTCCGAGGCCAACAAAACGCTAATTTAGACCTTGTCCTTAAGGATTTTGGAGCACACCGAAAATACTTCAAATGCTCTTTATTGTGGATTATGAAGTGGATCAAAATCCATGCCATGTTTCACCCGCAAATATGGCAGAGGCAAAAAATCCATTGAAGAACCGTTGCGATTTGCGGTAGAAACATGAGCAGTTGTGTGTACAGTGTTTGGCTTTGTATTGCTTTTTGGTCTTTAAAGTGTTACTACCATCCATCATCCACATTTCGATTTTATTTTTTGTTTTACTGTATACAGTTTGTAATAAGTATTGTTTATTATGCTAGCCCATATTTTTATTTTGTCGAAAACTAGTGTATACCAATCAGGAGGGGGGAAGAAAAAAAAAAACTGTTGGCCTCCGTATGGATAATGTAGCCCTATAGTCAAGTTTCGTGTTTGAAAATCTTTGAGAAGCGCACTCACATTTAATGAATAAAAACCAGTGGATGTGTTTATGTTTGCTGTTCTCTACGGGGACTAGCACCGATCTTCTCTTCTGAGTGACATCACCACTCTGTGGACTCTCCGCGTGACACTACGCTCTGCGTGGCCAAGAAGTAGATTTTACAATGTATAGCATAGCATGAGCTGGTTAGTTGGAATTGTGGGGATGTCACTCTGAAGAGGAGAAGATCGGTGCTCGACACCGGAGAGAGCAGCAGTAGGCAAGTATATTAATACAACTAAACATAATTAAAAAAAAATAGAGATGGGAGGGCTTCTAGAAAGTTACGTTCCCATGAAGGGCTTCATGCATTTTTGATATTGTTATATTGCAGAATTTCTGCACATATGTAAATTAGGTTACTTGTGTTTGTGTGTGCTTTTTCTTAACTTGTGTTTTTCAGGTTTCCTTTTTTGGCCTCTGGCGTGTCATACTTTAAAAAGCTGCATTGTTTTGGATACATTTTTATCAATGCAAAAAAAAAACTTGCTATACTTGGGTGCGGATTACGTATGTTTTTGATGCATTTCCGTTTTACTGCGTATTTTCCGCATCTAATGGAAGTCTATGGGGAAACTCCATACATAAAACTCTGCATACCCGCAAGAGAAATTGACATACTGCAGACATGAAACCTGTACCGCATGCAAGTTTATGCAGCGTTAAGAGAAGCACAGTGGGCATAAAATTTCTATAAATCCTATCCATTTTGCTGGTACTGTAAGACGCTGCGTTTTTGATGCACCAAAAATACACAGCAGCAAAAACACACCAAAAGCTTATCATGGGAACGGAGACCAAGTCTGTGATGTGATAAAGTGAACCCAGCCTTATCTGCTAGAGTTTTTGCTGACTTTCAATTAAAAAGTTTAAGATTTACAACTTAAACTAATTGTAGCATATATGGTAATGTGAGATATTGCCCTATTATAGGTAAAGGCCCCGTCACACACAGCGATCTCGCTAATGAGATCGCTGATTTTGTGACACATCAGCGATCTCGCCAGCGAGATCGCTATGTGTGACAGGCATCAGCGACCGGCCCCCCTGCTGGTCATCGCTGATCGTGCATCGGCCAGGGCCGTTTTTCGATCGCTGCTTGTGGCAGGCGGGAGACCAGCGATCAGCGACGCTGTTTCCTAATGTAAACATTGGGTATCCAGGAGCCGCGGCTCCTGGATACCCGCTGTTTACCTTGGAAACCGGCGTACACGCTGGTTTCCAAGGTAAACAGCAGGTATCCAGGAGTCGTGCGGCTCCTGGATACCCGACGTTCACATTAGAAACCAGTGTCGCTGGTCCTGATCGCTGGGGCTGTCTATGTGACAGCTCACCAGCGATCAGCCTTACGATGTCCCAGTGATCCCATCATGTCGGATCATTGGTGGGATCGCCGGGACATCGTTATGTGTAACGGGGGCTTAACTCCACTAGTATTCCATATCTAATAATCTGATAATCTTATAATGTGTGCAAAACTGTAAAGCGCTTTAGCGCTAAATAAAAAGATTATTATTATATCTATGCTAAAAATATTCTTAAAATGATTGCGAGTCTGTAAAATATCGAAAAAGGTAATTTCACAATTTATTCAGTCTTTTTAAAAGGATAAAAGTTGTGGTCTACAGAAAACAGATTTCCTATGAGGGAATCTTCTTCATGACATGGTATTATGTGATAGAAAAGGGTTTTGAGCATATACCCGTGGAAATTTTCTGGGTCTGGCGATATTATAAAACACAATGAGCATTGGCAAGCATAGATGTATATATGTGAACATATGACAAATTGATAATCTGTGTTCAATAGTCAATAATCTATGTGGGGCGCATGTGTCCAAGAATAAAGTCCAGAATGTCTCATGGGTTAAACAGCTATGCCGTTGCCTCCTCTAGCGGATGACAACGCTTTCACGTGGCATACAGATAACTATTACACATACTCTATTAGTGACCTATGAAGGCATATTCATCAACTACTAATACTCTAATATATACTGATAGAATGTTCCCTCTTCTCTATGGAGACCTTTTCCATCATTCTCATCCTAACTTTCCAATACAAAAGATAACATTTTCATTTTTCCATTTCAGGAGATACTGAAGAAAACAGAGCAATAAGTAGAGGATGAGTCTGTCCAGTACATAATGATCTAAAATACATACATCATGGAAGATGTGATCCGCCAGGCTCCGACTACAGCTCCGATTTTGGGATTTCTACAAATGCTAATGTGTGTCATGGCCTAGCTTTCTTAGGCTGTGTGGGACAAGGCCTAGATAAATCTGAACATAAAGTAACATTTTTTATGTGAAGTAAAAGCTGTCATGAACAACCTAATGAAGAGGAATGGTTTAGACAGAAAGCCCTAATGGTATCCAGCTGCTGGTATATGTTACTAGCTGATAAGAGCATGTTTCAGCTTTACAATAGGGAAAGTTTTGGGAAAGGTTAAAATTCCAAATACAGGAAGTCCAACTTTTTTGCTTCATCTGCTAGACTTCCTCTGAACTTGTATTCATTTTCTTGCATAACACATTTTTCAGTTTAAAAAAAAAAGCAAAAAAAAAGCTCTTCATGTTCTCATTAGTAAGAAGAAAGTGTCGCGAAGCCAAGAATTGGCCATGACACAAAATAAATAGAAAGTATATGATCTCCGTTATCCTGACGGCAGACATTGCCACCCTGCGCTGTCAGTTCTGTGTTCTCAGCCAGGAGCCCAAATCAAGAGCCTAAATGTAACTAGATCAAAAACACCCTGAGGAACCACACAGCGCACATCACATATGAAATATGACTCATCTGCTGAGAGCCGTGTAAGGAGCTGCCATACAGCAATATTGTGATATGTGTACGCTGGGAAACATACTTAACCTACAGCTGTTAAAATCCCAGACAGTCAAAGCATTGACTGGTGACCTGAGCTTTCAGAGCACTTCTATACTTCAGACTTCTCTCTTTGAAGAATCCATAAATGAACATTCTAATAAAATCACTAACATCTACTTATGCTTATTCTTTCAATCCAGTCATTGGCTTCTAAAATGAAATTGCCATAGATTACACTCATAAAATAGCCAGAATGCAAACTTTATTACAAATAAATTGCCCTCTCAAAGGGGGTTGCCTCAACAATAGATTAAATATATTAGGTCTGGTAATTAATTGATCATAACAGATCAGCTGCAGAAACCTCATGCTCAGTTTGAAATGTCTGGCTGGCCACAGATGTAGCTACAGTATTCAATAATATGTTACGAACTTTGTAGAGCACAAGATAACCCCTCACCTATGATGTCTATATAGCATAATGAGTCTAAAAAAAAGTAGTAGGCTTAAAGCGAACCTGTCAGCAGGATTTTCTCAGTAACCTACAGAGTGTCAATGGGTTGGCAGCCAACGGCCTAAAATGTATATGAGCCTTGAACAACTGATAGTCAGGGGAGATATTGGTGGGGCATGTACGGTTTTGGCCTGCCAATCACTTTGCTCTCCCAGAGATAAGCCATTGCTAGACTGACTGGTGACAAATTTCTCAGAGAACATATGAGCCAAAAAAACTTGTGTATGAAAGAGCAAGCAGAAACGTCTTATTTGTGTACACAAAAAAATGGCTTATTTCCATCTGAGTGCCTAGTCGAATTGTAATATGATTTTTTCGTCCGAAAGTCCTTTTTTACGTACGAGTGGTATCAGTGTATCTTGTACATGTTTCCTGTACAAGGAAAAAATTGAGGGTGGTCCAAATTTTGATTTCTGATTTAACTGAAGCTGTGGGGTTTTGAAATCCTTACATTAGTAAATGTAATGGCCAATTGTTGGGTTGGATAACCTCAGATTTACATCAACTAACAACTAAACTTAAAAATCATACCGATCTCAGATGACACCAAAGTGGTGTTCAATTTTTTTTGAGGACCCACTGACTAGCATTGACAATTTTGATCTGACACTTGGAAGAATTTCAGACCCGTCTCCGTAATTTGTCACGGATCACTCAGTCCATGAAAAATAACAGACATGTGAGTTACCCCATAGATTTACACAGGTATCCGTCTGAATGAACCCTTAGACTGACAGACATCTAAAGTGTATGGTTGGCTTTGGGAGAAAAGTGGAATAGAAGCATCTCACAGGTTACAAACTAGCTATGTTCTGTAGCTTCGTTCATAATCCGAATATGTATGCAAGTCGGAACAGGGCCAGGAAAAAATACTCACCTCACTGATGACCGCTACAGCTGCTCTCCTTATAGTCCTCCTCTGTCTGTCATCGGGTACGCCGTATCTCCTCTCTTCTTTATACGCCAGGACTTATAGCTTCGCATCATGTCATGACGTACAGAGATCTACAGTTTTTGACTGCGGCCAAAAGTCTTGAAGAAATGGTGCGTAATAGATAGAGATATAGAGAGAGATAGATATACATACACACACATATACACCACATCCCTAGCCTCTTCACCATAGACCAGGACTCCCGGCGGTGTCCAGGCCTTAAGGGTTACTACCTGCCATAAAAAGTTAACATCCTTCTCAGACTAGTTTTAATCAGAGCCAAGATAGGTTAGGCACAAAGAAGTGAATCAATACAGTTAGGGTCCATCCATGAGGTCAGCTTGATGTAGTAGGAAGGCTTACACGCTTTTTTATTTAAAAAAAAGTTAAACTAAGTACCTCATTTTTTACATGTGTCACAATCGCGGAATTCATATAAACTGCAGAGTGGTTTTACATAGAGTTTGTATATATGTGTGCATCGTATTCCTATTCTCCAAATGGTTCATAGAGGAGCATGTGGACAGAGCGGTCCATCAACCTCCTCCAAGTGAAGATACTACACATGGAGAAGTCTTATTTAATTGGAGGATGCCAATCCATCATTAGCCTCATCCTGAACAGGAGAGCTGTGCAGTTTATATGAGCAGAACTATACAAACAAGTGGATATTGCTTTTTCATGGAAGGAGATTGGAGTGAGAATGAAACATGAACATATTAATTAGTGCCATCAAATTATCTCCAACGCGTTTTGAACATTTTTACTTAGATCGTGCCAACATATTTTGCAGCTCTTATCTAATCAGAAAAAGTAAGACGCCCCACTTTAACAGAAAAATTGCTAGACAATATAACTTACAGGATTTTAACAAAACCATAGGATAGAATTTATAAGTCTATAAATAGCTTATAAAATCTTCTATATAATGTGTGGTATGCATGTGCAGTGACCCAACAAGTTATATATCGCCAATTAATACTACTTCACAACCATAATAAAAAGATCCATTACATGTAGCTAATATTTTAGGACAATATGGACTGATATGATAAAGTGTGAATGAGACCAGGATGTATGTCCTAACATCGTCCTCTCCAGTTAGGTCATATTACTACTGTTCACATAGGAAACAAAAAGCAAAAAACTAGTGGTTCAGTCGCTCGACCCTTATTCACATTCACGCCACTTGGCAAGTGAAAAGGTTTTAAATACTAGAGTAGGGACTGTCCCACAAGGGTTGCCGTGACGTGGCGGGATGGCTTGTACATTATTTTGATCAAAATTATGTTTACTAAATACCCTTATTATTATTATCATTACCTTTATGCATTATTTGCAGTATATTTTTTACTTTTTAGTTATATTTGTGTTTTTTGCTTTTTGTTTTCTCTGGTTAATGGTCATGTGTTAATATGCACTCACATTGTGCATACACATTAACTTACTTTTCTCAGTTCAGATTTGTTTTTTATTCATTTCATTGTGCATTCAGTGCATATATGGGTGTGACCGCCCTCTTTCTGAGCTGGGAAAGCCATCCAGTCTGGCCTAAGCTGTTACTAGTGGTTCAGTCGCTCGACCCTTATTCACATTCACGCCACTTGGCAAGTGAAAAGGTTTTAAATACTAGAGTAGGGACTGTCCCACAAGGGTTGCCGTGACGTGGCGGGATGGCTTGTACATTATTTTGATCAAAATTATGTTTACTAAATACCCTTATTATTATTATCATTACCTTTATGCATTATTTGCAGTATATTTTTTACTTTTTAGTTATATTTGTGTTTTTTGCTTTTTGTTTTCTCTGGTTAATGGTCATGTGTTAATATGCACTCACATTGTGCATACACATTAACTTACTTTTCTCAGTTCAGATTTGTTTTTTATTCATTTCATTGTGCATTCAGTGCATATATGGGTGTGACCGCCCTCTTTCTGAGCTGGGAAAGCCATCCAGTCTGGCCTAAGCTGTTACTAGTGGTTCAGTCGCTCGACCCTTATTCACATTCACGCCACTTGGCAAGTGAAAAGGTTTTAAATACTAGAGTAGGGACTGTCCCACAAGGGTTGCCGTGACGTGGCGGGATGGCTTGTACATTATTTTGATCAAAATTATGTTTACTAAATACCCTTATTATTATTATCATTACCTTTATGCATTATTTGCAGTATATTTTTTACTTTTTAGTTATATTTGTGTTTTTTGCTTTTTGTTTTCTCTGGTTAATGGTCATGTGTTAATATGCACTCACATTGTGCATACACATTAACTTACTTTTCTCAGTTCAGATTTGTTTTTTATTCATTTCATTGTGCATTCAGTGCATATATGGGTGTGACCGCCCTCTTTCTGAGCTGGGAAAGCCATCCAGTCTGGCCTAAGCTGTTACTAGTGGTTCAGTCGCTCGACCCTTATTCACATTCACGCCACTTGGCAAGTGAAAAGGTTTTAAATACTAGAGTAGGGACTGTCCCACAAGGGTTGCCGTGACGTGGCGGGATGGCTTGTACATTATTTTGATCAAAATTATGTTTACTAAATACCCTTATTATTATTATCATTACCTTTATGCATTATTTGCAGTATATTTTTTACTTTTTAGTTATATTTGTGTTTTTTGCTTTTTGTTTTCTCTGGTTAATGGTCATGTGTTAATATGCACTCACATTGTGCATACACATTAACTTACTTTTCTCAGTTCAGATTTGTTTTTTATTCATTTCATTGTGCATTCAGTGCATATATGGGTGTGACCGCCCTCTTTCTGAGCTGGGAAAGCCATCCAGTCTGGCCTAAGCTGTTACTAGTGGTTCAGTCGCTCGACCCTTATTCACATTCACGCCACTTGGCAAGTGAAAAGGTTTTAAATACTAGAGTAGGGACTGTCCCACAAGGGTTGCCGTGACGTGGCGGGATGGCTTGTACATTATTTTGATCAAAATTATGTTTACTAAATACCCTTATTATTATTATCATTACCTTTATGCATTATTTGCAGTATATTTTTTACTTTTTAGTTATATTTGTGTTTTTTGCTTTTTGTTTTCTCTGGCTAATGGTCATGTGTTAATATGCACTCACATTGTGCATACACATTAACTTACTTTTCTCAGTTCAGATTTGTTTTTTACTGTTCACATAGGGTAAATACGTATGGCATATAAATATAGAATGGTTTCAATAAAAAGGTCAAAAGCAGTGAGACTTATGCGAAAAACATCTCTGTATTAAAAGCATGCATGGGAACATAGCAGTGACACCAAAATGTGCGACAGATAAGTTATTGTTCTACTGAGAGCTAATGGCATGGAAACCAAAAAGTTAAATGCAAGAAACTATGTCTTGCAGTCTGTGCAAACCTTCCTGTTGGGAGTTCCTTTCAGAATCAGTGGGAAATGTACAGTATTAATAGCTGTTCTTTCCCACAGGTCTGGACAGGATCTACACATCAGCTTTAACGTCTCAGAAAAGGGTGACCCATACATACAGAAGACAGAGGCCCAGGGGCAAGGAGGAAAATGGGGGCCCCATGGGGCCAGAAAAATGGATCACTTCTGTAACCCCAGTAAAATAATAACGGTAATTGCAATCAACGAGGAATACAGAAACATATCACATTCCACTAGGCCTGGATTGATCTTCATTTACTTGTATAAATTAAATCCACTTGGTAAAGTAATTTACACAATGACACTTTTCTTAGGTAGAAATAATGAACAACAACATTACATGTCATAATAGATAACGATTAAAGAGATTTGTCAACCACAAAGTGTACAGCAGTTAATGACGACAGCTGGAGGGGCACAAAGTTAATAATGATGAATATTCTCTTTATTTTTATAGCGCTAACATATTCCACAGCACTTTGCAATTCAGTGAGGATATATACAGACCATAAGTCAAGAGTCACAAGACAGTCTTCCCCATATCAGAGTGCAATTAGATTTTCTTGGAGGTGGAAAGAAAAAAAACAAAAACAAAACACATTTCTTCATCTTTTGTACTTTCTAATGTCCGTCAGTGAAAATCAGACCACACACTGATGTCATCCATGGACATTTTGCAGAGACATGCATGTGCCATCCAATTGTTGGCGGCAAATTGTGCATACAGATTCGGTCCGAAGAGAAAAAAAATCAGTCATGTGCACAGCCCCATGGAATAACATTGGTACGAGCAATATCCATCAAAACAATGGATAGTACTCGTCCAAGTTATACGGTCACCTGCACAAGCCCTAACAGACACACAGGCTTGGACTGGCCCACAGGAGAATCCTCTGGTGGGCCCCTCTGATAAAGTATCCCACTACCCTCTTATATGAGCAGGACTTGTCACTATACACTTGAATCACTATGTACAGACAAAGGCAAAATCTTATTTAACAATCTACTCGGTTTATTGTTACATACATTTGTGATTGAGGATAATGTCACTTGTTTGCAGCTGAAAAACGGGGACTGGAGTTGGCTACTGGTGGGCCCTTTTGTTGGCTGCCCAGTCCAACACTGCAAACACACAATTTACCAATCACAGTAGGAGTGAAGGCGCTAGTCAAAGCTTACAACCCATATTTAATAATCACTATTACATGCTTTATTGGTGAATTTACTATACAAAAATATTCCATCTTGTATTACTACATGTCTGAAGAACTCAGATTAAACAATTAAATTAATTTCAGTATGTAAAGAAAAAAAATCTAATCTCTTTAGACCAGTAGGGAACTAAAGGCAAGTAACCTTTGTTTAATAACCCTATTTCTTCTATAACATTTATTGCAGCATCATTTATAAAACTATCAGACCTTTTTTATTGAATAAACACAATAGTGCATGCTTGCTAATGTTTTTTTGGACATGATTTATAGATGAAAAAAAGCTCATGGCATTACTATTTTGTATGTTCTCCTCATTTCAAATATGTATGCCTGCATTATATTATACTGGAGAGAAAACCTGGCACTCCGGTACGATGTGAAATTTTTATTGGTACACCTCCATTGCAGCATGCCCTGCATTTCCATAGCGCCAGCATAGGATTTTTATTTCTACATGTGCAATCCGTGTTAGTGATGAAGTTCTGTTGCATGACTGAAACAGCTATATAATTTTGGATTGCTTGCACCAATAAAAAAATAATTCATATTGCACGTGAGTGCTAAATATTCTCTTTGGCGTTATATGGAATAATATCCTTCTTGAGCACTTGTGACAGGAGTGCCATGCATTATATTATACATAACAATGTACAGTGTTCTAGATTTGTACATTTTTGAAAGGATAAAATTGGCACAGTTGGTTACATGATTATTAATTTGGAATATTTGGGTTATGGTGGCATCTAAAAGTACAAAAGTTTCCATGTGTGCACTACGCCCATTTTAGAGCACATCAAGTAAACATTCCATCATTTTTACAACTGCTAATCTATTACATAAAGTGATAACCAATGCTCCCCTTATACTTATAGATATATCAGTGATAAAAAAAACACGATAATCTCCTTCATTGATGTTTATAGACCTAATTGATTTTTCACAGCAGACTACACTTCAATGACGATGAAATGACAATATTTTCATAAAAAGAATAGTTAGCGTGTGAAGCGTAGGAGAAGAGTAAATTATGTCCAATTTCACGCTGGAATTTGGCTTAATGTTCCAAGTCGCTACATTGCTTCTTCGCCTCCCTTGCTTTAAGCATTCCTGAGCAGTGACAATAACATAAGACATGATATAAGACTTATCATTAGACGCTCAGCTACCTCCACATTAATTAAAGTGCTGCGCAGGCTGTGAGGAGCTTATAGAAGACAATAAAGCAGGGACATCATCCATCCTGTAGCACATCCTGTCTAGCCAGGAAGTGACATGTTCTCTGGTGCTTTCACTGTTTAGATGTACTTAACGATCTATCAAAAAGCACAATTTTCCCCAAATCAAAATATTGTTACTTTCATTCCAGAACAGTATCCATTTCCTTACATGTTAACCTTTCTAACAGTAAATGGGTATCATAACAACCAACCTTAAAATGCTCATTCTGCACTTTCCAACTATAAGGCATAAAAACTGAAAAAATAAGATCAGTAATTTAGATGTCTATTTTTTTTGCAACCTGCACCAATCAACAAAACCTGGAGTTAAAGAAACCTAAATCTACTGCAAGTCATTTTCAGAGAGTTTTCTATTAGTTAGGAATCATTTTTAGAACATAGAGTATTCAGTATTCACATTACATACTATGTATTCTTTTAGTCCAGTGATATTTATGAAAACCTAAAGAACCCCTTTTAAGATGCATAATGGAAAAACATGAAAAAGTTTCACTTTCTGCCTGAAGGCGTACTGATAACACGGGTTACCAGTTGGTACAAATTAGTTTTAATCTACATTTCTATTGTTTGATCTCCTGAAAGAAAATGCAGGAGTACTCAATGGGTATAGTGGACCAGGCATGCATGGTGTCCGAATCCAGTTGACCTGCATGCATGTATTATGAGAGCCATGTCTCCTCCAGTGGAACCATTTATGGAGCCAAGGATAAAAGGTCCTTGGCCCTGTCAGGAAGCAGAATATAGTGAAGAGGATCTGAGATACCAGACACCTGGACTTAAAGCAGGCAATTTCCCTTTACTATTGGAAAAACTGATGTGCCAGAAGGTATTTGTGGTGGCATGTGCTAAAGACTACGTAAACTTTCTCCATAGAACCACGTGAGAGAACTGCTGATAAGAAAGTTATTGCAGTGCTGCTTTATATAGGTAGGGGATTAGGTAATAATCTTTATTTTTATATAGCGCTAACATATTCCGCAGCGCTTTACAGTTGGCACACATTACCATCACTGTCCCCGATGGGGCTCACAATCTAAATTCTCTATCAGTATGTCTTTTGAATGTGGGAGGAAACCGAAGTACCTGGAGGAAACCCACGCAAATACAGGGAGAACATACAAACTCCTTGCAGATGTTGTCCTTGGTGGGATTTGAAGCCAGGACCCCAGCACTGCAAGGCTGCAGTGCTATCCACTGATCCACCGTGCTACCACGGTACTGTGAAAATGTGGCAAAGTCGGTTTCTCTTTAAGACCAACTTTTGGAGCTCGTCCTAGAACAAGTAGTAAAGCCTGTAACTAACCAGAACCAAAAGAAACCAGAAAAGTCTTCCAGTCTACTAAAGACTGGAATGGAGTACTGAGGCACCATCTGTACCCAGTAAAAACAGATTCTTCCTCCCATGTAGCACATACCGTAATATGTAATGATTATACTACCAGCACCTGTGGTGAAAGAGAAAGAGGTTTTCGTGGTTTCAGTCTGAAGAGAAGGAATCTGTGCACCTCGAGCAGAAGGAAAAAAAAAAAAAAATATTAAAATGCTAGTGGGGGGGTCTAAATAGTCTTCTGTAGTCTAAATAAATTTTATGGACCTGGTATGGGGTATCAGTGATTTTAGGGGTCTGGCCCGGGGTCCTAAGGAGTTTGAAAACTAGGTCTTGACATTGGGCCTGATCTTGTTCACAGCAATAAGACACTTTGATGTCTACAAAGATTGTGAAATGTTCTTAATGTAAACAATAAGATGACATCTTTATAGAAGTGTGACCACAGGACCAGGTAATTAGAAGTTTATTATAACTTGTTAAGATCTGCTCTAGAGAAAGTATTTATCTTTATTTCAGAAAACATGATATTATATGACATAATGATGCTTAGTGGTCCCAAAATGGTGCCAACGGGGCCTTGATAAGTTACTTTTACAATACTTGCTAGAATGGTAAAAAAAAAAAAAAATACTGAAAAGAAAAAAATAACAGATACTGGACCCTTGTGACTGTTAGAATAACCACCAGTCAATTAGACCTTTTTTTGCAATTTTATGTGCCAAGTTGGGCAATTGTGAAATCGGTCACAATTTTCTTGTGTAT
Organism: Dendrobates tinctorius; assembly: GCF_039654945.1. Lineage (NCBI taxonomy): Eukaryota > Metazoa > Chordata > Amphibia > Anura > Dendrobatidae > Dendrobates > Dendrobates tinctorius. The sequence goes on from NW_027361830.1 coordinate 4,288,787, forward strand.
GGTTAAGCAATCACAAGAGCACAAGCTGCTATGTTAACAACTGTAAACCACCTACAATTACTAGCATGATCCCTAACCTCTGAGAGGTGGTAATCCTGTATTGGTTGTAAGCTGTCAAATTTATTTCCCTTTGGTGAAATATCCCCTGGATTTAATTACAAGTCATTCTCAATACTTTATGGAGTTGAGCCCAAGTGCCGTGGCTTTGACATTTAACCCTCTGACCCTTAAATATTTACCAGCTTTCAAACTAGTTGTGCACAATTATCCCTTCAAGTGCAGCAGAGATTCATCATTCGAGCCAAGTGTTACCATGCTATTCTTTCCAAGGTATGTCATACCCTTTCATTATCAGGGGTAGTATGTACACCCAAAGTCTATTAGAGGCACCAAATATAGAATGAACATGACATACAGATTCAAATGCTGCAAGGATCCCTCCGACAGAGTTCCAAATCCAAAACATGCACACACAATATCCACCTTGTATACACCCCTTATCCCTGCCATAGACAACACAGCTCCAATGAAGTGGGATAGAGGTTCCTAAAGTTAATTTTGAAACACAATCCATTGTTGAAGGCCTGCTCGCATCCCATTTTTGCTTACATTTAGTGTGTATTTCAGGAAAATTCCCAATGTATACATAAAGGCTAAGTGCACACTGTATACAGTACCAGTTGAGAGCTTTTCCTGACATATACTATAATGTACCCATAGACCCTTATTCAACAGAAAAAGGCAAAAAGTGCGTTCTTTCGGCCTCCGTCTGGCGGGTATACATCTGCATACCGTTTGCTTTATTGTATAGAAAAGCACAGCAGTTTGCACTTTGCTATACAGAATCACAGAATGGTAGAGTTGGAAGGGACCTCCTGGGTCATCTGGTCCAACCCCCTGCTCAAAGCAGGATTCGCTAAATCATCCCAGACAGATGTTTGTCCAGCCTCTGAAGACTTCCATTGAAGGAGAACTCACCACCTCTCCTGGCAGCCTGTTCCACTCATTGATCAGTCTGTCAAAAAGTTTTTTTCTAATATTTAATCTGTGTCTCCTCCCATTCAGTTTCATCCCATTGCTTCTAGTCTTTCCTTGTGCAAATGAGAAATATGATCCTTCTACAATGTGACAGTCCTTCACTGTAAAGAGACATATGCCATGTATGATATTTGTTTTCTATGGGGTCTTGTGGTGGACAGATACCTAGGCACACATCCAGACTGTTGCCGCTGTTGGGTGCATACTTCCTTAGGGTATATGCGCAAGGCGTTTTTTAGACCCCAACGTACATGCATCATTTTTGAAACACAACATGCTTCAAGAAAAATATGTTTTTCCTGATGTCCTCAGATGTATTTGATGGTAGCATTTTTTCATTTCTTTTTAATACGATATAAAAGAATGGACCTGTCAATTCTTTTAGCTTTTTCATAGCTTTTGAAGCCTGAAGTGTTCTAAAAAAGTGACAATCCATTAAACATGCTATATGAAACATGCAGCAAGTGGTTTTGACATTGTTGAACATGTTTATTGTTTGTGTTCTGCTTTTTTCTTTTTTTTTACGACTTTAATTGGCAGGGTTCCAAAAAAAGACATTGTGCTCACATACCATTAGTGTATATGCCTGACAGTGGGCTCACATTACGTGTGTACCAATCTAGAGGGGTCCATTAAGCAAATGGAGATTAAGAGTCTTCTTCTAGTCTGCAACTGGCCAGTATACTGCAAATAAAATAGTTCTAAAATAGTGTAATAGATCATGTTATTTCACTCTCTGGAGTACAGCAAAAAAAAAAACCAAACAATCTAAATATACAGATACATGCATTCTATGAATAATATTTTTATGCGATACACAAAATATTATATATCTTAGAGGCTTTTAATATAACTAGATCATGTTAGTGAGAATGATGTGTTCTTAAGGCCCCGTCGCACATAGCGATCGCGCTAGCGAGATCGCTGCTGAGTCACAAGTTTTGTGACACAACAGCGATCTCACCAGCGAGATCACTGTGTGTGACAGCGATCAGCGGCCGGCCCCCCTGCCGGTATCGCTGCTTGCTGTAGAAAAGCCCTGGACATTTCTTTGGTTGCTGGTCTCCCGCTGGCCAGCACGCATCGCTGAGTGTGACAGGCGGGAGACCAGCGATCAGCTGGTAACTAACGTACACATCGGGTATCCAAGGGCCGTGCGTCCCTTGGATACCCGATGTGTACGTTAGTTACCAGCTCCCTGCATCAGCGCGCTGGTAACTAACGAACACAGCGACGCTGCGCGCTCGGCGTCGCTGGTGCTGATCGCTGGTGAAGCTGTCTGACAGCTCACCAGCGATCACATAGCGACTTACCAGTGATCCTGACACATTGATATCGTTGTCGGGATCGCTGGTGAGTCGTTATGTGTGACGGGGCCTTTAGTTTCTTTTAATAGGACCAGATGCTAAAATAAAAACCCTACTGTTCACCTTAATATCTACATCTAAAGAGGATTGAGAGGCAATGGATTATGATTTGGGACCATGGAGACTCAAGAGGACAACTCATTTCCTGGTGTTTGGCTGAGAGGAGTTGTGGTGGGACCTGCACAAAGCGTTTCGCCTCTAAAGTAGGGGCTCTATGGCAGTTATACATGCATCTATAGATGTCAACTACATTAATCCAAACAGAGCTATTCATGGTACCACACATTGTAGGCCTTGTTCCCCCACATTGCGATTGTTTTCTTTTTCCCCCTGTATTTTTTGCGCAAAAAAAATAAATATTTTACAGATTTAGAAGTGGGTGATAAATCCAGAAGTAGTCATGTGTTTCTATTATACTTTTCCTCTGATTGTTTCGGTTTTGGCTTACAGATACTGGTGTAAAACAGGGACAAAATACTGAGCGAGTGATCGTGGCCTTAGTTAGTTGCTAGTGGTCATAACCATGGATACCTAATGTTCTGCAATGCCTGCACAGGAGGAAAGACCTAGCGAATCAGAAAACTTACACTACATTTCTAATTGGAAGTATTTGCTAATATTATAAGACCTATTACATATTGAGATGAGATCTTGGAGCTGGGAATACCCCTTTAAGTTTCATTTTCCCTTGCATTTCTTGACCCCTGGTGTAATTTTTAAAAAATGCACCCTGTTTTTACTGCAGTTATTCCCCATTGAGATCAAAGTGAGTTAGCAGTAGAGAAATGCATCCAACAAAAAGCAAATGCATCAAAAATGCCCGTTATTTTCACTGCAGTTTTTGGGCCATAGAGCATGTCATATGAAGAAAAAAAAAAACAACTGAACATACTCTTATTCAAGTATCTCAGATTGGAGACCAATATTCAGGACTGTAACTTAAGAATCAATTCCAAACAAAACAAAATCATCACTTCAGAGCAATAGGTAAAAATATACCACTTTTTTTGTATTTCTGGAACTAAAAGACTGATACAGGTAAATTAGTACTGAACCAGACTTGTAGTAGGAGGGACTTTTTGGAATTGTAGTTTCCATAAAATATTCTTTCAACAATTATGTTATCAAGAGTTTAGCGCTGGGGATAATAAAGCCTACTCAGACGTCGGGATCTATTCTGCCTATAAGTGATCACGCTTCACCTGTACTTTTTGAGCATTTTAGAACATTGTTACATGCCAACATGGTTATAAAAAACATGAAACGACAATGGCCAAATTGGGTTACTATTTACAGCTCTGTCAGTTATTGAGATCTCACTCATCAGCCATGACAGGAACATTTCATAACAACCGAGTGCAAACAACGTACAGTGCAGAGCGTGCCTAAAGGATTAATTGGTTCCATTAGGGGTTCAGCAGCAGCAGCGATGGGTTAATCTCTCCTGTACTGTGCGGCCTGATGACGATAGGTATCATAGCCAGCATAGACTTGTCTTACATGCAGCCGAGGAGGATTGCAGAGGTCCTTTCAGTTCAGTTCTCCTAACAGGATTACAAGTGTGACATCCAGGTACATGCAATATGGATGGGAGTCACAAGCACAACAAATGCTTACCGACCTGTCACAGGAAGACTTGCTATGATGGCTATACTTATCTTCATTTCTATGAAACTTTGATGAATAAATTATTTTTCTTTTTGAAATATACCGGAGATTTGACCATGATTAACAGCACCGTCAATGGAGTCTTCACAAAGCACTAAATTACATAAATACAATTGATCAGATTGCTTCAAACATACCCCAAGTCAGTGCTATCTGGAAGCCAAGAGCTGCGTGAATATCCTTACCCGCCAGTATCCTATGCTTGGCTAAGGACAACCGGGCACTTGTGAGCCACATGTCGTCACACCGAGCCGGCAAATCAAACGTCGCACCATAGAACCCAGAAGCTTAGAAGATTCATGCAGGTCCTGTCCATGGCCAGCGACCACTGACCGGGAACGTGCACCCGGGTTGCATGAAGCAATCCATCTCTTTATACAATCCCTGCTTGAAACTAACAGTTATACAAGTTGAAAAAAGACAGTTCAACCTTTCTTCACCTGCTACACAATATCTAAAGGTAGATTACCGTATTTATAATCCACAATGCCATTTGTTGTGAGAAAAGCATCCAGCCCTTTTTCAAATGTTGATAATAGAATCTGCCATACAGTTTGGGGTATTCCACAGTTTGACTACTCTAATTGTAAAGAATCCTTTCCTATTTAACTGCTGGAATCGCCTTTCCTCTACATGAAGTTAATATTCCCTGGATCCCTGTAAGATCCTTGGAAGGAATACCGTAAGTCATTTGCCAGTCCGCAAGTGAAAAAATTTCTTTTGTTGCAGCCTGAACAGATATTAAAAGTTGGGAAATGTGATCAAATAAGCTCTACCTGGAAGAAAACTTGCCTTTCCCAGGTATTAAAAAAAGACTCAAATAAAAGCAGCAGTCGATCAGCCCTTTCCGTTGTAATAACTTCCCCAAAACCAAACACTTCAAACCTGGTACAATGAGGCTTTTATGTCCACTACAGAACACTCTGTATTACTAAATAAAGGTGTAATGATAAATGGATTTAAGCAGGTTACCCCGCATAGCCTTGTTAAGATGTGTTATCGCTTTGGTAATAAGACTCCGTACTTCTCGGATATTTCACATGGATGCCAGTGGCTGCGGGCAGCATTCCCATCAATAAAGAAAGAGGTCCTCTATTGCTGTTGTTCTAGCTAGCACCTCGCTGTATTGATGCTGCGGCGTACAATGCGAGCATAGAAACTTACAGTCACCAGGACATTACACATAAAACCGTTTCCAATTGTAACCCTGGTCCGTTTTCAATTACTCCACAAAGATGTTTTGTTTACAGCGACTGGAAAGTAGCCAGGCCTTCAGTAGATTGGATGAACATCGCTTATAGGAATTTTTGATGCACCTGTTAATTTTGCCTCTGGGTAAACAGTTAAGGATTCCACTATTTCCTTAAACTGTGATGGAGGCAAAGAAACATGCAATAATAATTATAAGATGTGAATAGATTAGGAAACCTGAGAAGCAAAAGTTTAGGAAAGCATCAGGACTGAACCTGTAAGACGAAAATGCGGAGAACACATAGCAAAACATACACACACAAGAACCATGTGCGCAGCAGGGTAAGAGTTCACTTTTTTGTATCCCAGTGATCTTTTCCAGACGTAGCAAATGATACATTATTGGATCCAGACCAGCAACTGCTTTCGAAGACCAATCTCACTTAAGTGTTATTACTTTACCTCTTTTAGCTAGAAATTGCTGTTACCCTAACCTGTCCACAGTGAGAACTCTGCGAAGATCTATACGGAGTTTGCTCTCTGGCCTCTTTCACTTTCCCTGCGTGTGATGGGAATTCTGTATTGAAAGCACCATGCTGACCGTAGAACACCCACGTAGAATCTGGTGGGGACCATTTCTCACAATGCTGCAATATTCCCAGCAGTTAAATAATGTACGTCACAGAACAAGCGAGCAATTCAACCAAAATTTTCTTCACTCATTTTTCTTTTATTAACTGTATTTGGAACCAATATTTTGTACACAATTGCAAACAAACCCATACTGTTCATAACCTAAGTTTTATTTTACTTGTCACCAAATATTAAGTGACATCAACAGCCGCTCAATGTCCGGTGCCAGGGAAAAGCTTTGTATTTGGTTTCCTGCTGAGCCACATCTGTCACAATTAAATAACAGAACCAGGAATAATTGCAGAAAAATCATATGATCTTTCATCCCTTCAAAGAAGTGTTGGGCTCAATGTATCTGCCGAGCGCACGCCTTATATAGCGGAAAAAAAAACCCCTAATAAAATGCTACCCACAGTCCAATACCAGTACCAACAAGACAGTAAGCAAGCTTCTTCCCAATCGCTGATCCTTGCAAACATGGCAGCGACTGGTGGACAAACAACCTCATTTGTGGAAAAATTCCATGCTTTATGCAGTAAAGAAAAAAAAAAAAATCATCATTTGTCTGCTGTCCAACTCAACATGCAAGCAGTGCTTGTGTTGACGACAATACGCAAACCGCCAGTTTATTTATAACCTACACAAAAAACTAGGAGTAAAGCAGCCATATACACTCACTGGCCACTTTATTAGGTACACCTGTCCAACTGTGTGTTAAGACTTAATTTCTAATCAGCCAATCACATGGCGGCAACTCAGTGCATTTAGGCATGTAGACATGGTCAAGACAATCTCCTGCAGTTCAAACCGAGCATCAGTATGGGGAAGAAAGGTGATTTGAGTGCCTTTGAACGTGGCATGATTGTTGGTGCCAGAAGGGCTGGTCTGAGTATTTCAGAAACTGCTGATCTACTGGGATTTTCACGCAAAACCATCTCTAGGGTTTACAGAGAATGGTCCGAAAAAGAAAAAAAATCCAGTGAGCGGCAGTTCTGTGGCCGGAAATGCCTTGTTGATGCCAGAGGTCAGAGGAGAATGGGCAGACTGGTTCGAGCTGATAGAAAGGCAACAGTGACTCAAATTGCCACCCGTTACAACCAAGGTAGGCAGAAGAGCATCTCTGAACGCACAGTGCGTCGAACTTTGAGGCAGATGGGCTACAGCAGCAGAAGACCACACTGGGTACCACTCCTCTCAGCTAAGAACAGGAAACTGAGGCTACAATTTGCACAAGCTCATCGAAATTGGACAGTAGAAGATTGGAAAAACGTTGCCTGGTCTGATGAGTCTCGATTTCTGCTGCGACATTCGGATGGTAGGGTCAGAATTTGGCGTAAACAACATGAAAGCATGGATCCATCCTGCCTTGTATCAACGGTTCAGGCTGGTGGTGGTGGTGTCATGGTGTGGGGAATTTTTTCTTGGCACTCTTTGGGCCCCTTGGTACCAATTGAGCATCGTTGCAACGCCACAGCCTACCTGAGTATTGTTGCTGACCATGTCCATCCCTTTATGACCACAAAGTACCCAACATCTGATGGCTACTTTCAGCAGGATAATGCGCCATGTCATAAAGCTCGAATCATCTCAGATTGGTTTCTTGAACATGACAATGAGTTCACTGTACTCAAATGGCCTCCTCAGTCACCAGATCTCAATCCAATAGAGCATCTTTGGGATGTGGTGGAACGGGAGATTCGCATCAGGGATGTGCAGCCGACAAATCTGCGCCAACTGTGTGATGCCATCATGTCAATATGGTCCAAAATCTCTGAGGAATGCTTCCAGCACCTTGTTGAATCTCTGCCACGAAGAATTGAGGCAGTTCTGAAGGCAAAAGGGGGTCCAACCCGTTACTAGCATGGTGTACCTAATAAAGTGGCCAGTGAGTGTATAAAAAATCAATAAACTTCAAGTAAATATAAAACAAAATCTAGTAAACATGATTAAAAGGAGATGATAAAACAGAGGTAGACATTACCAAGGGAGTCAACTCTTTCAACCAGCTCACTCGACCCTTGCAAGAGATTTATTCATTCAAGTAAACAGCTGCCCACTTTCCCCAGTCGCACAAGCTCGCTGTCTCAGGGTAAACGTGGACTCTGATCTCTTCTTCAAATTACATATCCAAGCCCTTTCCACTTCCTGACAATTCAAACTCAAAAATATCTTCCGGATCCGCATATTCCTCAAACAAGAATCTACAAAAACACTAGTCCATGCCCTCATCACCTTCCGCCTCGACTACTTCAACCTCCTGCTTTGTGGCCTCCTCTCAAACTCTCCCATCCCTCCAATCTAGCGCCTAAACTCTGCTGCCCAACTAATCCACCTATCCCCCAGCCTCTCCTCATTTTTATATAGCACCATAAATTCCATGGTGCTGTACATGAGAAGGGGGGTTACATACAAAGTTATAGATATCGTTAACAGTAAACAAATTTACAATGACAGACTATTGCAGAGGAGAGAGGACCCTGTCCTTGTGGACTTACATTCTACGGGATAATGGGGAAGAGACAGAAGGTCGGGGGTACAGCAGCTCTGCTGGTGATGAGGCAGCAGGTCGGGTGGTGGTGAGGTGGCAGAATGGTTATTGAAGGCTGTAAGCTTTCCTGAAGAGATGGGTTTTCAGGTTCCATTTGAAGGATCAGAGGGTGGTGGATTATCAGACGTGCTGAGGCATGGAATTCCAAGGGATGGGGGATATTTGGGAGAAATGTTGGAGCTCCTCTCTGTCAATCCTTTGACTGGCTCCTCGTTGCCCTCGTTGATAGGGTTCAAAACCCTATCCTTGGCATACAAACTCATCCACAACCAATCTCCTCTATAAATCTGTGACCTAGTCTCCCAGTACTTGCCTGCACGCAACCTCCGATCTTCATAAAATCTCCTCTTCCCACAATCACATACAAGATTTTTCCAGTACATCCCACCTACTCTGGAACTCTGCACCCAACATATCACTCTCACCTACTGTGGTAACCTTCAAAAGGAACCTGAAGACCAACTTCTTTCGACAAGCCTACACCCTGCAGTAACCCTCATTTGACCATACCGCTTAATGACAAGCTCTCCCCTCACCTACTGTGTCCTCACCCATCCATTGCAGTTTGTGAGCCCTCACAGGCAGGGTTTTCTCTTCCCCCTGTACCAGTTGGTGACCCATTTTGCATTATTATACTTTTTTTGTTATGTATACCTCCTTTCACATGCAAAGTGCCATGGAATAAATTGTGATAAATAACATACACACAAGATATACTACAAATAGATTGTACAGAAATAAATCAATGAATATATCTCATAGGTAATATATGAGGTGTGTGAATAATAATCTCTACCAAGTCACTACAAAAAATCAAATGAATAGATGCTGACAGACACATAAAATAATAATATTATACCAAAGTGTGCAAGATCGGTAATAATATGCTTTGAAAATGAAGTGTGTCATACTAGATACAAAGCTTAAACTGAGGCCATCCAATACTGAACGAGTGTTAGCCAAAAAATGATTAGTAGACAAAGTGCTACTACTAGTAAAAAATGCACTGTAGTTTATACCTATTGCACATACATGTCCTTAAACAGCCCATAAGTAGCAAGGTATATACAGTTTAAGTCACGTCCTGGGCTGAAGTCACACGCCAGGAGCTGCGGCACTGTCAGTACACACGTGGAAGGTATGTTCACATCAGGGATCCTCTATTTAAGGTCACAGTAGTCACGTAACCACACTCACTTAACCCCCAGGACGAAGCTCACGCGAAACGCGTGTCGGGGACCGCAATACCACAAAGGTCATATGTTTCATTAAACCTTTCTTATTGGATTGGCATGGTGTACTTGAGGAATGAGAGCAGTGCTACGTGGGAGCCTATGGAGTACATACTCAGGCTACCCACATACATAAAACACTCCTAGATTTGTCTTTTGTACTTGTACATTACTGGTCTCATATGATGGTATGTGTGCTCTGCATTTTAGAATGGGATATTTTGCCTGAACCTCAAGCTGCTAGGAGTTAGAAACTTGGCCCGTCATTTTCAGTCTCTAGTCTATTGCATTTGCATCTGGGTATTTACCCTTAATCAAATAACTGGAGAGTTCCCATGCAGTACATACTCAGGTATCTTTTTTGGCTAATTATTCTATCATATGCTCATTTCATTGTGATGTTATCTTGCATTATATATTGGTACTTGTGTTATTAAGAATGGATTTCTTGCTTGATGGTTTGAAAACTAGTTCTGTTATCTTTATCATCAAGTCTGCTGCACTTACTACTGGATTATTATCCAAGATTGGGATACTGTACTTGATGGCTTGAAAATAGAATTAGACTTACCGGTAATTCGGTTTCTAGGAACCTTCCACGACAGCTACATCGGAGGAGGTCTACCCCGCTCTAATAGGGGACAGGAACAGGAAGAGGTTAAATATCCCTCCCCTTCCTGCAACCACCAGTGTTTTCCTGGACACCAGTATGAATAGTTACCACCAAAGTGCAGGAATCATCCAATAAGAATATCAGATAGGGAGGGAAATTAGTGCTGTCGTGGAAGGTTCCTAGAAACTGAATTACCGGTAAGTCTAATTCTATTTTCTCTAGTCACCTTCCACGACAGCTACATTGGAGTAGTACCAACAGCCAATTTCTTTGGGGGGGGGGGAATCACGGCCTGCAGCACTCGTCTGCCGAATGTTAAATCCCCATTGAAATTTACCCTGTAACGCATGGTGAACGTGTGGATGGACGACCAGGGGCGGTTCTGCATATCCGCTCTGACGAAGCATTCCCTTTTTTTTTTGCTCATGACGTTGCTATTGCATGGGTAGAATGTGCCTCAGTGAGGCGGGTGGAGCCAGCTTCTGTGATGCGCAAGTCAGGCAGGTAGATTGTGTGATTCAATTCACGATCGTGTTCTTTGATTCCTTCTTGCCTTATTTCGTCCTGAGAACTGGATGAATAGATTCTGGTGAATCCGCTAAGCTTCACTCTATTGTCGGTAGACAGGACCACTCTGCAAATGTCGAGAGTGTGGAATGTCTCTTCCTTAGGGTTGGAAGAGCTTGGGCTGAATGAGAACAGTACAATGTCCTGATTCCTATGAAATTTTGAGAAGACAGGCATGATCTAATCTCAAGATAATATCTGTAATGATTGCACGGTAAGCTTCTTGAATTGACAGGGCCTGCAATTCTCCCATACGTCTAGCCTCAGTAATTGCGACTAAGAGGACGGTTAAAGGGTTAGGTTTCCATGGTCAAGGAATCTAGAGGCTCAAATGGATCTTAGGTTTGAGCACGGTGTTGAGATCCCAAGGAGGCCCCTGACTGCGGAGTATAGGACGAATCCCGGCTGCCGAAGCCATAAACCGTAGGATCCAGTGGTGGCTGGCCAGGTCAAGATCAAAAAAGGTGCTAAGAGCTGATATTTATACCTTTAGTGCTGGGGATAAGGCTCTGTTCCAGACCTTTTGTAAACATCTAGGGTCTGTGCTGCACTGAGATGGAAGGGATCAGGGGTGCCTGGAGAGCACTACGGCGTAAACCTTTCCCAGACCTTGGCATAGATGGCCTTGGTTATTGGTTTTTGGCTTTCCTGAAGGGTTTGGATTACCCTATCCGAGAGCTATTTGGCTCTTAGGAATTCGGCCTCAATAACCATGCTGCCAGGTTCCCTTTGCCTACGTCTGGGTGTAGCAGAGGACTTTGGTGAAGGAGGTCGCCCTTTTTGGGGCAGAAGCCAGGACCTTCCTGGGCCATGGCAGGTAGGGCACTGTACCACTTCTTCCGGGTCACCGCGGGGCGATTAGTATTGTGGGAACTCTGTCCGTCTGGATTTCCTGAGATGTTTTTTGCCCGCATCGGTGTGGGTGGGCAGGTATATGCGAGGTTGGAATCCCACCATTGGGTGAAGGGCACCTATTCCTTGCACTCCGTCCATGTGGTTGAGGGAGACAAATACCCCTGTCTTCGCATTTTGCCTGTTGGCGGCTAGGTCCACCTCCACCCCATCTGGAGGCTAGGGACACGAATACCGCATGGTCCAGGCGCCACTCCTCCGGATGAACGTCTTCTCAACTGAGGAAATCTGCCTGGGTGTTGTCTGATTCCTTCAGACGCACTGACCAGGAGAAGATCCTTGTTGCTATTGCTTTCAGGCCGGCGTACTTCGTACCCCCTTGGCTGGAGATAGGCCACTGTGGTCATGTTGTTCGAGTAGGTGCAGACGTGGCGATTTTGGATTAGCAATGACGTCTTTTAGCGCTTTTCCTACCGCCTTCAGTTCTCTCAGATCTGAGGAACTGGTGCTGATGCTCGGCAGCCATCGCCCCTGAAAATAAGATCTCTCTACTACTGCGCCCCCGCCTCGTTGGCTGTCATCTGATCGGAGTGTTTTCAGGGGAAGCTGAATCCGGCTGACTCCCTTCTGAAGATTTCGGTAGTTCAACGACCACCTCAGGGCCGGATTAACCTGACCAGGGAGGAGGAATCCTTCAGGACAATGGAATTTGTAGCCGCGTAGGCCAGGCGGATCCTGGAATGTAAAAGCACGTGGCTTTGCGGGCCTGAGCCCAAGAAACCGCCTGGGTGCATGTGGTCTGAGATCCTAGAGCATACATTGACTGAGGGTCAGTGCCTGCTAGTCCTGAACCAGGTCTTTGGTGGACAAGGTTGACCTGACAAACCATAGGTAGGAAGGATGTCTTTCCCCTTGAGTCAGAGAGAACTCTCAGAAGCTTCCCTCTCGTGGAGGGATAGACCAAGTTCGGTGTCCAACCCAGGGATCTTAATATCCCCGGGTCTTTCCTATGTCCATCTTCTGACATGAGATAGATGGTATAGAGAAGAGAAAGTTGTCCAGATATGGGATAATGCCTATCCCCTGGCGCCGGATGAAAATCACTGCTTCCGCCATGATCTTAGAAAGATACGTGGTCGGATGGATTGGCACATGGTAATATGCACCCTTCAGCTCTACCGTTGCCATTACCGAGCTCAGTCCGATGAGCAGGACTGCCCCTGATTGACTTCATTTTGAATTGCCTGTACCGGACCGATTCGTTTAATGGCTTCAGGTTTATGATGATTAGGTTCTTCTCTGATGGCTTCCTCACCAGGAAGGGACATGCCTAATGGCCGTGTCCTTGTCCCGCTTTGGCACCCTCGCTTTCTACCAGAGCAGATCTTTGGTAAGGAGCCCTGAAGGAGTGGAGGCTGTAGGGAGGTTACCCCTAAGCATTACGGGGAAGGATTCTCGAACCCAATTTTTTTTTTTAGTCCATCTCATATGGTACGATGCACCCACTGATTTGTGGAGATGGACTGCCAGCGGGTAAAAAAGAGCGAGAGACGACCCCCAACCGGGTGTCATTGCTTATCTGGGGTCTGTTGCTGGTTAGGGACAAGGATGTTCCTGCCCTTGTCTCCCTATACTCTTCCTGAGTATGTCAACAGGACCAGGGAATCTCAGCCAGTCTCTCATGCCGGTACTGGCCCAGCCTCAAGCTGCTTAGCGGCTGTGATCTGATGAGGGCATGCAAATTCAGCTTAGATTAGCTGTTGACAGAGGTTTGGTCACGGGAGGGGCGAAAAATCCATCTCCTAGGATTTCTATGTTTCGGAAGAGATGCTTTTGTCCGAAGCTGTGTCCAGGATGTTATCCAGGACATGCTTGAACCCATAGTGGCCCTGGAAGGGGATGGCGCACCATTTGGAGATAAGTCGCCTCCCTTAGGATTTTAACCAGGGCACTCCTCTGGAGGAGTTAGAAAGGACGGCCACTTTTGCGGCTACCCGGACCTGGTGAGAGCAGTCATGCTCAGCCTAGAAGAGCCGGTGAATTAAAGAATTACCCGAGACCTGTGAATTACAGGCTGGTCTTCCTGGTCCCGGTCTGGTCCCAAGTTGTTAGCGACCTCCAGCGGAAGCATCGGCTAGGAACCTTGTTGCTTTCTGCAGTACGGGTAGGGCGTCCGGTATCTTTCCCCCTAAGGTGTCCTGAGTCTGGCGTAATCACAGAGACAGGGCATGTGAAAGCCAAAGCCATACTAGATTTCTAGCAGATTTGTAGAGGTGTCCCAGGACTTCCTTGATAAGCTCATATTATATATATATATATATATATATATATACACATATATATACACACACATACACACACATATACATACATATATATTTTTTTTTTTTACTCCTCGATCCATTGGGTCTTTGAGCTGGTAGGAGCCCTCATTTTTATATATGGAGGCCTCCTTTTATGGAGGATCAGATTCTGTACGTTCTCGTGTACAGGACAACCTCCTTTGGGCTTCAGCCCAACATCTCATCCTGTACCGTGTATTTAACTTCTTCCTCCTCCACCCCTATGGTGCTCTTAACCATACTGATTAGCTCACCCACATTCCCGGAACCAAGTGATATTTCTTGTTCCCTGGTTTTAGGGGTGGACGTGGAAGAGGAACCCTCAATCTCCCGAGAGTCCTCTGAATCCGAGGACTGAATTTTGTCGGAGTCTGATTTTATCAGAGTTTTCTTCCTCCTCCTAGAGGGAGGCGGTCTGGGAGAAAGGAGCCATGGAGGAGTGAACCTCCTGTATTATGAGGGATTTGATGCTATCCAGGAGAGAGGGCTGCTCAGCGTGAAGGACCTCTCTGTACAGGACGCGCAGAGTTTTCCCTCGTATGTCGAGGGAGTCTGGCAGCACACATTTTACACTTGTGGCTGGTACTCATAGGGTCAGAGACCTTTTCTCCCCATATTAGAGAGAGGTATGCTACGCCATTTTAGCAAATAATGCTGGATAGCCAGGGCCGACGCCTGCTACTTACAGTAGGAGGGGGTACGCTGGGCTCTGCAGACGCAGAGAGAGGGCTTGTCACCGTCCATGCAGTCTACAGTCAGTGTCAGAAAGGTCTTACCTGGTGATCTCCTCACCCGGACCTTGAAAGATCGAGGGTCCAGCGTTGTTTGTGCACCTCCTCCTCCCTTTGGCCCAATGGGGGGGAACCACATGAGGACGCCCCAGAATGTGACCGCCGGTCCCAGGAGAAATGCGCCCCCCGGCGCGCACGTGCGCTCCACCGTGGAACACATAGGGACAGACCGGAAGTGACGCGCACCCCTAAGCGACGCGCACCCCAGTGGAAAGCCCAGTAAGGCCCAAAATGGAGGAACGCCACCCCCGGCCAGCGTGAACCCCCCCGGAACCGGCAGCACGGAGGAGGAAGCCGGGGAGCTATCTGGAGGACCCCGGCGTGCACATCACTGCCTCGCTTTACCCCCAAAAGGAGGTGCAGGAGAGGCGGGAGAGTCCCGAGTCCCACCATGCAGGCAGAGACAGGAGCAGCCATCGGAGGAGGAGAGCAAGGTCCCCGACCTCGGCTGCCCGGCATCTGACAGGTATCCCAGCTGATACTGGGAGTGGGGTGCTCCCGATCGCCGGCCACAGCAGCACCATCGTAGACCTCTTCATGCCCCATAGGGGACAGGAAAACACTGGTGGTTGCAGGAAGGGGAGGGATATTTAACCTCTTCCTGTCCCATTAGGGCGGGGTAGACATCCTCCGATGTAGCTGTCGTGGAAGGTGACTAGAGAAAACTAGTTTCATTATTAGCCTCAGTTTTTTGCATTCACTACTGGATGGACACATATTCCAATCACACCACTTGGGAATAACATTGGTATGACATATATTTAATGGTGGTATTTCCATTCAGTATCCCGAGTGATGCCCTCATAGATCTGAACACAGTTCATTAGACCTTCCAGATACTGCCCAACCGGCCCCTCCATCTGTAGCAATAGGCACATTCTTATTAGAATTGTATGCATATGTACTTTGTGGTATTTTATTGGATATTCATCTTCTTTTAATGATTGTCTACATGTCTATGTTTTTTGTATTGATTGAAATAAAGCTATGTTATTTTATGGCTATATGCTTCCGTGATCTTTTTGGATGATCAACTACAATTTAGAGGGAAATTTTGCTTCAGCTATCCTCCAACAGGCCTCTGATTTGGGATGTTCTACTATGGAGCAATAAAAAGGTTACAATGTACGGATAACTAAAAATGAAACAACTTTGCAAATTGTCTTAAAAGGGATGTTGTCCACTACTCTGACAATCCCTTCTCAATCCCTAGGTTTTGCTCTTGTAAAATTATACACTTGTACACCCCTCCGTTGCCAGGTCAATTCCAGGGGTGTCGGCACTGTCTCAAACCTGGCTTAACGCTACCTGCCTTCAGAAAAATCACATACATCCGGAGAAAGTGAGTGCTGCTGCAGCTACCCTCTCACTTCCTCTATATGTATACTATTTGTCAGAATATTTGGAGAGTGAACAAGAGCTGTTTGGCCGCAAGGATCACGTGTTCCTAGGGAAAGCCAGTGCCGACACTGCTAGAATGACCCAGTCATCGTAGAAGAGTATAGGTATTATTTTACAAGGGGGAAACATAGGAATTGAGAAGGGGTTGTCAAAGTAGTAGACAACGCCTTTAATTAAAAACATCCTAACTTATTGGATTCACATCATCTATGCAAGTTTGTGCCACTTCAGTACTACACTACAACAGTTTGAATACAGTCTGTTAATAATCCACATTTTTCCTTTACCCCTTGGTAACCTAGTAAAAAGTAGTGCACTGGTGGATAAAATGAACTACATGGGGTTAGGTTGTAAATTTGAAAACTGAAGCTGCAAAAGATAGATTCCCTTTAAAGGATATCTGACACCCCTGGAGTGTGGTACCAGGAAGTAATCTCTGCCTCCAGTCTTTATTTGTGTACCACCCCCTCCCATCAGCTTCACGGTGCCCTTTGACGTGTAATGGTGGCTCCCGGAATCGCGCACCTGCGCCCTGCAATAGCACAATTATACGCATCTATACCACCCTTCTATGGGTATTGGCTTCAGGGTTCTTCTGCACAGGCAAGTCACTGCTATTTTCACTACAGTGACCTCCAGCGTGCGCAGCGATAAATTCCTCTCCCCACCATGCATACATGGGTGACAGGGGCATCAGAAACTTTACGGTTCCTAACTATGTAGGGATGAAGGAAGTGGGAAGAGCACCTCATCGCTGCACATGCCAGCGTCTGCACAGAAGAACGCTGAAGCCAATGCCCATAAGTGGGCAGAATAAGTACTATACAATCGCACTATTGCAGGAAGCAGGAATGGGATTCTGGGGCCACCACTACACATCACAGGGCACTGTCACACTGATAGGAGGAGACAGGCACACAAATGAAGACCGGAGGCAGACAATTTTTCCAGGCACCGCTCGACCTGGTGCTTGGGAGAAATCATTAGCATAAAAAAAAAAAAAAAGATGATTTTTCAGCAACTAGAACGCAGATTGGAGCCATACAGGTTAGACTAGTTGAACAGTTCTATCACCTGTATGTGCATATTAATAGATTATATACGTCCTGGGGGGGGGGGGGGGGTGACTGGTTCCCTTCAATGTCTATTTCAACCGCTGTATAAATAAAAAAAAAAATTATAAAACTAGGAAAAATAAACTAGCCCGAGCCATGACTTGGCTTAAGAAACTATTTCAGATACACAATTATTTCATCCAAGTTTTATTTTATCTTTTAATATACTAAACATATTTACGGAGCTATGTCTAAGTTCATGCCTTTACCAAATTTTTTTCTTTCTTCTTTTGGACTAAATTAAACATTCACTTTTAAACAGTTGCCATTACTAGCATTAATATTGTAAACGCACGCTGATTATTTTAATTATACGGCTATATTCTAGAAATGATGAAATGTACTGCTCTACTTATTGTCACTTAACATTCTAGACTAAATTGTCTACGCTCAAAGAAAAACAAACATTCGAGCAGACAGGATTTAAACTTGGAAAAAAGTAAGAGTAATGAAATGGTGAACATAATAGTATCTGAGACTCGACTGCAGAAACCACCGGAACAAATGAAAGCTACAAATATGTTGTTCAGCACTGCTTCATAATCATGTTCAGGTGCATGGCTCTATACCAGTAGCTCCATCCAAAACAGGCTCCGAATCATGACTACAAACCAAGAGAAACCTGACATGGCTAGTTCCAGCTGACAACTGTAGGTAAAGCAGACAAAAACACTAGGATTAAATGGATCACTTCTGTACAAGCTTAAAGGGATGGTCGGCACACAATAACTGTTCAAACCAAGCACAGGTGCTCGGTGCATCACAGCTGGACCAAACATTATAAGAAGCCCTCCCATCAAAATGTTTATCCTCCTAATACATTGCAATCATATAGCACTGTGTACTTACAATTGCTCATTTTGCCCTTCTCCACAGCTACAATTGCTCATTTAGATTTTTTTTCTCCCCAGCTAATTATTCTTTTTTCTATGATATCAAGTGATTAAAAACTGACTAGTTGAACCCTTCTAAGCTCTATATAGAAACAGGATAATTTTCCCTGTGTGACTCATGAGCCGCTGCAAAAGTCCCTAGTTGGGGGACGGAGGAGGGAGCAGCTGGGCTATTAGTTGAAAAGGGTAATGATGGATTTCTGCAGGGACAAGACACTTCTGTTTTCTCTGGTCTAGTTATAAAAAGGAAGAATTAACTGGGTAAAAAGGCAAAATGAAAAATTGTATGTGCACAGCGCTATATAATGAGGAATGTAATATACTAAGAGGATAAAAACTGATGGGAGTGCTTCTTTAACTGCAGCTTCCCACCTACCCTTCAGTGACTACGAAGGCAATGTGGTCATAGAAAAGGGGAGGGTGGAAATAAAGGGAAAACTAGCAAGTAGGAAGGTGAAGTTGAATATCTGGCAACACCATAATACACCTGGTTTTAAAGTGACTTTTAGAGAAAATGTACTAGCTAGATCAACTGTGAATGTCAACTTGTTAAGGAATTGGCTGTCTCCTTGAATCAGGCGATTATTGAAGTGGAGTGGGATTCACTGCAAATTCCAGTTGGAGACTGGAGTAAGATGCAAGATTTGTGGCGTAAGGTATAGCCATCATGAATTTGATGAGCGGTGAATGCCTCTTTAAACGCTTAAGAAGCCTTTGCAGGTATTTTTTGTTAATTATTGTAAATTACTGAAATTATGACTTTTGGGTTTTCATTGGTTGTAAGCCATAATCATCAATACTAACAGAAATAAACACTTGAAATAGAACACTCTGTTTGTAATGACTCTATATATGAGTTTCACTGTTTGCGTTGAACTGAAATAAGTTAACTTTTTGATATTCTAGTTTTGTGAGAAGCACCTGCACATCTGTTGATTTGTAAAGGTACTGTCACACTTAGCGATGTACCAGCAATCCCGACCAGCGATATGACGCAGTCAGGATCGCTGGTGCATCGCTAAGTGGTCGCTAGTGAGCTGCCACACAGGCAGATTTCACCAGCGACATCGCTGGGGACGGGGGTTGCCACTTACCTGTCACACTAGGCGATCCTGCGTCCTCCCGCCCGGCTCCACGCGTCGCTTGTCGTCACAGCAAGAAGCGCCGCAGGAAGCTGACGACGAGAAACAGTCCAGCCTGTTTTCGCGCGATCAGCGATAACCAGCAGGGGAGCGGGTCGTAGGCAAGTATCAGACACAGCGACGTCGCTAGCAATATCGCTATAATGTCACAAGTTATAGCGATATCGCTAACGATATCACTTAGTGTGACAGTACCTTAATAGGTTATTAGTGACTAATACCAGAGGCTAAGTGAGGGCTGAATTAATCAGTGCAATATTAGAAAGCTAGGATGTTAACTCATACCTTCCTAACAACCAACAATGAAGAGACCTGAGTAGTCTCGAAAGCTTGCAATGTATTACCATCTTTTCAGTTAGCCATTAAAAGGTATCAACTACTGAGGACTCTCAATCCTGAATATTTTTCTATCCACTGGCTAACACGGTACAAAGATATACATCTTTCCTGTATCAAAATGGAGAATACCAGAATGTACCGCATCTTTATGGAACTAAAACCACTTCTGAAGAAACGTTCACAAATGGACAGCGACATTTTTTTCTTATCTAAATGCAAAAAGGAGAATCTAATTCCCAAAGGACTCTGGATTACAAACCCAATTCTTCATACCTACAATACCCATTATGCACAAAACCTTTGTCACAGGACTTCTGAGAGACTAAGGAACCACCTTTTACATGTCTGCTACAGCATAAGGAGTAAAGTCCAGGGGCAATTTGAAACTCTGAGGAAAACACTTACAGAAAGCACAGAGCAAAAATTACAACAATACTACAACAAACTACGGACCTTTCTGGTTCATAACAAGGAAAAGAAACTACACAGACTGCGTCTCAATTCAGGACTCTATACAAACAGATACAAAACAAATCCAAAACCTGACAACTTGGACAACCACTCCATTCCAGACACAAAAGCATCTAACTGTGTCATCAATCTCTCAGATTATAAACCCAACAAAGTGGAACTGGCCGTGCTTTCTAGAGGACTCTCATTTTGTCCCACTAAGGCCCTAGATAAAACTGAACTCTGCAGTGATATGGAACAGTATTTCAGGAGACTGCGCCTGAGGGAATATTTCAATGATACAGAAGATTCAGAAAACACTCAGACCGAAGGAAAAGGGATCGTAACAACTAGGAAAAGGTCAGACTGGACACCTCCACCTGGACGCAACCCTCATTTGGATAAATATATAGACTCCTTCAGACATTTGATAAAATCCACAATCATAGACACTAACAGGAGACAAGCATCCAACATCAGTGCCCAGGAGAGAAAGGCCATACAGTCTTTAAAAACCAACAAGGAAATCATCATTAAACCTGCTGACAAGGGAGGTGCAATAGTCATGATGAATACATCAGACTACATGAAGGAAGCAAACAGGCAACTTATGGACACATGCTACTATAGAAAATTGGAGTCGGATCCTACACAGGACTATTACAAGGAACTAAACAAGTTGGTTTCTTGTCTGCCTGACCAGTCCATAAGAGCTGGCGATGACCTGATACCAGAGACTCCAAGAATAGGGACATTCTACATGCTTCCCAAAATCCACAAATCTGGAAATCCAGGAAGACCAATTATTTCATGTGTGGGCACCCTCACTGAGCAGGTATCTGGATGGGTAGAGGGTATTCTTAAACCACTGGTGAAGTATACATCCAGCTACATTCAGGACACAACTGACCTATTGAATAAACTAGCAGCAATAGGTCCTCTACCAGAAGGAACCATCCTGGCCACCATGGATGTGGAATCTTTGTACTCTAATATCCCACACCAAGATGGTTTACATGCCTGCAAATTCTTCATGGAAAACACAGGGACTGATGCTGATGCTGTGGTGAAACTTATAAAATTCATCCTCACCCACAATTACTTTGAATTTGACAACAGGATCTATCTACAGGAGACTGGCACAGCTATGGGAAGTAAAATGGCTCCACAGTATGCAAATCTTTTCATGGCCAAGCTTGAAAGCGATTTTTTGTCCTCATGCCCCATCAGGCCCCTGGGCTACTACCGCTTCATTGATGATATTTTAATCATCTGGACGGAGTCTGAGCAACAGCTAAAGACGTTCCACGAACAGTTTAATCAATTTCATCCCACCATCAATTTAACACTCAACTACTCCAGTACCGAGATTAATTTTTTGGACACCATCATTAAGCTAAAAAACAATGAAATAGAGACATCCCTGTATCAGAAGCCAATCGACAGTCCAACATACCTTAAATGGGACAGTTTCCATCCAAAACACATAAAGAACTCTATTATCTATAGCCAAGCCATCAGATACAATCGTATATGTTCCAACCCCATGGATAGAGACAAACACCTTGGTCGCCTCAAAAAGACCTTTTTGAATCAGGGTTACCATCCAAGAACAATTGAAAACCAAATTACAAGAGCCACCAGATTGTCAAGGAATCACCTGCTACATTACAAAGCTAAAGAAGAAAATAACCGAGTGCCTCTAGTAGTCACCTACAACCCAAATCTGGAGGTGCTAAGGGGAGCTGCACGGAAATTACAACCTTTACTACAAAAAGATGCCCGATTAAAATCCATTTTTCCAGACCCCCCACTACTGTGTTTTAGGCAGCCCCCAAATTTAAGAAGCATCATTGTCAGAAGCTCCCTGTCCTCTCCAACAGCTGCAGGAACCTTTCCTTGCAACCAGAAAAAATGTAAAACCTGTCCATTTATAATGACCACGGACAAGATAAAGATCCCCAACTCACATCAGGACTACAAGATCCCAGGTACTTTCACCTGCATTACATCTAATGTGGTGTACTTAATTATTTGTACTAAATGTCCAACTGGGGGTCTGTATGTGGGGGAGACAGGGCAAAAGCTTAGAACAAGGATGAATGCTCATCGTCACACTATAAGAGAAAAAAGAATGGATCTACCTGTGGCAAAACATTTCTGTATCCCTGATCACAGCAGGAAAGATGTATATCTTTGTACCGTGTTAGCCAGTAGATAGAAAAATATTCAGGATTGAGAGTCCTCAGTAGTTGATACCTTTTAATGGCTAACTGAAAAGATGGTAATACATTGCAAGCTTTCGAGACTACTCAGATGAAGAGACCTGAGTAGTCTCGAAAGCTTGCAATGTATTACCATCTTTTCAGTTAGCCATTAAAAGGTATCAACTACTGAGGACTCTCAATCCTGGTATTGAAAGGTAACTTCACATCTCAGAGAGAGACGAGT
Organism: Dendrobates tinctorius; assembly: GCF_039654945.1. Lineage (NCBI taxonomy): Eukaryota > Metazoa > Chordata > Amphibia > Anura > Dendrobatidae > Dendrobates > Dendrobates tinctorius. The sequence goes on from NW_027361830.1 coordinate 4,311,420, forward strand.
TTGGGAGTACAAATTTATGACGAACTTTGACACTCTCAGTGCTGGAATGAATGTGTCGCATGGATTTATGTCTTTTTACATCAATTAAGGAATTTCCTTTTAAAACCTTGCGGGGCAACACAGAACTAGACCCCAATCAGAGGACCATAAAACATCCAGACTCCTTATCTATGAACTGGTCCAATGTTTATATTTATGTTTCTCCCTCTCCCATATTGATAGTTCTGCTTCACGTCACTTGTCTTATCTATTGCATTTTTTCTAGGCTGTATTGTGCATAAATATGTGACTTCAGATTTTGTATTAGTCTAGCCTGATGAAGAGACCTGAGTAGTCTCGAAAGCTTGCAATGTATTACCATCTTTTCAGTTAGCCATTAAAAGGTATCAACTACTGAGGACTCTCAATCCTGAATATTTTTCTAACAACCAACAGTGATGCTCATAACAGTAATACCAATATCAGTCTTCATGAAAGCTACATGTCTCTTCATTCCATGTCATATAAGCAGGCTCTAGTCTTGGTATCCACTGCTAGTTATTTGCATTTCCGCTTTTAGTTTTGTGTTAGTAACGTTCAAAACCTCTTCCTGTCAGGCAGTCTGTATGGAGTTTTATAGATTTGAACTTTACTCTCTAGATAAACAGTGACTAAGTGAACTGAAGCCAAGGAAATTCCCATTTGTACAAAAATAAAGAAAACAATATTTATTCAGATAAATCTGCTAATAAACCATAAATAGGGAACCAATTTTATTGCAGTCAATGCAGGTAAAGGCTGGAGTTTGGAGGAACTTGACCATTGCAAGTCTTTGGTCTTTGACATCAGTCATTTGCATTACTATGCTTTTGCATAAGGCAATATATCGTTCATTGCTGGATTTCCACGTAAAAATATGACCGTCGATCCGATGAATGTTGTGCAACCTTATTACTGCAATGGTTGCCTCATTTCTCCAAGGCTTTTGTGTTCTACCAATGGATGATTCCGCCAACTGGACTAATTCAGCTAAGATATAACAAATAGGTGATCTCATCGGTTCTCATTACTGACCATTCATATACACCGACAGTATAGCAGGAGAACATAATGTCAGCAACAGAACATTCATTATGTCTGGCATCTTAATACAGCAGAAGAGACGTTCATAAAATACCACTGTAGCTAAAGGCGACATGATAGACATAGGCCAGTGGGTGGGAGAGTTTCACTTTAACAATCCGGTCATTTACTTTCCTCACATGCTTTAGGCTAGACAGCAAATCAGGAGACGAACATAAACAAGAGTGAGAATTTCAGACAAATTGGAATGATAGTGTAGTAGAACTGTCCAAAGCAATAGTGATGAAGAGGAGGTACGGTTACTACATGCCACAGCCAACATCAGTTAGGAAACCAGCCTCACAGTGAAAGATTTTGCAGCACTAGCTCATGTTATTGCACCCACTGCTCCAGTCACAGTTTTTTCTGACTGAGCATAAGAAATTACACTGACAAAGGTATGCGGAATCTACCTTAATTTAGCAATAGATACAATCTTGAGATCCCAAGATGTACGAATGGAAGAAATTAGATATAATGTGTGATTGCTTCATTACTCAGTAATACAAGATGACAGCCTCAACGTGAAGACATTTAGCTATTACCTGAATGGTATTTAGACAGAATAAAACAACGACCTATGAGACTATAACTACCCTTAATCAGTTTTATTCTCTTGCTCTTCACAAAGTAATTTTCACATTGAGTTTCAAAATAAATGCTAGGTCGTCTGGCCACTAACCAAACACCGAGAATCCCCCGCTATCAGACTCTATGCTTTCTGCCCAGAACCTTACAACACGTTTAGCAGTCACCACAATGGCTCCATAGACTGGTAATGCCAGTTTTCAACAGATTGAAAGCCATTCGAGAACTGCTCACACTTCATGTAAGGAGCTCTCCTAGTGGACTAACTAGACTAATTAGATAGCTGAAGCCAGGACCGTCTGTCACAAAAGGAAGTCCACACCCTACTTATCCTTCATCCTCAAATATGACTCTGTCGAAGGTTTTATACCATTAATTACATTTCAAAGTAAGGGCCTCGTCACACACAGCGACTAACCAGCGATCCAGACAACGATATGACCTTGTCAGGAGCGCTGGTGTCGCTACATGATCGCTTAGAAACCCGATGTTAACCTTGGTTACCAGCTCCCTACACCAGCACCCTGGTATCCAACGTACACATCGGGTTTCTAAGCACCGCGCGGAGCTTAGAAACCCAATGTTTACCTTGGTTACCAGGCTCCAGCTTGCTGATCTCTGGTCTCCCGCCTGCGACACGCAGCAATGCGTGCTGGCCAGCGGGAGACCAACGATCAAAAAAATGTCCTGGCCATTCGAGCACGATCAGCGATACCCAGCAGGGGGGCTGGTCGCTGATAAGTGTCACACACAGCGATATCGCTGGTAAGATAGTTGTTGCGTCACAAAACTTGTGACTCAACAGCAATCTCGCTAGCGAGATCGCTGTGTGTGATGGGGGCTTAAGACTTTTCTCTGTTGCACAGATCCCTGGCTGCCTGGAAAGTCATCAGCTATGTTAGTATATCGTTATAGTACAGTGCACTAACATATTTCATAGCACAATGCATATGGTTGCCAATCACACAAATACCCATCTACATAGAGCTCACAATCCAATTTCCCCTTTTTAGACACAGTTACTTGTAAGGATGTTTATGGTGTGATATACAACTACTCTATATTATATATCTCTAGCTCTCTCTTGCTCTGTATTATATATATATATACACACACACACACACACACACTGTGGGTATGGAAAATATTCAGATCCCTTTAAATTTTTCACTTTTTCATTGCAGCCATTTGGTAAATTCAAAAAAGTTCATTTTTCTCAATGTACACTCTGCACCCCATCATGACTGAAAAAACAATTGTAGAAATGTTTGCCAATCTATTAAAAAAAGGAAAACTGAAATATCACATGGTCATAAGTATTCAGACACTTTGCTCAGTATTGAATATAAGTACCCTTTTGAGCTAGCACAGCCATGAGTCTTCTTGGGAATGATGCAACAAGTTTTTCACACCTGGATTTGAGGATCCTCTGCCATTCTTCATTGCAGATCCTCTCCAGTTCCGTCAGGTTAGATGGTGAACATTGGTGGACAGCCATTTTCAGGTCTCTCCAGAGGTGCTCAATTGAGTTTAGGTCAGGCCTCTGGCCGGGCCAGTCAAGAATGGTCACAGAGTTGTTCTGAAGCCACTCCTTTGTTATTTTAGCTGTGTGCTTAGGGTCATTGTCTTGTTGGAAGGTGAACCTTCGGCCACTGAGGTCCAGAGCACTCTGGAAGAGGTTTTCATCCAGGATCTCTCTGTACTCGGCTCCATTCATGTTTCCTTCGTTTGAAACCAGATGTCCTGTCCCTGCAGCTGAAACACACTCCCCATGGCATGATGCTGCCACCATGTTTCACTTTTTGGATTGTATTGGGCAGGTGATTAGCACTGCCTGGTTTTCTCCACACATACCGCTTAGAATTATCACCAAAAAGTTCCATCTTATCAGACAAGAGAATTTTATTTCACAGTCTGTGAGTCCTTCATGTGTTTTTTTTAGCTAACTCTACGCAGGCTTTCATATGTCTTGCACTGAGGAGAGGCTTCCATTGGGCTTCTCTGCCATAAAGGCCCAACTGGTGGAGGGCTGCAGTGATCGCTGACTTCGTGGAACTTTCTCCCATCTCCCTACTGCATCTGTGGAGCTCAGCCACAGTGATCTTGGGGTTCTTCTTTACCTCTCTCACCAAGGCTCTTCTCCCACGATTGCACAGTTTGGCTGGACGGCCAGATCTAGGGAAAGACTTCTGGTGGTCCCAAACGTCTTCCATTTAAGGATTATGGAGGCCACTGTGCTCTTAGGAACCTGGAGTACTGCAGAAATTCTTTGGTAACCTTGGCCAGATATGTGCTTGCCACAATTCGGTCTCCGAGCTCCTTGGCCAGTTCCTTTGACCTCATGATTCTCATTTGGTCTGACATGCATTATGAGTGGTGAGGTCTTATATAGACAGGTGTGTGCCTTTACAAATCAAGTCCTATCAGTTTAATTAAACACAGCTGGACTCCAATAAAGGAGTAGAACCATCTCAAGGAGGATCACAAGGAAATGGACAGCATGTGACTTAAATATGAGTTTCTGAGCAAAGGGATTGAATACTTATGACCATGTGATATTTCAGTTTTTCTTTAATAAATTTGCAAAAAATTTCTACATGTTTTTTTTCAGTCAAGATGGGGTGCAGAGTGTACATTAATGAGAAAAAAAAATGAACTTTTTGGAATTTACCAAATGGCTGCAATGAAACAAAGAGAAAAATTTAAAGTGGTCTGAATACTTTCCGTACCCACTGAATATACCATGAACGTATAGTTTATCTGCAGCTGAATTTTTCAAATTTCTTTGGCAAAATACATTCAGAAGTTAAAAACATTTTCCCTGGAATCTGAAATGTTTAGATCTTGTAACGGTAGAGATTATTCAGTCTGTAAAGTGAACGGTGACGTGCTTCTCTAAGGGGTTATGACTTGCAACATGAAAAAAAACACATTTAGATTTAGTTACAAAAGTAACAGCTTCTGCTTCTTATCTCTCTGTCTAGATAACCTTTGTTTTCCCTTATGGCTCTAGACCTGAGAACCCGGGAAATGGATTATAGAAGTCAGATAGCCATTTTCTGTCTTGGGATGATAGATTACATTTTTTTTGTTTATTTCAACCTTCACAAGAAATGCTGCTTAAAGAAATGTATAGGCTGTATGCTTAACTTTGACTGGTAAAGCTAAATATTTCAGACACTTCAGAGGAGCCACTTATAGTCTAGTTTTTAAGATGGGGCTCATTTAGTCTACAAGTCTGACACACACTCATACCTTACCTAAATATTTAAGGATAACTGAAAATGGAGATGGCTTATTTGCAACAGTCATTTGGGATAAGGTCAAGGCAAATCCTTCACTACACATACGATAATCATCATTAGTAATTTGTGCAACTAATAAATACTGATAGCCCTCAAGTTCATTTGTCAATGTAGGTGAACAGAAGAGTTTATAGAAAATAAACTGAGTGTCTGACATTGAACACCGTTTTTATTTTCTGTAAAGTTGAACACATTTCTGGACCATTTAATTGCTTAACGTAACATTGTAAGAAATGGAGATCGATTTTTTGACACCGAGATCTTAGTGCCCTGAATATATACCGTACATTACAGGTAATCTCAGGTTAAACGTATGATTTTAAAGAGGGCAAATTGATATCAAGCTATGAGGGAAATATTTCAATATGACTTGTATTTTATACATCTAAATCTCTGATCAATATGAAATTTACGAGTCCAGTGGGCGGTCCTACTCAGTGATTGCTAGCGATCTATGCATGAACACTCATTGAGCAGGACTGCCCACTGGATTCACATGACCAGAATGAGCAGAGAAGAAGTAGTTATACTTAATTCTACTCTATATTATGAGACTATAGGATTGGATTGTATTTCTAGCTTTACAGTTTTGCTTTTTTTGTGATTAAACACTAGTTATAAGGAAAACCCTCCAGGGAGACCTCAAACTTACAGAATAGAATTTATATGTTAAACTAATTAAAAAAAGTGGGCTACAGGGGGCACAGGTCTAATCAGAAATACAGGAGTATGACTACTGACTACATACTACACATGCACCTGAAACGCCATCTGCGGTTCATCATATGACATTTGGCAAATCCTGAATCCCGGAAGAAAAAAAAAAAAAAAAAATCCTATATCAAGGAATGATTTACTACTCAGTGCACATTTAAACATAGAAAGTATTTTAAAAATATTAAAATTACTTTTACAGTTTATTAGAAGCCAAGAGTACCAGGGTGGATATACCAGTGGTCCTGGGACAGGGCCCCAAGAGGTAAGGGGGCCCACATCTATCTCCGAATCTGTGTCGGCACCTGCTTGTTACTTTATTGTCACATCACTACTAATGCACAGCATTATTATGGGCAGCTCAATAAACACGTTTTTGGCCAAGTAGCACAGCTAAGTAGATCTGACCCAATGTTTTTACATGATCAAATAAAAAAAATCATCATGTAGAAACCACGCAGGCCAAGAACTTTTTATTATTTGATTACTACTAATTTCTCCACAGTAAGTAACAAAATCATGTCCTGTTTCTGGAAAACAAAGGGGCTTCACATGGGTTAAGCCTACAAAAAAAATTTGAGGTTAAGGAAACAAAAATAGAGTAAAATGAATTCACTTGAAGGCCAAGAGCTTTAAAGCTAGGTTTCAGTAGGCATTCCATCCAATGAGGCAGGCCTGCAGTAATGCGGCTCCCAGTAACAGAGCCTTCATTGTTTTTCCATGGCAGCTAGAAAATGCTGCTTTATGTCGCCTCACACCACATTTCCAGTGCAGGGCCTATGAGAAAACGAAGGCCGAGGTTGCACGGTGCATTGAATAACCCACTTTCTACAGTAAACTGCTCAACATCCCAACCTATACTCACGAACCTTCTCACAAGGATGTTGTTCTTGTTCACAATTTATAACCGACGTATTTCTTTAATGTGGGATTTGGTCATTTCTGTGTCCTCTCCCCTCCAAAGTCACTGGACTTAGCAAGGTGAAAGCCTTCAAACAGCGAAGCCGACACATACACCCAGTAAGTAGATAAACATTGCATATTTGGAAGTGTAGTTATTCCACACCTGTTTCACATGTTTATACAGTAATTAAAGATTAATGCCTGTTCCAGACCAGATAAATATATGCACGATGCACGGAACAAAGCTTTCCCTGTTCTGTGCTAGCTCTGAAACATACTGCATTTAACATTATCCAGGGTGGCTGACAAAAGGTGAAGTCATGTCACGAGCCTGCCTTTGCAACAAACCCCTGAAGAACATATGCACCACATGTACACACAAACACACAACAAATGCGTTGGACGATTTACACATTTGGACAATTAATAATACTTAATTTTTTTTCTATTTTATTTATAGTAACGGTCATTACCAAATACCATATAACAACTTTATTTTCAAGGAGTAGTCCGATGAATTTTTCATTTTTTATTGTGTGATAGTTATAATGTATGCAAATGTAATTAGAGAAGTCACTTACTCGCCAGCTTTTCCTGGTATCGGCCTAACTTACTCTGGCGTCAAGTGACCGCCTCTAACTTTCGGGATCACTGTGTGGAGTGGTGAACCTTACAATCTAAATGCAAGTCTATGGGACATGGAAGGAGGATACAAAGCAGTGTTATGGATTTCCATAGACTTCCTTTCAAAAACAGCAGGCAGGTCACAGAAGTGGTGACGTAGTGCTGAGGTAAGACCAGTACCAGGAGAAGATGGCGGCTTGCGAGTATGTTACTACACTAATTAAACTCAACTACATGATAGCTAGCACACTGTAAAAAAAAAAAAAAAAAAAATGACGACTGGAGTGGCCCTTTAACTAAACCATAAAACTGGCATTAAAAGCATAAGGCCAGGAGGTGTAAAATGTTCAATGACATCAAATCACATTATTATGGTACAGTCACAAGCCATGTAAATTAAGTGTCAATATGTTGTGTGACGTCCCTACTGCTCCAAATGATGTCTTCCTGTCTGCATCTGTCAAATCAAATTACATAACTTTCTGTCTCACTGATGTATTGAATCCTATCAGCTCTAAATGTCGTGGTCACAGACAATCACGCACCACTCCATTCTCGGGACTCCTGTCCTGTTGGTCAGCCATTGGGCAATACCACCCCAGAGTTTTAAATATTACACACAGTTGTCCAACATTTCCTGGTGACTTTCCTGAGCCTGATGGACAGTATAAAACCTGAAACATTTCTACTTTTCACCTTGTTTCAAGTATTTATATCACTCGATATGATGTGAAGCTTGGATAAGAGCAAAAATGAAAAAAAAAAAAAAAAAAACAAACAGTTGAAGCATTTATTGTGCCTATTGGTGTGCAGCTCCCCTAAATGATTTTACAATACAGATACCTAAAGGGGGCTTTACACATAGCGATATCGGTAAAGCGTCACCGATTTTGTGACGCAGCAGCGATATCGCTACATGTGATACTTACCTCTGACCGGCCCCCCCACTGGCTATCGCTGATCGCGCAAGATCGTCCACGTCCATTTCTCGTCGTTGGCTTCCTGCTGGCTTCCAAGCTGATGAGCATCGCTACATCGCTGGTGAGATCTGCCTGTTTGGCAGCTCACTAGCGACCATTTAGTGATGCACCAGCGATCCTGACCGGGTCATATCGTGGTCGGGATCGCTGGTGCATCGCTAAATGTAAAGGGGCCTTTAGGAGCAAAGAGATCTGCTCAAGGGGAACAAACAAGAGCATAGCAACTCACATATTTGTTGTGTGAACAACCCAAGAAGGGTCTTAGGAGACAACAGGGTCACAAGGTGTCGCTAAACCCAGTCGGAAGCCAAAATAAAAAATGTCACCAAATAGTCATGTTATTATTTTGCATACACAACACTTATTGCACCGTAGCAAATTATTTTAAGGCTGAAACCAGCTTTTCAGTGTAACAAAAATAAATGAGATAGATTAAATGGCCAAGGGATACAATGCATTCGAATAATTTCCACAACTTCTAGAAATACTAGTCTTAATACATTGCCCTCACATTTCAGCGATTCATTTAAAGTCATCATAGAAAAGACAATCCTTACATTTAAAGATGGCCCAGTAAAAGCACTCCAGATGGTTGCAGTTTGTAACATGTCTCCTTTGCTGGTTTAGAGTTTCTGGCACTTTTATTGTGTGTAGCCTTAGTGATAACGTGCAAGCACATTAGATAAAGAGACATTATGGAAACAAATGAAAAATTTAATTCAGAAATAGCTTGTACACTTAAAGTCGAGGCGAAAACTGCCCTAAAAACATAAACGTAACAAGGAAAGGCTGCAAAAAATTACAGCAACCACTTCCCATCCATCTGTAACACATTGTTTTACAACCTTGGCAGTCATATTCGTGTCTCTGGAGCATACAATAAAATGATTACACACACAATATACAAAACTCATTTTCAGAGAGTACACACACGGTATACAAAAGTCACACAACACAGCAATATACTGTTGACAGCCTCATCCTCATGAATATGGCTGCAAACTTTAGGGATTTTACACAGATTTGGGGTAATTTGCATAAAAGTGTGACGCACCATGCATATTAAAATGTTTCTACTGGTTGAGGTATGACTGATCACTGGCAGGTTCACTTCTGGGTGGTCGAGTATGCGCACCTTTGCTCCTTTCTCTGTGGAACATTCTTTATGGAACCATTTCTGGCAGTGATCTAGATAACTAATGGCTTGGAGGTGCACATGCTCAACTTCTGCTCCAAGCTGATGAGCCCCATTGTCTGTAACCCTGTCCAGGCTTAAAGGGGTCAGACTCCAAGCGATCAAAAAGTTGCACTCTATCGTAAGGGATAAATTAAAATCTTTGTACATCTACTGGCTAACCCGGTACAAAGATATATATCTTTCCTGTAATGTTTGGACACTCACTTTAAAAAGTCACATTACTCCGTGTTGATATGTTTGCTTATTCAATAAAATACCGTACATTTCAACATTTCCCATCACTTCTGAATATCTCATTCAATTCTCAGTAATGTTTCAAGAGTCGTAAATGGACTGATCAATAGGAGCATTTGAAAATTCCATTATTCAGGACCCCGTTTACTTGTCAGAACTATTTGTACCTGCTCATTCTTTGGCACATCACACAACCATCATTTCCATAGTCACCCATTAAAGTGAACAGTCACTTGGCAATACCATTGCAGTACCAATATATTGAGCCACTAGCTTTAAAGGGGTTCTCCAGTTAAAGTACTTAATTTTATAGCCGAGACACCGGAGAGCATGATCAGGGCCGGATTTTTCAGTGCCTAATCACGTGATCGCCGTTATTCACAAAATAACAAAAAAGTGTGCCAACTGTTTCAATGATTTCTCTCTTCTGACATGATAGAGGAGAAAGAAATAATGCCCTGGGAACCCCAGGTACCTCATCCATCCCCTCACCTGATCCGTCTCCTGGACCAGTGTCATCTTCCAGGGAAAAAAAAAAAAAAAAGGCAGGCGCATGCTCAGTGCGCCCACGGAGATCTGCCGGGACCAGTAAACAATAGAACATTTTTCCAATTGGTTCCTTTTGATCACTTTGATAAACATTAAGGTCATTAAGGTAAAAATTTGCTCTATAATTTAGGGGCTAAAACCACCAATCAGTAAATTTACCAATCCACATCACTTGCGTTACCTTAGAAAGCACGCCTAGGAGGTCAACCTATTATACTAAAATTGGGGTACAGCTACTCAGATGAACTTAAATGTGACAAATTCAGGGACCACAGAGAATGTTGGTGTTTGCAGTTCATCTATACAATCGGTTATGTATTATGCTTAGGGGCATTCATACTGAAATCACTTTTTAATTCTTTTTGTGGTTTTATGTTCTGGCAATTATTCTAATCTACTCTTGTAATGGGGAAATGATAATATAATGCCATTATCTAACAATCTTCACTCTCTGTCAGCTAATACTGTAAAGTAATGAACAGATCTGATAAAGGACTACAGCAGCAACTCAATGATTGACTATAGTCTGTTTGCTCCAGGAAAACATTAGCTAGCAAAAAAATCTCTACTGCAATGATATTCATCTACTTGCAGACATTTTATAAGTATTCAAAAATCAAAATCCCCCTTTCTCCAAAAAATAACTTTAGTGTAACAGTAATTTTGGGTGAAGGAGATCTGCAGCCCAACTTCATTACACATAAAAAAATTGACCAAACTAACAAATTTCAGTGTGACCGACAGAAAAGCCTTGTACATCTACCATTAAGAGGCACGATGATCATCCTTCCTTTCCACACATCATCTGTTGGGGTAGAGAAGGATCACCCACATTGTGTTATCCTCTTTGTCCTGCAACTTTTTGTTAGCATGCCAAACTACACTGCTGTGAATGAGGTCAAGGAGAGTGCAACTTTTTATATTTTAGACCCATTTTACCTTATTTATCTACATGGTGTAATGCTGCTTCAGTACAGTACAGCGCAACTTCCACCAGGGGGTGCTGGTGAGGGAAGAGGTTGCACACACAGTGTAGCACCACTGAGCAGCAGCACAGGCGCCACCTGGTGGCAAAAGAGTGGTCAGATGAGCCAAGTCAGAAACAGTCAGAAAAAACAGGGCCAAAGGATAAAGCAATACACGTAGTCAAATACAAGCCAGAAGTCAGAAGCCAGACGGGAACACAGATAAAGATGTGAGACAGTCAAACAGGTCAGAAGACAAGCCGGGTCACATACCAAGCAGGGCTGTGGAGTCGGTAAGCCACAGTTGCGACTCCGACTCCGGCTCCTTCATAAATGGCCAATTCATAACAACAAATTTACTGTTGTAAAATATTAAACATCGTGCTTATTCAGTTTCTCACCATCATATAAGTAATCAGACCACTTAGAGCAAAAACTACATTTATTAGAATACAATTAGAATATAGCAAATAACTTTTATAAACTTTTCTAAACTAAGTAAATATGCAATAAACACTTTTATGCAGTTAATAAGAAGAAATCTATAAATTTGTCCTCAGAAAAAGTATTGCCTCTGTCAGATCCTCCTTCATGGATGCCCTCAAATCTGATCTAATTATTTTGAGTACAGAGAACAACCTCTCTACACTAACTTGTGTTGGTGGCAAAGCAGTAACCACTCGGGCAACATCTCTGACAATGTCAGGATACAGAGGAATCGCTTGTTGCACTGTTATTTTTGATGAACGGTCAATTTCTTTTAGTGCACATGAAAAATTCTGCTGAAATGTACTGGCTGTGTTCCTTGATGGGGATGACTCTTCTTCTATGCGGGAACGCTTTGCACGGTCCTTGTGATCCAAATATTTTTCGAAATTAAATTCTTCATCAGTTGATGAGGGTGAAGATGTGGCAGGACGACCAAATTCTTCTTGTTCCTCCTGACTGTTCTGCAACCCTTTCATCCTTACTGCTATTTCAAACAGAGCTTCTTTTCCTTTACTTAGCTGTTGATCATCTAGAAGAATCCGATGCATTGGGTCTACATAAACAGCTGCCAAAAGAATGTTATTTTGTAATAGTAGCTCCTCTCTCCGTTTCATTGATGTAGCAATGCCACTTGCAATTAACCCTCATCTTTGGGACAGGCGAAACATCAGGTTCTTCCACTCCTTTAAGAAAATACCTGGAGTTAAGTCCTCTGCTTGTAATTTTTTAGTCACTGTAAATGGGTGCTCTAGCAATTTTTCCAGCTCAGTCACCTGATTCCACTGACTTTCATTTAGCGTCAGTTGAGGGTTAGCCATGTCTACAAGAAAGGTTTTCAGTTCAACCAAGCGCTGAATCATTAAGTACTGCCCCATCGTGTGGCTTGATCAATAATTGCCCCTTTTCCAGCACGTCTCTTCAAAATTGAGTCAACTTTAGGGGTTCTGGCAACAGTAGCCAATTTTCTCACCTTGCCAATCAGTGCAGCAGCATGTCCTTCTTGCAGACTGTCTCTTATAGCCAGCTGTAGCGTATGCACAACACAGCACATGTGATGAATGAAAGAACATATTGACACAGTTTCAACAAGATCATCTAAACTATCATGTTGCTGTTCATCTGAAGCAACTTCAGTTTGCTCCTCAGTTACAATACTGTGTTCCTCTATTTCAAACATTTCTGTGTCTATGGACCCAGAATGTTCTTCTAGCTGCTGGTCACCATCATTACTCTCATTCATTAGCTTAATAGTACTTATCATATTTGAAGCATTGTCAGTTACGACAGAAAGAACTTGCTCTTTTTTAAGTTCATAGTCTTGCAGAACCTTTTCCACCAAGACCTGGAGAAACTCACTGGTGTGATGAGCTTTGGTGTCTATTACTGCCAATGTCTTGGTAACTATTTCATTTTTGTCACAAACAAATCGGACATTGATGGCAAAATAGTTCACTCTGTGACGTGTGCAGGCATCCATTTTAAGAAACAGAAAGCGTCCCTTGAGTGTTTTTTTAAGTTCTTCCTTTTGTTTAAAAGCTTCTTCGATTACTAATTTTCTAATACTCTCTCTCTCCAGAGAAACACCAAGCTTGCGGGCCATTTCCCCATTCAAACACATAAAAGCTGGTCGTGAAAATAATGAAATAGGCACACTATCCTTTACAACAAGCTCTATGATCTGTTTTTTAAATGTATCTACTGTCATTGTCACAGTAACTTTGTCACTGACAAAATATCTTGCAACTGATGGCTGCAAAGTTCTCTGCTCCTTTGTTTGGCTGGAAGAGCTGGGCACTGGTTCATTGGTTTGGATGCAGTCTTTCTCATCCACTGCTTTCAGTACTTCTGGATGAAAGCGCTGTAAATGTCTCTTTAGGTTAGAAGCTTTGGTAGGAGCATTTTTATCTTTGCCTGAATATGCACTCATCTTGGCTTCACAGCATTTGTTTTCGTCTGGATCATTTGTCATACACTGACAGACAGACATAATGTTTTCTATCTTGAGTGATGGTGAAATGTTCAAATACAGCTGATTTAATGTGATGCTTCTTTGACTCTCAGGTTTTTAATTCTGCATTCACAATCCAAATGACAATTGTTTTTCCTAAAAACAATTGTACAAAATTATTGCCAGGTCGTACAACTGATATAGTGGTCAGTAATACTGTTATTATTCCTCATGTACTCACAGTTAACTGATGCAAAGTTTTTTGAAAGGATAATACTTCTTACAGTCTTCCTCTTCTGAGTAGCAGGCAGCTGTGAGATGCTTGGAAGATGCACACCTAGTATGATCTAGTCTAGAGGAGGAGCTTTACTACTAAGAATTTGCAACACATTTTCACTTTCAGTTTCATACATTGTAAGTAGGGGGGTTGGGGCAGCATGAGGTTAACCAAGTATAAGATTAGATAAGGGCAGTGGAGAACAGTGACACACAAGAAGTAAGAAATGTCTATCTCCAGCAGAACTGCTTATCACTGTTGTTCATAGTTTGATAGAACATATATATTTGAGTAACATTTATAAAATTCATATGAAAGTTCAATTATGAAATATTAATACATTTTTTTTAAAGCTGGAGTCTGAGTCGGTACATTTCTACCGACTCCAGCCAAAACTAACTCCAACTCCACGACTCCGACTCCACAGCCCTGATACCAAGAGGTCCAAGCACACGAAGAGAACATTAAGACAAATGGGGTGGAAGGAAAGGGAAGTCACGGGACCAGAGTAAACGGGCAAAGGTGAAAACACGGTATCAAGGGATCAGCTGCTCTAGCCTGGAAGCATGAACTATTACTGACATTGGTCTGCAGGCCACATCAGCCTGAAATACCCCCTTAGATCCCAAAACAAGGTAGAGAAGGTTAACCTCCTGCGCGACCAGACCGGGGAGAGAAAAAACAAGACACAAACCCCAACCTGGATCATGACACATGGATCTTTCGAGGGAACGTGTATATTCGTTTTTTTTTTTCAGGTAGACCGAAAACCCAGACAAATTGTGCTTCGCTTCGTCCGCCTAATTATCTGGCAAGGACAGAAAATATATATTTAGGAAAAACATACAGAGAGATGGGAAAAGTTTAAAAAAAAAAAAGAAAGTTAGATAAATAATTTCCGTGTTACATCTAATATGCATTTAGAACCGCCTAAGGAGTGATAACGACTAAAAACAGTTATACTTTAATACTGAACAAACATAAGCAATGTAAGATTGCACTCTTAGCAGCTCCATAAGAGATTTATATTATTTCAATGCTGCCTATAAGGCCGCCTGTCTCATCGTGCCATATTCTCAGTCCCAGGAAAACTGGGATTCCTACTATCTAGTTAAAGTATTTCTTAAGCCACAAGTGACAACGTTCAAAAGGGCTCCAATATATCATAGAAAGAACAGCCTGAAAACTGGCAAGTCACATTATTTATTATAAGCCACACATGCGACAAATTATTTAACTCACTGACTCCTAATAAGTCAAAGAGCAAGCAATTAGCTAACTCGGTCTGAGCGCTGTTTGGGGCAATTTATAGATGCTCTCAAGCTGTCATAGCACTTCAAAGCACCATTAGGGGGAAACCTTTTAATGACTCACTTGAGATGACAAGTATTACACAGCACACATGGTAGCAATGGACTTGGCATAATATCCAATTCTGTAAGGGAGTTTTCTCGCAACAGCTGTTTACATGTTTGCTATTCGCATTCCTCTCGCTGGACTTCAAAACCTGTGCGCAGGCAGCAGACAAGCAATTGGACATGGATAGCAGCTCTTATCAAGATTTTAAGAGCTGTAGTTCTTATTGATGCTGCAGATATATATACACCATTATAATGTACTAGTTGTTTGCATTACATCCACTTCTTAGCTATAGACAGCATGGTGGCTCTATGATTACCACTTTGCAATGCTGCGGCCCTGGGTTCAAATCCCACAAAAGGTAGAAGTAGACAGAAGAGGGGACCCATGTGCAAGAACTATAGAAGCAGCAAAATGGACTTCATCCACATTCTGCAGAAATAACATTGAACTGTCTAAGGGCAGCAGTGCAGATTCTTCATTCTAATTGTAGTTTGTGGACAAATGAAAATGAAAGGACCCATACAGAAAAGGGTGATCCTCCACCGAGTCAACACAACATGCAGAATCCAAGATGCCCAGTCATCAGGGATCAAATAAAACTTCACTTTTATTTATTCCATCAAGTGAAAAAGCAGCATGACAGCAATTGCTTTCTATGGAATTTTTTACTCTCGATATCAGGTAAATTTGAGGAAAATTGGATATAGTTGTAGACTCACAGCAGAATCTGTCCACAGCAAGTGAAGTAATCCACATAAAAGAAAAAAGCCATTAGAACCTGCCAAATGTGGTGCAAATGAACTATCATCCTACGTGTATAGGGGCTTCTCAACCTCATAACATTTCCAGTCAACGTGCCATCCATGACAGACAATTCATAGGGGGGGGTTAAATTTGGGAAGGGTAGAAACAAAAAAGCAGCATCTATTACTATTGTCTACTTTTTAAAGCTTATGGAGCTGTTGAGGTCCCTGGCCTGATAATTCTCATATTAATGTAAACTCATCCTAAAGGGTTAGGCATGAGCATCAATATTACCAATACTTTACACTCACAGACTAGAAGGCCCCCAACCCACCCCCACTATGATAAAGAGTTTTGTCAGCAAGGACAGAATGGTCCGATGTTCATTTCCCTTCTTCCCTTTTCCATGACTCTTGGGCAAATTCGCTGTTTGCTAAAATTCAGTTCTTCCACAGCAATGTGATCTTACACAAGATCTTGCCACTCACAGGCAAGAGGGGGTCTAACCAGAAGCATGCCCCCTCTCTCCAAGGGCCCCCAGAGGCCTGGCTTTACGATGTGTACACCCAAAGTTGGTAATGGTGGCGATACATCACAACATAATGTCTTATTTGTTTTATCATGGAGTATTTCATTGAAACTGGGCAGATGACAGAAGAGTAAACTCAGCCCTCACCACCTCACCCTTCCTCACCAAACAAGAACCAGAAGTAATTAAAATGATTTTATACCACACACTTACTATATTAAAATTATACAAGCCTCCGATTGTGCTGCACATTGCTTCAGACAGAGGCACCTTCATTTTAGCTGCAAAGCTATAATTAAAGACAGCACCAGCCCTCTACGCATGGTATGAGCTTCTGCAATGCCAGGTCTAAAACTACTACAGTATACCGTCACACACTTTACCACTGTCTGCAAAGTCTTTTTTGATGAAATGTTCCTCTAAAGTCAACTGATTAAATGTCACATTTTATTCCTGGGGAAATTCACTTAACGCATTTTGAGTCATTCGGCAACTATATATATATATTTTTGGGTGCGTTGTTTATCAGTGGCTACTTTTATTCTGGAAATTAGAAACAAATCTATGTTGTGATTTGCAGCTTTCAGCTAAATTCTGTACAGGCTGTTATTATATATTAATTAAGCCCTCGGCTTTCAGCATTATTTTTGTTTGACTTGAATGCGAAGCTTTGTGCTCCAATCTATCTGTAACCAGTAATGTCTACTTATACTTATGTGTGTGTGTCCTTGTTGTAACATTCTTTGTAAATTAAGCAGCTAAGATTTTAATTATATTCATTTATTTTAAACCCCGATCCCTCAGGTTAAATTTGACCCTAGGCGAAAAAATGTAAATTATATTTATTCTAAAGTTCAGACTGAGCCTGGTGCAAAGCTGTACATGATGGAAAATGTATACCTCCCAGGAGGAGGTGTAAATGTTCCCAGCTTTACAGCGAGTGAGATAGAAAACATGTCTTGCAGCTCTATCCACATATAAACGCCCCTATAATTACATTCAGTGAGTTCAGTTATTAGAGCCCCAGCCAAACACAGAATTAGTCAGTCATCTAAATAATAGCTATATTAACCCAAAGCTAATTGCATGGACCTAGGAGAGCAGGAATTACACATTATTCGGAACCCTTCCACAGTCCTCAGGATCACTAACCTGGTTGACGATCAAATACGATAAGGGAAGGGATTATGAGACAATACATTCACACAAATTGTGCTACCGACAAATATACCTCATGCCAATGTAGTATTACATGTAGCAAAAAATATATGTAAAAAAATAGGAGCAAAAAGTAACAAACTGCTCAAAGCAAATGCTGAGTAAGGGTCTCACTCATAGTTCTTATTAACCCAATGTTCAGTTTTAAATCCACCATCATTCAGCTTCTTCATTAGTGATATAAAAAAGTACAAGATTAATAGTGTTTCTATTTTTACAGACAGCAAAACTATTTAGTATAGTGCAGTCTATGGAAGACGCTCATGAGCTACAATATAACTTGTATATACAGAGTGTTTGGCAAGGCAGATGTGGTTCAAAGTGGAGAAATGTAAAGTCATGAACCCGAGCACTAACTTGAAAACACCATACGTTCTAAACCAAACTACAGTTCTCAAGAGCCACCAAAAGATCATGTTTTAAGCATTTCCTTAGTATTGAGCAGGTAATAGAATTATCCCCTAAGCAATACTATGGAAATCCTGAAAATTAGATCTTTTGGTGGCTCTCTTCTAGAGAGAGTAAAACTAGAAGAGTCACTTGAAGAGAAGGATCTTGGTGAGTTGTAGAAGATAAACTAAATGACAGCATGCAAAGTCAATAAGCAGCTTCTAAAGCTAGCAAGCCATTGTCCTGTATATATAAAAAAATTCAATTAGCAGGAAAGGAACGTAATGCTACCCCTCAACAAAGTGCTAGTGCAGCCTCATCTGGAGATGCAGTTTAGCTCTGGGCACCAGTTAACAGAAGGGATGTGTTGGAGTTAGAAAACATACAAAGAAAAGACACAAAACTAATAAGGGGCATGGAGGATCTTTGTTATGAAGACAGATTAAAAAAATAAACATTTAGTCTTGAGAAGAGACAGCTAAGGGGAGACCTGATTAATTTGTTCAAGTAAATAAATTGTAGATATAAAAAGTATGGTCAAAAGTGGTTTCATATAAAACTCCCTCAAAAGACAAAAGGAACTAAAAGAAAGGTTCATTCTCCAGTCGAGACATGCATTTTTTACATTGTGACTGTGCACGTGCCTGTTTCTTTTTTTCTTTCCCATCCCTCAGTTCAACTGAAAAAAAAAATTGTTTATCAACTATGTAACTACTTAAAATGCATTTATTTTGAAAAAAATATTGCTACATAAAAAAAACTTTAACAGTACTTTTGGATTCTCCATTCTTGGCTACAATGATCCCAGCTATTACAGGTAAAAAATGAAAAAACGCAGGCTTCAATGGCATCATGAAGACCATTATAGCACTCCCATGAGGAGCGACATGCACCATTCACCTATATTCCTTCACCCTGGGCCCATATGAGCAATGTTAGGCTAATTTCACATTAGCGCCTAGGCGCACATCTTGAAAAACGCATGCGCACGAAAACGCATATGAACGCGTGCAAACACAAGACCATGCGCACGCCATGTTAAACATAGCTACGCATGCGCATGGACGCACACGATGCGATGCACAAAAAAACGCTAATGTGAAACCAGCCTTAGGGAGGACCAAAATGTTAAAACAAATCACATGCTGTCTATTATCTTAACTTCTGGACTTTTAAATGAGATTTTACTGCAAGTGCCAATTGTGAAATTGACTTTGCTCTCTGTACATGGATTCACTCAATACCAGAATGTGTGGTATAGTAAACCAATATCACTGCTGCAGCACTGCATAGGATTACTCCCAAGGGAAGACAGGTACATTTTCTAGCATCATCAACTTTATTGGAGCAAACAATGCTGTGTTGTTTCTTCGGTAAAAGACAGAAACTGAGGGAAATACCTCAAAACTCAGCCCCTGAGCATTGTGCACTTTCCTGTGCAAAACTGGTTGATAAATATGGTACAGGTTTAATTATGTCGCACAGGGTATGACTCTGAAGTCCCCCTAACTAGGGCTGAGCAAAAAGATTTACAAGAGCATGCTCCAACGGCCTTGTTGGTAGACTATGAACAACGGTTAAGAGCTCTGCAAACCTCCTATCTGCTGGCTTCCCTAGCACCTCTACATTAGTATGGCCAGAGAAGCTCCAAATGTGTAGACCTGGCATGTACACATGAAGATACGCTAAAAAGGACAGCAGGCAAAGAGGTTCACTGGGATTTGGTCTGTAGGCTACCGACATGGCCTCTGGACCATGGTCATGCAAATATTTTTGCCCAACTCTACCTTTTACCTATTCTCACTGGGATATATTCGGAAAACTCTGCTTTGTGGCTTTTGGCCCTATTGCATAAGTACATAAATTGCAACAGCATACAGAGTGACAAGCAGCACCAGAAAATGGGTCATATTTGAGGTGTCCAAAATGAGAACAAAAAAAAAAGTTGATGAACTACAACAAAAATGCTGTATGCATCTATATTCCAGTGTATGTAATATTTGATGGCAAGTAGAGAGCAGCATTGAGCACTATGCTTCTCCTTAAATAAGAGTCAATAGAGTCCAGCCACCTACGTTGGTCATGGAACTGGCACTTTGTCGCGGTTTCCATTTATAAAGGAAACGATGCAGACGTTAGCGTCGATTCCAGTTAATTTACACTACGTAAAATGCTATAGGTTTACAGATAATGCTTCGAATTTCACCAGAAAAGTATCATAGCAAGTACCATATATCATAAACTTTCTGTTTTACTGTCAGCTGAATAATACAGCAGCATTGGAAGAGAAATGAAGAATGCTGCAGAATTTGGTATTTGTCCCTGAATCATCTCATGCATCACTAGCATATTTCTGGCTAAACTGGTGACATCACATTATATGCTATGGTTCCCAGACACTAAATATGAGAGTTCACTGTACTCTTAAAAGCGGCCATCTGCCTAGTGATCTCAGATCACGTTACTCTTAGCGCACATTACACATCTAGGTCATTTTGAAGAATATATCCGTGAATAACTATAACCAATATCACAGCTTATATTAAATTCAGCGCCTCAAAACATATATGTCCACACCTTTTCTTCAGTTATTTTTAGCGTTTTTCTTTACTTGGCAGCATTATTCTTTTGAGATTTATAGAATTTGTGTCTTCACAGTGATAAACTTGTCTCTCTAGATGGGTTTTATATTAATGATGTTAATTAGATCATATTAAATTACATATATAAACAGCACGATGTCCCAACACAATATTAAACTTTTATTTTAAAAAATCTCCTACCTTTAATTTTTTTTTTTACTTCAAGCGCAGCTTTATATTTAGAATAAACCTTAAATGGGGATGTCCATGAAATTCATATTTGTAAAGATAAGGAAACTGTCAAAGGGAAGCCATCATTAGACTTCAGGTTTTTGAATTTTCATATTACCTATACATTTTTTTTTAATTAATTAATGTAAAGTACATGAACTAAAAAGAAATAAAAATCAAATCAATATTTGGTGTGACCACACACTGCTTTCAAAACAGCATCAAACCAACAATTCTTATAGGTAAACTAGCATCCAGTTTATGAAGAAACTTCACAGGGAGGTTGTTCCAAACATTATGGAGAACTAACCACAGATGTTCTGTGGATATAGATTTTGCAAATCTGTGTCTTCATGTAATCCCATACAGAAATGTTTATTTTTAGATCAGGGCTTTGTGTGGGCTATTTCTGTCACTTTCAGGACTCGCTGTTCTTTGGGGTCATTGATCTTCAGATTTTATTTGGAGTCTATCAGTTACCTTTTCCTGATAGTATTTGCATGATGGAGGCTCCTTAGAAGTTTTAGGCTGCATCTGCATTTCAGTAAACAAAGATTGAGATTTGATCAAGAATATGGAGTCATCAATGCTGAAATGTACAGGTAGATACTTATCCATCAAGCAATACTATTAAAGAGTCATCCCCAACCATAAAATCAATGTCATTAACCCCTTAGTGACAGAGCCAATTTGCAACTTAATGACCAAACCAATTTTTACAATTCTGACCAATGTCACTTTATGAGGTTATAACTCTGGAACGCTGTAACAGATCCCGCTGATTCTGAGATGGTTTTTTCATGACATTGTACTTCATGTTAGTGGTTAAATTTCTTTGATATGACTTGTGTTTAACCCCTTCATGACCCAGCCTGTTTTGATCTTAATGACCTGGCCATTTTTTGCAATTCTGACCAGTGTCCCTTTATGAGGTAATAACTCTGGAATGCTTCAACGCATCCTAGCGATTCTGAGATTGTTTTTTCGTGACATATTGGGCTTCATGTTAGTGGTAAATTTAGGTCGATAATTTTTGCGTTTATTTGTGACAAAATCAGAAATTTGGTGAAAATTTTGAAAATTTCACAATTTTCAAATTTTGAATTTTTATTCTGTTAAACTAGAGAGTTAAGTGACACAAAATAGTAACTAAATAACATTTCCCACATGTCTACTTTACATCAGCACAATTTTGGAAGCAAAATATTTTTTGTTAGGAAGTTATAAGGGTTAAAATTTGACCAGTGATTTCTCATTTTTACAACAAAATTTACAAAACCATTTTTTTTAGAGACCACCTCACATTTGAAGTCACTTTGAGGGGTCAATATGGCAGAAAATACCCAAAAGTGACACCATTCTAAAAACTGAACCCCTCAAGCTACTCAAAACCACATTCAAGAAGATTATTAACCCTTCAGGTGTTTCACAGCAACTAAAGCAATGTGGAAGGAAAAAATGGACATTTTAATTTTTCCAACACAAATTTTCTTTCAGCATCAATTTTTTCATTTTCACATGGGCAACAGGATAAAATGGATCCTAAAATTTGTTGGGCAATTTCCCCTGAGTACCCAGATACCTCATATGTGGTCATAAACCACCTCTCTGGGTGCACGGCAGGGCTCAGAAGGGAAGGAGTGCCATTTGACTTTTTGAATGGAAAATATGCTGGAATATTTAGCGCTTGCCATGTCGTGTTTGGAGAGCCCCTGTGCGCCTAAACACTGGAGCTCCCCCACAAGTGACCCCATTTTGGAAACTAGACCCCCCCAAGGAACTTATCTAGATGCATAGTGATCACTTTGAACCCCCTGGTGCTTCTCAAATTGATCCGTAAAAAAAAAAAAAAAGTGTACTTTTTTTTTCCACAAAAATTATCTTTTAGCCTCAGTTTTTTCATTTTCAAATGGGCAACAGGATAAAATGGATCATAAAATTTGTTGGGCAATTTCTCCTGAGTACACAGATACCTCATATGTGGTCATAAACCACTGTTTGGGTGCACGGCAGGGCCCGGAAGGGAAGGAGCGCCATTTGACTTTTTGAATGGAAAATTAGCTCCAATCGTTATCGGACACCATGTCGCGTTTGGAGAGCCCCTGTGTGCCTAAACATTGGAGTTCCCCCACAAGTGATACCATTTTGGAAACTAGACCCTTTAAGGAACTTATCTAGATGTGTGGTGAGCACGTTGAACCACCAAGTGCTTCACAAAAGTTTATAACAGAGCAGTGAAAATAAAAAATCATTTTTTTTTCCTCAAAAATGATTTTTTAGCACGCTATTTTTTATTTTCACAAGGGTAACAGGAGAAATTGGACCACAAAAGTTGTGGTCCAGATTGTCCTGAGTACGCTGGTACCCCATATGTGGGGGGGGCCACTGTTTGGGTGCAAGGCAGGGTGCAGAAGGGAATGAGTGCCATTTGACTTTTTGAAATGAAAATTAGCTCCAATCGTTAGTAGACACCATGTCATGTTTGGAGAGCCTCTGTGTGCCTAAACTTTGGAGCTCCCCCACAAATGACCCCATTTTGGAAACTAGACCCCCTAAGGAACTTATCTAGATGCATAGTGAGCACTTTGAACCCCCAGGTGATTCACAGAAGTTTATAATGCAGAGCAGTGAAAATAAAAAATCTTTTATTCCCTAAAAAAAAAATTTTTTTAGTTGGCAATTTTTTATTTTCACAAGGGTACTAGGATAAATTGGACCCCAAAAGTTGTTGTCCAGTTTGTCCTGAGTACGCTGGTACCCCATATGTGGGGGGGAACCACTGTTTGGGCACACGTTGGGGCTCAGCAGGGAAGTAGTGACATTTTGAAATGCTGACTTTGATGGAATGGTCTGCGGGCGTCATGTTACATTTGCTGAGCCCCTGTGTGCCTAAACAGTAGAAACCCCCCCAAGTGACCCCATTTTGGAAACTAGACCCCCCAAGGAACTTATCTAGATGTGTGGTGAGCACCTTGAACCCCCAAGTGCTTCACAGAAGTTTATAACGCAGAGCCGTGGAAATAAAAAATCATTTTTTTCCCTCAAAAAAATGATTTTTAGCACGCAATTTTTTTTTTCACAAGGGTAACAGGATAAATTGGACCCCAAAAGTTGTTGTCCAGTTTGTCCTGAGTACGCTGATACACCATATGTGGGGGATGACCACTGTATGGGCACACGTCAGGGCTCGGAAGGGAAGTAGTGACTTTTTGGTATGCAGACTTTGATGGAATGGTCTGCGGGCATCATGTTACATTTGCAGAGCCCTTGATGTACCTAAACTGTGGGAACCCCCCACAAGTGACCCCATTTTGGAAACTAGACCCCATAAGGAACTTGTCTAGATGTGTGGTGAGCACCTTGAACCCCGAAGTGCTTCACAGAAGATTGTAACGCAGAGCCATGAAAATAAAAAGTCTTTTTTTTCCTCAAAAAATGAATTTTTAGCTCGCAATTATTTATTTTCACAAGGGTAACAGGAGAAATTGGACCCCAAAAGTTGTTGTCCAGTTTGTCCCGAGTACGCTGATACCCCATATGTGGGGAGGGACTACTGTTTGGGCACACGTCGGGGCTCGGAAGGGAAGTAGTGACGTTTTGAAATACCGACTTGATCGAATGGTCTGCGGGCATCATGTTACGTTTGCAGAGCCTCTGATGTGCCTAAACAGTGGAAACCCCCCACAAGTGACCCCATTTTGGAAACTAGACCACCCAAGGAATTTATCTAGATGTGTGGTGAGCACCTTGAACCCCCAAGTGCTTCACAGAAGTTTATAACGCAGAACCGTGAAAATAAAAAATCTTTTTTTTCCTCAAAAAATTATTTTTTAGCCCGCAATTTTTTATTTTCACAATGGTAACAGGAGAAATTGGACCCCAAAAGTTGTTGTCCAGTTTGTCCTGAGTACGCTGGTACCCAATATGTGGGGAGGGACCATTGTTTGGGCACACGTCAGGGCTCAGAATGGAAGTAGTGACGTTTTGAAATGCAGACTTTGATGGAATAGTCTGCGGTTGTCATTACGTTTGCAGAGCCCCTGATGTGCCTAAACAGTGGAAACCCCCCACAAGTGACCCCATTTTGGAAACTAGACCTTCCAAGGAACTTATGTAGATGCATGGTGAGCACTTTCAACCAAGTGCTTCACAGAAGTTTATAATGCAGACGTCAAAATGAAAAAAACTTTTTTTTTTTTTCCACAAAAATAATCTTTTAGCCCCCAATTTTTTTATTTTCCCAAGGGTAATAGGAGAAATTAGTCCCCAAAAGTTGTTGTGCAATTTTTCCTGAGTACGCTGATACCCCATATGTGGGGGTAAACCACTGTTTGGTTGGGGCTTGGAAGGGAGGGATCACCGTTTGACTTTTTGAACGCAAAATTGGCTGGAATCAATGGTTGCACCATATCGCGTTTGGAGACCCCCTGATGTGCCTAAACAGTGGAAACCCCAGAATTCTAACTTCAACCCTAACCCCAACACATCTCTAACCAGAGTCCTAACCCCAACACATCCCTGACCCCAATCCCAACCCTATCCATAACCCCAACAAACCCCTAACCCCAACACTAACCATAACACTAACCACAAGCCTAACCCTAATTCTAACCCTAACTCCAACCTTAACCCTAATTCTAACCCCAATTCCAACCCTAACCCTAATTCCACCCTAACCCTAATTCCAACCCTAACCCTAATTCCAACCCTAACCCTCTTTCCAACCCTAACCCTCTTTCCAACCCTAACCCTCTTTCCAACCCTAACCCTCTTTCCAACCCTAATGGAAAAAAAAAATAAAAATATTTTCTTTATTTTATTAGTTATGCCTACCTATGGGGGTGATAATCGGGGGGTTCATTTACTTTTTATTTCATTTTGATCACTGTGAGAGTGATCAAAATGAAATAATGGAATCTGCAGCCGGCAGATTCAGGCGGTCGCACTGCGCATGCGCCCGCCATTTTCTAAGATGGCGGCGCCCATGAACCGGACCCGCCGGACACCGGGAGCGACGGGGGGACTTAGAAGGAGCCGGGGCGGTGAGAGTGGGTGAGGGGGTTATCGGAAGCTGGCGGGGAGCGGAGGGAATTGGAGGGGGGGCAGATGATGACAGCGGCTGCAGATCGCCGCTGTCATTCAGTTGCGGGGGGGGGCGATCGCCGGTGGGGGGGGTCGAATCGGTGTCTCCAGCCATGTCCGATGCTACTGCAGCATCGGCCATGGCTGGATTGTAGTATTTCATCAATTTTCATTGATGAAATATTACTATCGCTCTGATTGGCTGTTTCACTTTTAACAGCCAATCAGAGCGATCGTAGCCACGTGGGGGCGAAGCCACACCCCCTGTGGTGAATTACAAAGCCCCCTGTATCTGAGGGTCAGGTAACCTTTCATTGACCCCAGTCACCCGACTCGCAGGGGGGCTTTGAATTCATGACACAGGGTATGCGTCAAAGGTCGGATTGGCACCGACCTGTGTCACAGGTCGGGAACCGGTTAAGAAAAAAAAACTTAATTTTGATGCCCTTAAATCAGAGAGATGTCACAAAATATTTAATAAACAACATTTCCCACATTTCTATTTTACATCAGCACACTTTTGGAAACAAAAATTTTTTTGATAGGAAGTTACAAGGATTAGAAGTTGACCAGCGATTTCTCATTTAATCAACATTTACAAAATCATTTTGTTTTTAGGGACCACATTACATTTAAAGTCACTTTGAGGGGTCTATATGATAGAAAATACCCAAAAGTGACACCATTCTAAAAACTACACCCCTCAAGGTGCTCAAAACCACATTCAAGAAATGTATTAACCCTTTACATGCTTAAAGGAAGTGAAGCAATGTGGAAGGAATATAATTAACATTTACCTTTGTTTTACAAATATTTTACTTCAGAACCATTTTTTTTTATTTTCACAAGTGTAAAAAGAGAAAATGAACCACAAAATTTGCTGTGCAACTTCTCCTGAATACGCCGATACCCCATATGTGGGGGTAAACCACTCTTTGGGCACATGGCAGAGCTTGGAAGGGAAGGAGCGCCGTTTTACTTTTTCAATCTGGAATTGAAAATCGGACCCCATGTCGCATTTGGAGAGCCCCTGATCTGCCTAAACAGTGGAAACCTCCCCCACAAGTGACACCATTTTGGAAACTAGACCCCTTAAAGAACTTATCTAGATGTGTGGTGAGCAGTTTGAACCCCCAAGTGCGTCACAGAAGTTTATAACGTAGAATCCTGAAAATAAATCATTTTTTCCACAAAAATGATCGCTTCACCCCCAAATTTTACCTTTCACAAGGGAAACAGGAGAAATTGGATCACAAAACTTCTCATGCAATTTGTCCTGAGTACGCTGATATGTGGGGGGAACCACTGTTTGGACACACGTCGGGGCTCGGAAGGGAAGTAGTGATGTTTTGGAATGCAGACTTTGATGGAATGGTCTGCGTCATGTTGCGTTTGCAGAGCCCTTGGTGTGCCTAAACAGTAGAAACCCCTAACAAGTGACCCTATTTTGCAAACTAGAACCACCAAGGAGCTTATCTAGATGTGTGGTGAGCACTTTGAACCCCCAAGTGCATAACAGAAGTTTATAACGTATAGCCGTGAAAACAAAAAAAAAAATTCCACAAAAATGATTTTTTTAGCCCCCAATTTTTTATTTTCTCAAGGGTAACAGGAGAAAATGGACCCCAAAATGTGTTGTCCAATTTGTCCCGAGTACGCTGGTACCCCATATGTGGGGGTAAACCACTGTTTGGGCGTACGGCAGAGCTCAGAGCGAAGGTAGCACGATTTGACTTTTTGAAAGCAAAATTGGATAGAATCAATGGTGGCGCCATGTCATGTTTGGAGACCCCTGATGTACCTAAACAATGGAAACCCCCCAATTCTAACTCCAATCCTAACCCCAACACACCCCTAACCCCAACCATAGCAACAACCCTAACCATAACCACAACCCTAACCCCAACCACAACTCTAACCCCAACTTTATCCCATCTCACTTTAGCCTAACTCACACTAATGGGAAAGTGGAAATAAACACATTTTCTTTATTTTTGTCATGATCCAGTGTTGGATCTGGCAGTATTAAAAGCACAAAGTGAACTTTTTTTAATTTGGTTAAGTTCAAAGGTGTTTTGACTGTCCCCGGTGGTGGTGAGTGGTATCGCACCTTAGCTTTAGTTTTAGGTTAATGTGCACTTAATTATAATTCAGGTGTTGGACTCTATAAATGGGTCTCAGGGTGTTCACTCACTGCTGGTGATATTCATTGATTTCTTTCTGAGTTGTTGGAGAGCCTGGTGGAAGGATGGAGCTGGATAGGAGTCCTGCGCAGTCAGCCAGAGGGAACGAGTGCCAGCTAATGGTGTCTGCAGGAAGGACTGGCATGGCCTGGTGGAGTCGCAGTTTATGGTGTCGGCGGGAAGTGCGGGCATGGCTTAGAGGAGTGGCGACTTGGAAGAGAGTTGCACTCAGCATGTTCGACTTGGTTGCTGAGAACTGGACTCGAGCATGCTTGGATTCTTGGCAGAGGCTGGACTCATCTTGGGACTCTGCGTACTGGACTGCTGCAAGTGGTGATGGACTCTGCTCCCAGGCTGCACTATGGTGATGGATCCAGTTATGTGATGGATCAGGGTGGAGGAGAAGATGCACACAGGTGGTGGGCTCTGTTGCTAAGTGGTGTTCCCCCTGTATTGTCTCTTTCCTCATGTGTGTGTTATTAGTGCAGTGGTGGGATTAGTTTCCGCACCGACCTATTCCCTAGTGAGGGTTTAGGGTCAGGGCGAGCTAGGGCATTGAGGTACGTGTGCGGCGCCCAGTGCGAAACCGGCATAGGGAACGTTAGGAGTGCAGGGACACTGGCTCAGGGGAGCTCAGGAGGTCTCCAATTCCCTTTTCCCTATTGCAGGGCCCACCATTGTTAAAGTTTCCCAGGTTCCCCCCTTATTTAAATTCGCCGTACTGGAGGCGGTGTTTCTAGATATATGTATGCATAACGTGTAATACCCAAATTCGCCAGGTGGAGGCGGCGTATCCACCTGCACGTTTTGTTAGTTAAATTCGCCCCACTGGAGGCGGTGTATCCAGGGTCACGTGTGTCACATGGGTTCGCCTTGCGGTATCATCTGCGTCCCGACACACGTGACCATGACAATTTTATTATTTTTCCCTAACTAAGGGGGTGGATAAAGGAGGGGTTATTTACTTTGCTTTTATTTTGATCACTGTGATAGGGAGGTACTGGGGATCCTATTTCTCTCTCTGATGTGTGATCACACCAGAGGAGAAAGAAATTAAATGGCAAATTGCACTTTTTTTTGCGGTTGCCGTTATACAGTTAATAATGGCGATCGCAACACCGGGGTCGGTAAAAACAAACCAGAATGATTCTCTAGGGTCTCTGCTACCCCACGGCAGCAGAGACCCCGGATAAGTTCCGACTCTGGGGGATGCTATACTCTTTTTCCACAGCGCCGTGAATTCACGGAGATGTGGTTTAAGTACCCTTAACTGTCGCCATTAAAAGGCGCATCGGTGGTCGTTAAGGGGTTAAGAACTATCTTCATCCTTAAGGCAATGGTGGTCAAACCAAATATTCATTGGATTTGAAGTTCCCTTTTATTCATTCACTTTTCAATTTAATGGATTAAAGAATTAAGTATAAATACGTTTTTTTTTTTAAAGTATTCTTACATTTGCAGCATTTCCTCCACATCTGCCTAACAGTATGCAGCACTGTGCAAAAGTTGTGTACAGTGCTGCATGTTAGGCAGGTGTAGAATAAATGCTGCAAAGTAAGAATACTTTATGTATGAATAGGTTACTTTTAAAGTATTCTTACTTTGCAGCATTTCTTCTACACCTGCCTAACATGCAGCACAGTACACAACTTTTGCACAGTGCTGCATACTGTTAGGTAGGTGTGGAGTAAATTCTGCAAAAGAATACTTTTTCAAAAAACCTATTCATACTTAATTCTTTAATCAATTAAATTGCAAAGTGAATAAAAAAGGGAAATCTATATCCAATCAATATTTGGTGTGACCACATTTGCCTTAAGGCTTAAGATAGTTAATGATATATACACACACAGATACTCCTTTTGGATTTTCACCTTAGGTCGCAAGTAAAATTGTTTGTATTAACGGGGTTGCTTTACTGGGCATTTATTCAGCTGTTAGGTAGTAATATATATTATTCATGACCAACCCCGTCATTAGACAACCATGAAAAATCCAGTAGAATGGAGACAGTGAGTTCTTACACCAGGGTATAACATTTCCATAATTTTCATAAAAATAACATGTCTGGTAAACGCTTGTGTGAGAAGGCATCACCAACATATCAGATGATCAGTTAGGCCATACATTACATTTGCAATAAGTATTTCTTATACAAAATTGGAAGGCTGTGTTACATGAGAGGAACATCAAAGGATTCATTTTGCTATATATCCTTTCCTTTTACAATAACTGTTCAAAAATGTCAGAATTCTGTCTGCTAGTAAAGCTAGACTTGACTAATGATCAAATCATCCAATAGCTTGAATGGAGACATGCAACAATTCATTCACATGGACTAAAAAGATAAAGATAAATTAAAAAATCATTAGTTGATGCCCACATCTCAAGTAAACAGGCAAAAAGACAATATGGGACATATAGAGTGCATCATATGATCTTCTGTTGGGCCCAAGCAGTTGAACATCAGGTCAGGACTAAATCAATAGAACCAGCAAAGACCAACCATTTAAAATCTACTTTGAACTCGAGGACTCGTCACTAGGATAATTCATATTATTCTGTACAGATTGAAAGTGGGCACTCAATCACGCTCTATTGTGAGGCCATGGAACTTAAGATTGACACTGCCTGCCATGTTATTTGGGAGAAACTAGAATACCTCTGTAAAGCCCAAACAGATGAGAAGAACGTGCAAACTCCATGATATTTCCTTATCAGATATGTTCCAAGGACCACAGTCCTGTTCTGCTCATTGTTAGCCCATTCACTTATGACCAAAGGAGGACCGACCAACTATGTTTTGCACATGGGGCCTCCCAACTCTCTCCTAACAGATTATATTGGGGAAAAGAAGGAATTCCAACAAGACAGAGCAAAAATTCTTACAGGACATAGACCACAACAGACATGTATGACATTAGCTTATTCCCGCTACTCAATGAGAACACATGACATAGTCCAACATGCATGTCTTTATGGGAGTTGGAAATTGCTTAAAGTAAACAGCTATTGAATGTTTAAGTTCGGCTTAACTCTCAGGCCCTAAAGTCTACAGGACAAAAGGGTCAAGTGTTCAGCTATCGAAGGAATATGGGCATCTTAGAGTGGTGGACCTTTTTAAATATCTTTTACACCTTAAGCACTTTTAGAATTTGCTTTATTATAAAATACCCTACACTTCTCCCTATCCTGCTAATTCCTAAAGTAGGTTTTACCTCACTTCTTGTAATGTTTAGTAAAAGGAGTCTCAAACAAAGTCATCAGAATCCCAGGGCTGCACTCACTACCAGGTAACGTCTATCAGCCCCCCGGAACAGGACATCATCAGGGGTGGCGCTACTTGCTATAGTTTCTTTCATCGCTCATGACGTCCTGTTCCGGGAGGGGTGTGATAGATGCTGTGGAAAGTCGAGTGCAGCCCCAGCCTCCTGACGATGTTTCGTTTAAGTCTCATCTCAAATTGAACGTCACAGACAGTGAAGTAAAGAAAACCCATTTGGCTTGAGAAAGGTTCTCAGTATTGAACCGAAAAGTCGCCATGATGGGCCTTTAAACAGAAGTCATTTTTCACTCTGAACGGTGTGCTGCCTCCAATCTCTGGATATACATTTAGGAATTAACTAGAGAGGAAGAAGTGTAGGGTATTTAATAATAAAGCTAATTACAAAGGTGCTTAGGCTGTAAAAATAGATATTTAGAAAGGACATTTTAGGTACTGGACCGCTCCTTTAAGTTTTAACTATTAATAGCTGTTCGTAATTTTATCCTACATGTCATTTGGAATATCCAATACAATACACCATGGAGAGAACTAAATCAATGGGGAAAAACAAAAAGTAGAAAAGTAAAAAACAATGCACTTTTATCCCACTATGATTCAGAACATTTTCAGCATCAATAACGTTAATCACTCTTCTTGCTAAACACGTTTTCAGCCCAAGTCTTTGTGATAATATTCAGAGACTTAAGTAGGGGACTAGAATGAGTAGCATCGATTGCCAACAGCCTGAAGTAACTAGCTATTATTTTCTCACACTCATTTTGTGTTAATGCCACAGACCCAGCTAACCAATATATGTAGTGCACACACCTGAAAGACGTTTACCATACAGAGAAACCATTTTAACCCAGTGGAAAAATATTACACTTCAAACAATGCATTTATTATGGATGTAAAACCAAGCCTTTAATTACTGCCACTTTATCTGGCTGTAAATCTAAAAGACCTTTATTGAGAATGAGTGGTTAGAGTTTATGAAGTTGGAACAATGAAGTATTAAAGAATGGAAAAACTACTGACCCTTCTAAGACAACTCAGGAAAAAAAAAAAAACATTTAAAAGTGAACATGTCACCACGTGTCACCGATATAAGATACAGCCACAGCCTTTCCGGGCTTATCTATAGCATTCCGTAATGCTGTACATAAGCCACCGATCCAACATGAAAGATAAGAAAACTAAGTTTTAATCCCTTCCTTACCGATGACGGAATAGTACGCCATCGGTAAGGATCCCCGCTTTGAGGTGGGCTCCGGCGGTGAGCCCACCTAAAAGCCGCGACATGTCAGCTGTTATGCAGCTGACATGTGTCTGCAATAGGCGCAAGCGGAATCACTGTCTGCCCGGGCTTATTAACTAGTTAAATCCCACTGTCAAAGATGTCAGCGGGCATTTAAACAGCATTTCCGGCCGCCAGGTTGGAAATGAGATAATCGCCGACCCCCGTCAAATGATCGGGGGTCGGCGTCACGTTGCCTGGACATCCACAGGTCTCAGAGACCTCTATGGTTGTTCCAGGCAGATGGCTTTGAGCGCCGCCCGGTTGTCGGCGTTCAAAGCACAGCAGTAAATCTGCTACATATGGGTGATCTGCTTATCGCCCATATGTAGCAGAGCCGATCGGGTTGTGCATGCTTCTAGCCTCCTATGGAGGCTATTGAAGCATGCCAAAAGAAAAAAAAAAAAATGTTTAAAAATAAAAAAAAATAAAAGTTCAAATCACCCCCATTTCGCCCCAATCAAAATAAAAAAAAAAAAAAATCCCACATACACATTAGGTATCGCCGCGTTCAGAATCACCTGATCTATCAATAAAAAAAGCATTAACCCGATCACTAAACGGCGTAGCGAGAAAAAAAATTCAAAACGCCAGAATTACTTTTTTTGGTCGCCGCGACATTGCATTAAAATGCAATAACGGGCGAGCAAAAGAACGTATCGGCACAAAAGCGGTATCATTGAAAACGTCAGCTCAGCACGCAAAAAATAAGCCCCCAAATCGACCCCAGGTCACGAAAAATGGAGACGCTATGTGTCTCAGAAAATTGCACAATTTTTTTTAAGCAAACTTTGGAATTTTTTTTCACCACTTAGATAAGAGAGAACATAGACATGTTTGGTGTCTATGAACTCGTAATGACCTGGGGAATCATAATGGCAGGTCAGATTTAGCATCCAGTGAACCTAGCAAAAAAGCCAAGCAAAAAACAAGTGTGGGATTGCACTTTTTTTTGCAATTTCACCGCATTTGGAATTTTTTTCCTGTTTTTGCGTACACGACATGGTAAAACCAATGGTGTTGTTTAAAAGTACAACTCATCCCGCAAAAAATAAGCCCTCACATAGCCATATTGACGGAAAAATAAAAATGTTATGGCTCTGGAAAGAAGGGGAGTGAAAAATGAAAAAAGCTCCACGGTGCGGTCTGGTCCAATAGGTGTTGCAGGTCCTGGTCCGGCGCCTCCCATCTTCTTGCGATGCCGCCCTCATGCTTGCGTCATGGCTCCCCGGCTTTGCGCTCCTGTGTAAGCGTACTTTTATGCCCTTTTGAGGGCAGAGAAAAGTACTGCAATGCGCACCAGCACCTGCGCACTGCAGTGCTTTCCTCTGCCCTCAACAGGCAGAAAAGTATGCCTGCGCAGGTGCACAATGCCGGGGAGCCATGAAACAATCAGGAGGGCGGCGATCATAAGAAGATGGGAGGACCCAGACCTATGACACTCATTGGACCAGACTGCCCCCCGGGGGAGTATAATAAAACTTATTTTTCTTATCTTTCAGGTCGGATTGGGGGCTTATCTACAGCATCACAAGGCGGTGGCCATATCTTATATCGGCCAAACCTTGTGACAGATTCGCTTTAATCTCTAATAGCTTTTTTCAACAAGACATTAACAAATTATGAGCTCTTGCGGCACTTGGGTACAACGACATTCAAAAGAATAACTTGCATGATTTTTATAGGTACTACACTTGGGTTTCCTGTAAGTGGCCCGATTTCAAAATACCGCATAAGAAAATAAAAACCGGGCCAGTTACGTCAAGTTTGTGGTTTAAAGTTCCTTTTTTTTTTTTTTTTTTTTACAGCAGAGTATTTTTATACGTTTGTTTTACTGTGTTTTTCTGTGTTTCAGTCTTTTGGTGGTGTGAACACTGTCCTACAGACTTGTTCATTGTGTGTATGGCCCATGTGTTTGTATTCAGCTATGTCAAATTGCAGACTTGACTGGCACCATGTTCTGGTCCACATGGTGTACAGCAGAAGGCGCTTCCTGCATTTAACAGGTTCATAAAATGAACCAAATTAGTGTACACTGCAGAGGCAACCCAGCTATTGGATCAGTGTGATGTCTGTTGCTCACATGACAAAAATCTTCAAACAGCATACCGTAGGTTAGCAGGTTTCTGATGAAATTGGCCTGTCTGTATGTGCTGGAGATCGAGAAATTAGACTAAGGTCCAGTAGGAGCGGTTCTATAGCTATACACAGGGCTGGTAAATATGTTGACAGCAAAAAGCTATGTAAATAATTAACACTGGACAATCTTACATTATCTTATTACATTTTAGAATATTTCATAGTATTGGAATTAAAAAGATAAAAAAAAATATTACAACAGAGCATTTGGGAAAGTTTCAACAGACCAAAGAAATCTGAATTTTGTAAATGTAGAAATATCAGAAGGTTTGCCTCCAAAAATATATATGTTATGCCAAATTGTCAAATGAAAAAGACACTATCCCAAGAATGGGCTAGGGGTTATATAGTTCTCTTTCACTGGAAAGTGACCAAGCATGGGCTACAGGTTCTACAGACTGTCCAACACTGCCCAGCTCTTCAGAGAGTTGTATGAACCAAGTAGCAAGAACAACCCCCATCAATCCCTTGAGGGTTCAGCGACCTAAAACTATAATATTTAAAAAAAAAAATCAAGTAATTTACTTCATATAAATATTTTCACTTAATAAAAAGCACTTTTGGACCTTTTATGATTAAAGTCCATTAGGGATCATGTGGGTAAGTGTACTGATAGTAATATACTAACCAGTTTTCAGCGGTGCTCTGGCGTCACAACTAAATTTGTGACCTTCCAAATGTTACAATAGCTGTTGCGTGGAACAGAGGTCACATACTGAATGTTCTCAATGCAAATCACTTAAAACAGAAAATGTAACCCCTGCTCCATACAGAAAGCAGACAGGTTACAGATTTGGTGATGTAATGCCGCTTAGGAAGCCGGGAGAAGACGAAAATCGATGACTATTACCATCTAAGGCTACTTTCACACTTCAGGTTTTCGGCGTCAGGCGCGATCCGGCGTCGTGCCAGAACGCCGGATCCGGCAAATGTTTAGTAAAACCGGATGTGACGGATCCGGTTTTCTGCCGGATCCGTCTTTTTCTTGACAGACAAAACCGGATCAGTCTCATCCGGTTCATCCGTTTTTCTATCCGTTTTTCGACGGATTACGCCGGATCCGGTTTTTAAAATTGACCCTTGTGGCCTTCCGAACGGGATTGGCTACTGGAAAACTATATATAGCGTGTTCCAACAGCCCTTCTTTGACAGGTTGTAGAGGAGAAAGTGCAGGTTGGAGAGAAGAGCAAGTTACTGGCGAAGATGGATGTTGTCATTGGAAATATTTTGAAGAATTTGGCGGATTTTATAGCGGAGGCGAATCGTTTGAGGGTGATTGTTCTGGAGAAGGAGAGAGCGAGACAGCAGCGCATCAGGCATCGTAGACGACGTTTGTGGATCCACCCCATCACAGCCAAGAGAATGACGCGTGGGGTCTATTCTACACTCTGCATGGACCTTCGACGAAACCCGGATACATTTTTTGGATATGTTAGGATGAAAATGGAGAATTTTGATTACTTGGTGGAGCGCATTGCACACCTCATAAGAAAAGCGGACACCTATTGCCGCTTCTCTGTTTCACCCGCAGAGCGTCTGATGGTGACTTTAAGGTAAGCCACATTTATTGGATGTGATCGCATCAGAGCACACTTTCACTGCAATCTTGTTGGTGGTAGTTTGTATCTCCAAGTGTTATAGCTCAGTTTTGGTATGTAATGCTGTGATTTAAAACTAATTTATTGTTTTTTAATTCCCCACAGATTTCTTGCAACTGGAGAATCCCTTTCGTCACTGCATTTCCAGTACAGACTCGGGATTTCCACCATATCTGGAATAGTGAAGTACACATGCCGTGCACTGTGGGACTCCTTAGCTGAAGAGTTACCACCAGAGCCCACAACAGAGAGGTGGATTGAAATTGCTGACAAGTTTCAACAGATATGTCAGTTTCCCAACTGCTTGGGCGCTGTGGACGGGAAACATATCCGCATTGTAAAGCCAGCTGGATCGGGATCGGAATATTTAAATTACAAGAAATATTTTTCAATTGTCCTCATGGCCATCGCTGACGCGGAATACAAATTTATTGCGGTTGATATTGGGGCCTATGGCCGCTCCACTGACTCTCAAGTTTTCAAACTGTCTGCCATGGGGCGTAAACTGTATGGAAACACCTTCCAGTTCCCACCACCTAGACCGCTGCCGCAAACATCTGGTCCACCTATGCCATTTGTCTGTGTAGGGGATGAAGCCTTCCAGCTGTCAGAACACCTTTTGAAACCGTACTCTAGCAGAGGATTGACAAGACCAAAACGCATTTTTAATTACCGCCTCACAAGAGCAAGAAGAATGGTTGAATGTACCTTTGGTATTCTGACAGCCAAATGGCGGGTCCTATTGACTGCGATCAACCTCAAGACAGAAACTGTGGACGAGGTGATCAAAGCGTGCGTGGTACTCCACAATTTTGTTATCTGCAAGGAACCCATTTCCATTGAGGACACCTCTGAAGAAACCACCTTGCAAGATTACCAGGACATTACCACTAGAAGTTCTGTGACTGTTTCAGTAATGAGGGACAATTTTGCACTATACTTTATGTCACCTCAAGGCAGAGTACACTGGCAGGATGACAGAGTGTGAAAGATTTGTGCCCTAACCAAACTTGTGTACCTTCTGTACCAACAGTATATACCTTTGCCAACCAAAGTTGGCTATCTTGTCATGGTCTCTATTTTTAGCTTTAGGCCACAGGTGTGTACCTGGTTGTGTTTTATGCAAAGTATTTCACCTTTTAACAAAAG
Organism: Dendrobates tinctorius; assembly: GCF_039654945.1. Taxonomy (NCBI): domain Eukaryota; kingdom Metazoa; phylum Chordata; class Amphibia; order Anura; family Dendrobatidae; genus Dendrobates; species Dendrobates tinctorius. The sequence goes on from NW_027361830.1 coordinate 4,349,064, forward strand.
TTGTGTACATTGTTATGAAATCACCAACAATAAACACAACTTTTTAGGTGAAATACTTTGCTTCAAACACAACCAGGAACACAACTGTGGCAAAAAGCTAAAATTTACCCACAGTTATATACCTAGTTTTGAATACCATTTCACCTTTTAAATACCCTGTATTTAACCTTTTTCGCCGCAGAAAGAAATGACAGACAACCAGTGTAAAATAATTTAACTTCTATTGAAAAATGTTTTTTTTAGTAAACTTTTTAAAAATTTTAATAAACTTGTTTAATAAAGCTTTGAAACCATAAAACTGGTCATTTTTATTTAAATACACACATTATAAATCTGTGTAGTGTGTGGTGGAAATACTGCTGGAGGGGCTGCGGGACACTTCGACACTGGGAGTGTGGAGAGAGGACTGGGATCGTGGTGGGGAAGGAACAGTTAGAGGTGAAGGTGTGGAAAAAACTACAGAATGGGTGGACATGTGGGAAGCAGAAGAGGTGGTGGGTGGTGGAGTGGAGGGTTGGGCAGGGACTGTAGGAGCAGATGATGTTGATGGCAAGTTGTATGGGGAAGGAGTTTGGTACGGGGCAGGTTGCTGGAAGTGGGGAGATGTCTGGTACGGGGCAGGTTGCTGGAAGTGGGGAGATGTCTGGTACGGGTCAGGTTGCTGGAAGTGGGGAGATGTCTGGTACGGGGCAGGTTGCTGGAAGTGGGGAGATGTCTGGTACGGGGCAGGTTGCTGGAAGTGGGGAGATGTCTGGTACGGGGCAGGTTGCTGGAAGTGGGGAGATGTCTGGTACTGGGGAGGTTGCTGGTACTGGGGAGGTTGCTGGTACTGGGGAGGTTGCTGGTACTGGGGAGGTTGCTGGTACTGGGGAGGTTGCTGGTACTGGGGAGGTTGCTGGTACTGGGGAGGTTGCTGGTACTGGGGAGGTGGATGGTGCTGGGGAGGTGGATGGTGCTGGGGAGGTGGATGGTGCTGGGGAGGTGGATGGTGCTGGGGAGGTGGATGGTGCTGGGGAGGTGGATGGTGCTGGGGAGGTGGATGGTATGTAATAGGAGGGGGAGGATGGAAAGTGGCTGGAGGGGGTGTAGATGTAATAGGAGGGGGAGGATGGAAAGTGGCTGGAGGGGGTGTAGATGTAATAGGAGGGGGAGGATGGAAAGTGGCTGGAGGGGGTGCAGGTGGAGTAACTACTGTGGTGGGAGGAGGAGGTTGGGAGGTAACTTGCTGGAGAGCAGCGTGGCATGAATGCATTACATGCATCTGCTGGGCAGGAGAGAGCGTTTCCATGCGCTCCACAACAGACCTGAAAAAGGTGTGGTTTGGCGAAGATCTTGCTTCTGAATGCATGGTTTGCAGAAGTGTCTTCACCTCCAGAATGCTGGAGTTGATCTGCTGATAGCCTGCGGAGATTTGCTCTGACAAGACTTTTAGACAGTTCTGGAAAGATGCATTCAGATGCAAGAACTCTGGCGCATAACTCTTTTCCTGACCCCTCTGCCGCTGCCGCCCAGTACCCGCAGGTGTACTAGAGGTGGCAGGGGCAGAAGGGTGGGGTAAAGGGAAAGCGATCTCCTCACCAGCAGATTCATGTAATGTAGGCGTCCACAATGCTCCTGTGCTGGTGGATGGGACAGATGGGTCGAATGTGTGGGAAGGCTGGCAAGGTGCAGATGTACCGGGGCGGTCGAAGTGTCCCTCGGTGCCGGTCTCCTCAGGGATCGCCTCAGAAGGGTCCAATCGTGCAGGCTCCCGAGTGCTGCTCACCGTGCTATGGAATAAAGAGAAAAAAAAACAATTAAAATAGTGACATGGTATGGCCCTGGCTGAAAAAAAAAAAGTTACATCTAAACATTTTTTTGTCACATGTGGTGTGTAATATTTACCTTCTGGTGAGCATTGTCTCCCGGAGGAATGACAGGGCTCGTGCATACTTGTACTTGCTCCTGCGTCCTCCAGATCCACTCGGGGCCCGCATCTCTTTATTGAACTCCTTCTTGAAACAATCCCTCACAGACCGCCACCGCTTCACAATTCTCTCCCCTGAAACGAGAAAGGACAAAGTGGTTAGTATACAACATCAGTGTTTCCCAAACTCCAGTCCTCATGGTCCCCAGGGGTCATGTTTTCAGGATTTCCAAAGTAAATAGAAATCCTGAACACATGATCCGTGGGGACCACGAGGACCGGAGTTCGGGAAACACTGGTTTAAATCAAGCAACCGGTACTGTATATACTTACGCTCTTTAATCTGGGCCCGAGCTTCGAGGCCCTCCCAGCGGTCCACAAGGAGCGAACAGATTTCCTCCCAGAGTCGTCGGGTAACGATCAGGTCAGCGTGGCGTCGGTCAGCCATATTCCAGAGCGGCTCCCTTTCTCTGACGAGATCGATGAGGCGGTCCACATCAATCCCTCCATCCTCACCGTCAGAGTCGGGAGCACGCTGTGAAGGCTGTTAAAGAAAAAGACAAAAATAACATAATTAGCCTCCACAAAAGAAATGAAATAAAAAGTGCAAAAAAAAACAAAGCAAAAATATTTATACTTACACGCTGGTGACCGCCGCGTTGCTGTCGCCGACGACCCTGGGAGGCACTGCGAGGACCTCTTGGCCGAGCACCAGATTGGGAAGACTAGAGAAGAAAACAAAAAATGTTATGTCTTTGGATGTAGGCATTTGTTTGCTGTGTGTGGTCTGCAGAACATTGTTTTCTATGTGTTGTGTGTAGTGTGATGTTGTGTTTCTGCGTTTGATGCAAAAAACTTACCAATTGTGAGCCCACTCCAAGTGTCTGTCCACCCCTTCCTTCTTCTTCTGGGAGCTCCTCTTCATCTTGTGATTCCTGTTTTGAAATAAAAGGCAATGAATACACATATATTACAGAGATGATGGATTTTGGAAATAAAAACTTACCGTCAAACGCTGACGATGCGAGGGAGGGCTCCCAGAAGATGTGCTGTCTTCCTCATGGCCAGACTCCATGGCTGTGGGTGGTGTTTCTGCTGCTGCCATTGCTGCTGCATCTATTGGGCGGCTGTTGAATAAAGAGAAACAAAGGGCCAATGAATATCTTGATATTCCATAGCCCTAGTTTGGAGGAATGGGGGATTTGATAATTACCGTCTCTCATCTGCTGCTGGACTCCCCTTCCCGTTGTTCAGCATGCTGCTCCATTTGGGGTGGTGCTGATGGTGCTGCTGCTGCAGATGTCTGCTGCCTTCTCCTGCTCCTGGTTCTTGGCTTGGGTGGCATGTTGGGTGTGGCTGAGGGTCCCATTGTCTTGCTTTTATATATGTCCTGTGGGCAGAGCTACTGAGCATGCTCAGACCAAAGAAACCGGATCCGGCCGCCGGATCCGGCTATTGCCGGATCCGGCGCATTGCGGCGCTCATAGGCTTTCATTGTATGAAAAAGCCGGACACGCCGGATCCGGCGTGTCCGGCTTTTTCGACGGAGACAAAAAACGTTACAGTCTCCGTTTTTTCCAGACGCCGGATCCGGCGAAAATCGGATGAAACGCATGGCCATCCGGCTCGATCCGGCTCTAATGCAAGTCAATGGGGGGGAACCGGATCCGGCATTGCATTTCGACGGATCCGGTTTTAGTCAAAAGCGCCGGATCGCGCCTGAAGCCGAAAACCTGATGTGTGAAAGAGGCCTTACACTTATCCACTTGATTCTTAAAAAATGGTGGGGCTTTAAGGATATCCAAAGTAGACATCTGGCAATCCTGGTAAAGTGGAAAAAACAAGGTAATTTACGATTACTATTACTCTTTGGCAACTATCACTTCAACTATATCTTTTGGCAATGTGAACTTTGGCTATTCCTTTTATCAATCATGATAGCAATATTTAGAAGAAAAACTCAATTGGTTACCAACCTGTAACCGGTAATTTTTGTTGGCTACCAAGTCACTGTGTACAGTAGTGAGGGATAAGAATTATTCAAGCTAAATTCCAGTAGTTTATTAATTCAGGCATTATGCAAATCTAGAGAAGCGGTCAAAAATCAATAACTTTGTTATAGTGTCTAGCCTGATGGAGATAAGCACACCTGTTAATAAATAACTTATTTGCACACCATTTTACACTAAGAATCTGGTTAGCATATTTGTGTGTGTCACATTTAATATTATTAAAGCGGTATTATCCCCATTATAAAAGCCACAAGCTTCCACACAGGGATAGGTAGTGAGTAGAGAAATATATTGCATTTAGGAGTGCATACACATTCTAGATCACATCAATTCTTTGCAGTGTTCCTGTAATATCAAGAATTAAGAAAACCTTACTTCCCATCCAATGAGTATGACTGATCACATGAGATTAATATTCAAACCCATATCAGTAACTATAGTAATTGAAAGGTTATTTTAACACTGAATAATTATGTTACAAAGCATGACTTCTCCCACTAGAGTATTGGATTGTAGTGGTTATACATTTTTTGAAGATGAAATTAGATTTTTTTTTTTAATTTCAAGGTCTCATGTTTTTAATTTTTGTTTCAACAATTAAAAAAGTACATAGAGTTAAAAACAACTACTCTATATAGGAAGGCTTGTCAATCACAGTACAAGGAGTAAACAGACTTAGCCTTACACAATGATTATAGAAAGTGACTGGTGAACCGAGGTTTCATAAATCCTGCCAACGCACTACTGGTTATACGAGCTGCGCACTCCTGATGATGCAGATCACAGCGAAACATACTGTGGAAGCAGTTACATTTTAATAATAGCCTGGAGTACCAATAAATAAGAAGCTGATTGTTACAATGGTACAGCCAAACTGCGGACATCCAAAGCATCACCGTGATACACATACTGTACTTGTTTTCGATCAGCTGTCGATGCAATACTTCTATGTTCATAAGATGTTAGTGAAACATTGATTTAACATGAAACTCCAGATATCTGGTTATTAGATTTTGTTTTGTATATAGTGGTGATTAAATCATCATTTACAATTGTCATGAGAATCTAGTAAAAGTTTTAACACTGCCCAGAGTATAGGATTATCATTCACCACAAGGAGATTTGTAAAAAGATGAAATGTATAACTTATCCCTGCCTGCTAGGCATAAATTAATGGAATTGCCATTTATTCTTAACGAGCCTGTGGTTTTCTAAATTAATATTTGCATAAATAAAATGTGAAGGTGCTGTTCATTGAAACTAATGTTACTGTAGATTTTATATTTTGGAATGTCTTAGTTACTCACCGGTTAACGGTATTTTTCGGAGTCCATGACAGCACCACCTGAGAGAGGGGATCTGCCCTTCTTAGGAACAGGAAAACCTACAGATACAAAAGGGCGGCACCTCTCCCACGCATCAGTTGGATTACAGAGTATAAAAAGAGGACCTCCAAGGTTAATGCATAATTATATGTACAACAATATCAACACTTAAATCTTTATCACCCGTGGATATGTACAAAGGGAAGACGTGCACACCCAAATTAACTAAGGGAAGGGAATCTATGGGTGCTGTCATGGACTCCGAAAAATACCGTTAACCGGTGAGTAACTAAGACTTTAATCAGTCGTCCATGACAGCACCACCTGAGAGAATTACAGAGAGTAATCACTACTTTAGGGGGGGGGACTACAGCCTGCAGAACCCTGATACCGAAGGAGAGGTCTGCAGAGGCACCCAAGTCTAGTCTATAATGACTATAAAAAGTGCTCGGAGAGGACCAAGTGGCCGCCTTACAAATCTGGTCGATGGAGACTTCCGACCTCTCGGCCCACGAGGTTGCCACGGCTCTGGTGGAATGCGCCTTCAATTTCTCCGGAGCTACTCTACCTTTTGAGGCATAAGCTAACGAGATTGCTTCTCTAATCCACCTGGCTAGTGTACTTTTGGACACCCTAAGACCTTTCCTAGGGCCTTGGTAGGAGACAAAGAGAGCATTGTCTTTCTTCCAGGGATCGATAGCTGCTAGATACTCCAAGAGGCATCTCCTAACATCTAAAGTGTGTAGCTTCTCCTCTTTCTCATTAGTTGGTTTAGGGAGGAAGGATGGAAGGACTATTTCCTGCGACCTATGAAAGCTGGAGGCTACTTTTGGTAAATACGCTGGGTCGGGTCTAAGTATTACCCTATCCTCCTTTACCTGAAGAAAAGGTGGGCGCCTAGACAATGCCTGAATGTCGCTTACCCTACGGGCTGACGTTATGGCTATTAGGAAAGCTATTTTGAGGGACAGGCTCCTAATAGAGGCCGACGAGATGGGTTCAAATGGCGCTTCTGTCATAGCTGTGAGGACTAGGTTCAAATCCCATGGCATGAGTCTATTCTTTACTATTGGTCTGGATCTACTCGCTGCTTTGTTAAATCTTTTGACCCAATAATTAGCCGCGATGTTGCAGCTGAAGAGGGCCCCTAAGGCGGATACCTGTACTTTAAGGGTACTGGTGGAGAGACCCAAGTCCAGCCCTTTTTGTAAAAATTCCAAGATCTGGCCTATGGGGACGGAATCACCAGTATTTACATTTGAGCTTTCGAGGAACCTTTTCCAAATTCTGACGTAAATCTTAGTTGTCACTACTTTCCTACTTTTTAGTAGAGTGTCCATTAGGTCTGGAGAGAAGCCTTTACTTTCTAGCAGTGACCTCTCAAATTCCACGCCGTGAGATGTAGGCCAGCCACCTGAGGGTGGAAGACCGGGCCCTGGGACAGAAGGTCCGGGATGTCCGGGAGAACCCAAGGATCGTCTACCGACATGATCCTGAGGTTCGAAAACCATGCTCTTCTGGGCCAGAACGGGGCGATGACTATGACCCTTGCCCTGTCTTTCCTGATCTTCCTCAACACTAGAGGAAGTAGAGATAGGGGAGGAAAGGCGTAGGCTAGCCTGAAGTCCCATTTTATCAGAAGCGCATCTACTGCCAGAGGAGTCTCCCTGGGGTTTAGGGAGCAAAACTGTGTCGTTTTCGAGTTCTCCTTGGTGGCGAACAGATCCACCACTGGCTGACCCCATCTCTGCACAATCTGAACAAAAATGGAGGTGTTTAAGGCCCACTCTCCTTGTTTTAACAGATTGCGGCTTAGGAAATCTGCCGCGATGTTCTCTTTCCCTCTTATGTGAAGAGCCGTGAGAGATAAAAAATGACGCTCTGCTAGCTGGAACAATTGTCCTGCCACCTTCATCAGAGTTCTGGATCGAGTTCCGCCTTGGTGGTTGATATAGGCCACGGCCACTCGATTGTCCGATAGAACTCGTACGTGATGGCCCTGTAGATACATAAGGAGCTCTTTAGCTGCGAGTACTACCGCTGTTAATTCTTTCAAATTAGAAGACATTTGTATCTGATCTCGTTCCCATAGGCCCTGGACCAGAATTTCTTCCATATGTGCCCCCCAACCGGAAGGACTTGCATCCGTGGTGACCACGCGGGTAATGTTATACTCCCAAGGGACCCCTCTAGACAAGTTATTTCTTTCTAGCCACCATTCCAGGGACTCTATTGTGTTTCTAGATAAGGTCAGTCGACCTTCTAAGTTACCCCCAAGAATCCTCTGATACCATAAAACTTCGCCCTGTAGAGTTCTCGTATGAACTTGGGCCCACTGGACTGCGGGAATGCAGGATGAGAGGGAACCCAACAGGGACATGGCTTTTCTGAGGGACATGGAGGGGTTGTTGGAGGCGTTCAGGACCCGCCCATGCAGGTGCAGCAGCTTCTCTGGGGGCAGGCGGCATTCCTGCTTTTTTGAATCTAGGGTTAGTCCTAGAAATTGTTGAATTTTTAATGGCTGCAAACGGGATTTTTTGATATTAAGTAGCCATCCCAACCGCTCTAGAGCCGCCGTTGTTTTCTGTAACTGTTCTAAACACTGCTCGGCTGAACTGCCTATTATAAGGAGGTCATCTAAATAGGGGACGACTAGAATGTTTAGCTCGCGCAGATGGGCCATCACTTCTGCCATCACTTTGGTGAATACTCGAGGCGCAACCGCCACCCCGAAGGGTAGGGCCGCGTACTGGAAGTGCTGGATTGACCCATCCAACTGAACCGCCAGTCTAAGGAAAGATTGGTGTGCTAGACCTATGGGTATATGATAGTAAGCGTCTTTCAGATCTAGGACCACCATGAAGCAGTTTTGAAACAGCATCTTTATTGCGGTGTTGATTGTTTCCATTTTAAATGGACGTACAACCAGGAATTTATTGAGGGCTTTGAGGTTAAATATAGCCCTAAATGAGTCATCTGGTTTACGGACCAAGAACAGGGGGGAATAGAAGCCTTTCCCCCTCTCTTCCTCTGGAACTCTCGTCAGGACTTTTTTGTCCAGCAGCTCGAGGACCTCGGTCTCCAGGGCAGCTTGTTCTAGCGGGGAAGAATTGAGTGGAGTTACCTTGAACCGATCTTGGGGAACGCAGGCGAACTCTAGGTGCAGTCCTGTAGCTATCACCCCCAGTATCCAGCTGCTATTCGAGATTCTGGCCCAGGCCGGGTAGAAGGCAGATAATCTTCCTCCTACCGGAGCCACTAGTCATTGGGGCGGCTTCTTATTATCCCGTGATGGACCTTCTTGGCGCCCCCCTCCTCCATACATGAAGCCCGTACCTCTGGTTTTTTTGTTGTCCCATCTGTTCTGATCTCTGGCCTGTCTCCTGCAGGAATACCCTTTCCTAGAAAAGGGACGTCTCCAGGATGTATTCGGCAGACTCGGAAATTTCTTTTTCTCATCCCCGGCCTTCTCTAACAGTTCGTCTACGACGGGGCCGAACAAGTATTCACCCTCACAGGGGATAGAACAGAGACGGGACCTGGCTTGGATATCTCCCGGCCAGCATTTTAACCAGAGGGCTCTTCGGGCCGAATTAGACAAGCTTGCAGACCTAGCCGCCATTCTTACTGAGTCCGCCGAGGCATCTGCCAGAAAGGCAGCAGCATTCTGGATAATTGGTAGAGACTTACGGATGGAGGCTCGTGAGGTTCCATCCTTTAGCCGAGAGTCCAATTGATCCAGCCAGACCATCATGGATCTGGCTGCGTACGTGGCTGCTATTGCTGGCCTTAGGGCGCCTGCTGACATCTCCCATGTGCCCTTTAAAAAGGAATCTGCCTTTTTATCTAGGGGGTCTTTAAGGGAGGCCATATCGTCGAAGGGTATAGATGACTTTTTTGAGGCTTTGGCTACCGCTGCATCCAGCTTGGGGGCCTTATCCCATCGACTTACTATTGGGTCCTCAAAGGGGTATCTACGTTTGAAAGCTGGCGGCATAGAACCCCTTTTTTCCGTTTTTTTCCACTCCCTGTCAATCAGGCTCTGGACTTTTTCGTTTAGTGGAAAAGTCCTTTGTTTTCTGGGGTCTAGACCCCCGAACATAATGTCCTGAGCAGACAGTTCTGTCTTTTTTTCTTCTACCCCCATGGTTTACCTTATGGTTTTAATTAATTTATCCATTTGGTCCAAGGGAAAGCAGAACAGGCTGGAATCCTCTTCGGAAGAAGAAGAGGAGGCCGAGGACTCTGAGGAGATATCTTCCTTCCTAGGGCCGACTGAAGACTCTGAGCCTGAAACACTAGCTCGTCTTCTTTTAGAAGAACCTTCTTTTGATAGGGCTTTTATTTCAGTCCTGATTAATTGCCTCAGGTCTGTAGCGAAGCTTGGAGCTTCTTCCGCTACCTGTATAAATAGGAAAGAGTGTAAGAGTCTGATACTCCACTCACGTTCTACCCCTCATCTCCGTCCCTACCGTCTGTCTCACGCAAGACTGACACAATCTCTTGGGGTGGCCATCTGGTAAGGGGCAACTACAGAGGGCACATTCCTTGTGCTTCTGCTTCCCTGTGGCCTTCTTCCCCTGAGAATCAAACACATAAGGGGACACTGCATCAGGGTACATTCTCGCAGATCTCTTACCCTTGCAGATGAGGACAGGTACCGGATCATGGGGGGCTGCGGGAGGATCCTTTGACCTAGAGGAACTGCTGTGGCTCCGTCCACTTGAACGTCCCTCCTTCCTCTTAGGTTGGTCACTGGGGCGCTTTGCCACGGGCTGCACCTCTTGTGGGTCCATGGGGGCTTCTGTTGTGTCCATCGCTGGGCCTCCAGAAGCACCTCCGCAGCGATGCCTTCTGTCTTAAGAAGGCTCCCCCTCCGGATTAGCAGGACTCTGTCCAGTGTTCGGGCCCCCCATTGGACCGCTCCCCGCGATCCTCCCCCTCCCCTTCAGGTGCCCGGCCCCCTCAGGCGGCGGGCGCGCATCGGCGCGCGTTCACCACAACCGGAAGTCGCCGGCATCTGACTTCCGGTTTCGGCGCTAGGCCCCGCCCCCTTCGCCGCGTCACTTCCCCGCGCGACAGAGGCCGCAGGGACGCGCGGCAAGAGGCTAGAACTGCGCCGCCAGCTCGGAACCGCCGCTCCCTTTGTGGGACACCGCCGGCGGCGCCCGCCCGAACGGACCGCACCCCCGGGGGAAGGAGACACAGGGGGACCCGCTTACCTCACCGGCCCGTGAAGAAGGCGACCGCCGGACCCTGTCTCCGCCTGCTCTTACCACTGCCGTGGAAATCCTACCCGGACCCACCGTGGCGCATCCAGGGCCCCCAGTGAGACCGAGGTAGGAGAACCCCCCGCTACCTGAGTCGGTCCGCTGGCCTGGGATTCGGTTATCCATGACGGACGATCTGTAGGGAGTTCTGTCCTTGTTAGGAACAGGAAACCAACTGATGCGTGGGAGAGGTGCCGCCCTTTTGTATCTGTAGGTTTTCCTGTTCCTAAGAAGTGCGGATCCCCTCTCTCAGGTGGTGCTGTCATGGACGACCGAATAAAGTTAATGTTTAGAATCAGATCACTGATCTGTTTACAGTGTTTATTAGAGAATAATTAAAAAGGGTAATTATAAAGGGCCATATCTATACTTTACATCTCAAACTACAATGGCACATTATGAACAGACAAAAAAAAATATCCTGAAGGAATAGAGTACATCTTTTAAAAGTTATTTGGCAGTCTAAACAGATTACTATGGTATATACTGTACTATATAAGTAATAATATGCTGTTGTAGTGAGTGGATTGTATGCATTAGACATGTGTACATGGCTTTTAAAATAGACATACTTCAATTTATACTCCCAGTCAAAAGTATGTCTACAGTTGAGTGGCATTTCTTCCCCCTGCCAATTAGATTCTTGGCAGTGTTTAGGGTACAATCTAGGAAGATTGTCCAAATATGGTGGGGAATTTCATAACACTGGTGATATTAGCATTTTCCTCGGAGTTTAACATAACACAGTCCACTGATTTGCCATCTGAATTCGACACACAATGTGATATCATAGGTTATGGAATGCAAGAGAACCACTGGTTCACCATTAGTGTCATACTTAAGTCTTTAAGAATTCAGTTTGCCTCCTAGAATAGATGAACTCGGAAACGCGCATAAATGATGTCATGGAAGCCAAGATATTTGGGAGTTTTAGCAAGGACTGGAAAGATGGGAGTTATAAATATATGTTTGCTCTTACGTGTAGTACACGTAGACTTGGGAAATAATGAAGTGCTATAAAAGTCTATATTCGCCCAAACTACAAAAGTTCAAAATAAAATCACCCCATTGTTGTTTGAACTAGATAGATGTGTGCAATATTTTATATATACACATTCCTCTTGGTATCTGTTATGAGCCATGTGATTAATGTTATGCTGTAATGTCTATTGTCTGTACAAGCCCCCTCTGAAATGTAAAGTGCTGCGGAATATGTCGGCGCTATAGAAATAAAATTTATTACTACGCACATAAAATATATACACATACTGTACATACACAAGATTAAAATTTATTTAATCTTAAGAAGAGATGTCTAGGCGAGGAGGACATGATTAACATGCACAAATACATAAAGCCCATTTAAAAAATATTGTTAAAAGCAGTTTCATGTAAAACCCTGGAAAAAAATAAAACCAGGAGGCATTCCCTCCGTCTGGAGAATAGAAATTCTCAGTTCCCATAATAGGCTAGACTTAGTTACCATGAGAACTAAATCTGTGGAACAGCCTAACTTGGAAGTTGGTCACATTGAAAATAGTCAATGGTTAAAAAAAAATGGGTGTAACTTTTTTTTTTTTTTTTATTTAAATCGACAGCGAGGAGGAAAAACAATTGCTCTCTTAGGACAACCTGGGTCATGCATTATGGTTGTACCTACACCCCACTCTCCTTATTCTTTTCCAATACTCAGTTTAACATGACGGCATCACAGAATCATGTTTTTAATAGTACTATTAAAAAACTGCAGTTTAGTCTGAAAAAAATCCTTAACACAAGCCCATTGACTGAAAAACTAATTATGATTCTCAGAATATGGCGACAAAATGTATATAAATTTGGTATTGCTAAAACCATACTGACCTAAAGAAAAAAAAGGTTATGCAATTTTAACTGCACAGTGGATATGAAAAAAAAAACCCTCAAACAATGCTAGAATTGCTTTTTTTTATTTTTTAAAATCCAACCCCAGATTTTACAATACATTTTGCAAATGGAATGGCACCTTTAAAGAAAAAAAAAAAAAAAAAAAAAAATAAGCCTCACACTGCTACGTTAATGGAAAGAAATACTTTATAGCTTTAAAAAGAAAAAAATATTGCAGATTCTAAGGCGTTTCAGTGCTTCCACTCAACAGTTTCAGATACACAACTCCTGTGTTGTCTCTAGTGGGTTAAGCAGGTGGTTTAACATTTTGTCCACTTCTTAGAGGGGACTTGAAGCTCTGTACCGGAATAAGAACCCACAAGCTATTTTACTTTAAAGGGGTTGTCCGACAAATGAAATTTTTTTTTTTTTTTTTTTAAAGGCATAGGTGTTTTTAGGGTACTCCCCCCTCTATCACCAGTGCGGATCCATTGTAGGAACAGAAGCAACATCTGCTCTTTTCGGAAGTCAACAATACTGCTGCAGCCGCTCTCAGGTGATTAGATGAGGGTGTCAGAGAAACAGCACCTAGTAACTTGACCACTGCAGCCAATCACTGGCTGCATTGGTACTGTTGATTTCTGAACGAAGCAGACACTGACCTTCGAATCGGCCCGTGCTGGATCCAAGGGGGTGCTTTAAGATGAGCATGCATCTGTTTAGAGCAGTGGTTCCCAAAACTCCAGTGGACCCCAACAGGTCATGTTTTCAGGATTTCCATAGTGTTACACATGTGAGAGAATTCCTGATGCCTTGATGATACTTCCATCACCTGTGAAATACTAAGGAAATCCTGAAAACATGACCTGTTGGGGTCCGCGAGGACTGGAGCTTGGGAACCAAATATCCATGACAAACAATATTAAAGGAAATTAAAGGAAAAGGAATTTCTCTCACTTAGACGCTTTCCTCCTCTCTAACCTGTCTGCTACACGTTAACCAAGCAATAAAGTTTCTAATTGACAAGCACAGGCAGCAATGCTAAACCTAATGAAAAATGACCATTGGCCTCAGATAAAACATTAAATCATAGAAGTAGAGGGCACATAGGTTTTAAACGGGATACTTTGAATATTTCTTGGGCAGGGAAGCATTAAGCATTAATTTAGGGTGAACTGGGTCAAGATATTCATGCCTTTTCACAAGGAGGTGTCATTTTTGGCATCTGGTCTTGCAAAAATGTAAAATGATAACTCGTGTATCAAGCAAAAGAAAAATAAATCTAGAATTTGCTAAAATACAGTTTATGGAACCTTACTACAAGAAGAAATGACCTTATATGCAGATTTAAGTGGATATATTGTTCAGAGTCAGTATTGAAATGCAATTTATGGGACCTAGAGCTCCACAAAAGCATGGCTAGCAAAGCAAAACAACTGCTAATAAGGCATGTGTGCTGGAAAGGTTTATGCATGGTGATTCATGTAGAGCAAGGAACACACTGACATTGGGGGCGTATGTACCAGGACTCTAAAGCCACATTCACACAATCAGCATTTTACCTCAGTATTTGTACGCAAAAGGAGGAGTGGATGATAAATACAGAAGTGATGACATGTTTCTATTATACTTTTACTCTGATTGTTCCACTCCTGATTTTGGCTAACAAATACTGATACCACATAATGATTATGCCCTTCAAGAATGTATACACATCTAAACACAAATTTTTCAAGTAGAAGAGGTGTCATGAAATTCTGAAGTTCTATTTTTCCTTAATTGGCTTTTGTGTGGCTTCTTCAGTAATTTCCTAATCATTTTTGCAATTTGTTTCATGATTTTCGTGTATTTTTGTGTCTGAATAATGATGAAATACTTTAAAAAAAAAAAAAAAAACTATAGTAAAACTCTCACAAAGATATCTGGACATCATCCAAAGTGTCTACCAAATGGAAAACGCCAAAACAAAGGATATATGTCACTTATTTTAGCCATTTGGAGTTTTTGAGACAACTGAAGGCGTTACAAGACGTTAAAAAGCCTGAACATGCGCAAGTCTGTTTTACATACAAATGCATATGTTCATTCTTTTTTGCGTTTTCTGACGTCGTGTGCACATACTTTAATTTTTAGATGGTACAAACTTAAAGTGAACCTGACAGCTAATATATGCTGCCCAGTGCAGGGGCAGCATGCATACGGCAGTGGCTGTATATTATCAGCAAGGTACACGCAAGTAGGCAGAGATCTGCCAATCCAGGGCATTGAGAAACCACCGTCAGTCCGTGAAAATCAGACCGCACGCTGATATTTTCCACGGATTCAATTACTTGAATGGCTGAGTGCGATCCGAAAACACAACAAAATTTTGTTAAATGAACACTGTTTTTTCTTGAAGCATTCGGGTGGTGATTTCGAATCTGTAATCAGAATTTTCCTATCAGCACCAATTCTGTATAATTTTATTTAAATAGATTTAAGGGGGTTTTACACATAGTGATATCGCTATAACGTCACCGATTTTGAAACGTGCTAGCGATATCGCTATGTGTGATACTTACCTCCGACCGGCTCCACCGCTGTCCACCGCTGATGGCGCGAGAATGTCCGGCTCCATTTCTCGTCGGGCGCTTCCTGCTAGCGCTGACGAGCGACGCGTGGAGACGGGCGGGAGGACGTCAGGATCGCTGTGTGTGAAAGGTGAGTATCGTGCGCTGCGTCACTGCTGCATCGCTATGAGGTCTGCCTGTGTAACAGCTCACTAGCGATCATTTAGCGGTGCACCAGCAATCCTGACCGGGTCGGATCGCTGGTCGGATCGCTGATGCATCGCTAAATGTAAAGGGGCCTTAAGCCTACATTGTCAAATTATAGTTTATTTTCGCATTTTAGTTGCTGGGATTGTTAAAACTTTGCACTGTTCTTATCAAGCAGGTTTCTTTTCATACTTTGTTGACAAACAGAGCGCTGTTGTTTTTTTCCAAGGTTGAGTAATCTTCAGGATCGGCACGCTTTGGGGCTTCACAGGTTACGTACCAAAAAGATTCATAATCTGACTGTCCTGTGTGACTATCAATTGTATATCGCAACTGATTGTGCACGCTAAGTTTTTGCACACGAGCAGATTTGGTCATAGGAGAAAATATCGGACACGTGCACAGGTGAATGTTCAGCGCTATATTCAACTGATAACTGCGGCGAAATTAGGCGACAGACTACTACTCCCATCTTACTGCACATGCTGCCACTAACAACGAGACCAGGCAGCATCTGGTGGGAGTATTCATCAGCCACCACCTGCACCATAAATAAATTTTTTTTTAAAAAAAAGCAGCGTGGGTTCCCCTGCATATTTGATAACAAGACAGGCAAAACTGACAACA
Source organism: Dendrobates tinctorius (assembly GCF_039654945.1). NCBI lineage: Eukaryota > Metazoa > Chordata > Amphibia > Anura > Dendrobatidae > Dendrobates > Dendrobates tinctorius. The sequence goes on from NW_027361830.1 coordinate 4,364,826, forward strand.
GTGGGCTGATAACCAGCTGACAGCTGAGGGTATCAAAAAATAGAGGGGTCCCCACATACTTTTTTTTTTTTTTAATCAAATAAAAATAAACCTTTGGTGTCCCCCCCATTTTTTACTACCAGCCTTGCTAAAAACAGACATCTGGGCGTTGATATTACTAAGCCGTGGGCTTGATGTCATCAGACAATACAAAGGTGACATAAGACCCCACAAATATTACTTCACTTACCACCGCCACAAAGCAAGTGGGAAGAGCCGGGCAAAGCGCCAGATTGGCACATCTAATAGATGCACCTTTTCTGGATGGCTGCGGGCAGCTATTTTTAGGCTGGGGGGATGGGGTCAATATTCATGACCCCTTACCAGTCTGAGAATACCAGCCCCCAAGTATCTGATTAAGCAAGGCTCATTGACAAAAATGGGGGTGGGGGGGCGCTAAGGCTGTTTTTTTTCCTTCAATTATTTATATAAATAATTAAAAAAAAAAAAGTGTGAGGATCCCTCTATTGTTTATAACCAGTCTTGCTGAAGCTGACAGTTAAGGGTTTTAGCCCACAGTTGTCTTTTTTGCCTGGCTGGTTATCATAAAAAGAGAGGAACGCATGCCACTTTATTTACTTATAGCTCATTCGGCGGTTGATGAATGGTGCCAATCAGCAGCTGCCTGCTCTCACTGTTATCAGTTAAATACAACTCTCATCATTCTCCCCTGTTCACGATGATCACAGAGCGAGCAGGGGAGAATGATGCGAGCGGTATCATCCATGTGTCATCAGTGTGCACGTGTGCAGGACATTTTGCTTCCCATGCTGCTAAAAAAAAAAAAAAAAAAAAGGTCCGTGGAAACACACTGACGTGCACAGACCCATTCACTTATGTAAGTGTTCCGGCACGTGTGAAAACGGTCACCACACTTATCGGACATTATACGTCAAATGAATGGTGGTATTGAAAACAGCTTGTTACAACAATCTCTCAAATGTGTAGGTTGATAGAAAAATTTAAAAATGTTAATGGCTCATTGAAGGGGAGTGAAAAGCAAAAGCGCAAAAAATAAACTTTCCCTGGCACTTCAGAATTAACATTTCAGCAAAAACTAATTACGTCTCAATATTCACATTGTATCAGTATTACAGACAATGTGATAGCCAATTATGTTAAGGAGTTTAATAAAAGCAGCCTCTAACAGCTCTCAGAAAATGGTGCATTGTGTGACCGCACAAGGAGACAACTACATAGAAAACAACCTAAAATGCCTAAATTCATCACACAATATCAGTGTATCCAAAGACATTCTGACCCACACACCTTCATGATGGATCCTACAGGATGAACTCTCTAGCCAAGCTGTCATTTTTGATGTTGTAACAAACTCCCAAGACAGTTCTACTTCTAGTGACTGCTGACCCGTCGGTGAGATAAATGCACACGGACAGTTCAATTGTAAAAGTCCCATGTTGTCCATTTAATAGAAACAAGTGCGCACAAATCACTTGTATATAAAAAAAACACGAAAATCATTGCCCTAGCCACTTTTGATTAAGCATGCTTTCCTTAAAAACACAGCTGCAAGCTCTTTTTCCTATAATTTTTCCAATATAAAACTAGATTTTTTTTTTCCCGAGTGCTGAACTTGATCCTGGTTCACACTGCCAGCTCACCTCCAGCTGCCTTTACCAAGTTTCACACTAAACCCCTTGTTTATATCAGTGCTGCAATTAAGACTAGGCCAAGAGGAGACGTCCCCATGAGGGTGCCAAAAGTGCAAGGCAAAGACCTGACTTTCTGTCACTCTGCTTTAACTAAACCCTCATGCTTTTTCCACCGTGACTGGTATGTATGCAAACACACAAACATACATACATACGCAGACACATCAACCCCCCCTTCTTCCAACCCCGCCCTCCCCCCCCAAAAAAAACAAAAAAATCAGTGGCCATTTCAGGACATTTCCACAAACCCAAGCTTATTTTCAAGTTGGCGAGTGGAGGGGTTCTGCCATACTGAAATCATTTCCAGAGCTAAATTGGGAAACTTGAGGCAGCTGGGCAATGTTACAGCTGGCTAAACTGAAGCGTGCAATAAAAGGCAGTGTGAATAAGGTATATTGAAGCTAAATTGGATTCGTGTGAAAGGACATTTATTTTGAAGGTCAGAAAGGGAGAATTAATGAACAGACTAAATTAAATTAGGTCAACCACATCTCGAAAAGCATGTTTAAAACATGCGGCAAATTTAAAAATGCAGGAAACGCTGATTTAAGCTGGTCACATAATCTCAGGATAGGTTTTCAGTGAAATGTGCATAAATGGCACAAACTATATTTTATGTAAATACTAGACTAAGAAGCCGCTCACATCTCATGTCCATCTGAAACCATATTCACAGTAAGACGCTCACCATAACCATGACACAATGAGTGATTTAGCAAAATTATGATTTACCAGGTCATCCAAACTCCATATACTTATAGATTTATGGTATTTGGGCATTTCCAGAAAACTTAGCACAACTCAAAACTGGTCACAGTTACAGTTCATGTAAAATACAGGGTGGGCCATTTATATGGATACACCTAAATAAAATGGGAATGGTTGGTGATATCCACTTCTTGTTTGTGGCACATTAGTATATGGGAGGGGGAAAACTTTTCAAGATGGGTGGTGACCATGGTGGCCATTTTGGATCCAACTTTATTTTTTCAATGGGAAGAGGGTCATGTGGCAAACTTATTGAGAATTTCACAAGAAAAACAATGGTGTGCTTGGTTTTAACGTAACTTTATTCTTTCATGAGTTATTTACAAGTTTATGACCACTTATAAAAAGTGTTCAAAGTGCTGCCCATTGTGTTAGATTGTCAATGCAACCCTCTTCTCCAACTCTTGAAACACTGATAGCAACACTGCAGAAGAAATGCTAGCATAGGCTTACAGTATCCATTGTTTCAGATGCTGCACATCTCATGTCTTCATAGCATAGACAATTGCCTTCAGATGACCCCAAAGATAAAAGTCTAAGTGGGTCAGATTGGGAGAACTTGGTGGCCTTATACTGGAATTAAAACTAAAAGAACCAACCAATATGTGTCACCAAAAAGTGGTTAAAAAGGATGCCAATTCAGTGGGTAATCCCTAAGGGGAAAGAGGACCACCTGAATGCATCATACAGGATATAAAATGTTGCTAGTATTCCGTATCAAGCAACAATTTATCTAGAGGATACAGCATAAATTAACAATTAGCACACAATGTCATAGCCAATTGCATATATAAATTAATAACTAGACCAAACAAATTTATGGTCACAATAATACCAATAGATGAGATGTAAAAAAAAGGAACAATCTCACCGGTTTGTGCAGACGGCCAGGAGTCTCCAGGGATACTCTGTATACACACAGGAAGATCGCGATAGGGGGACAATACCCTGTCAAATCCCTAAAAAAACTAGCAATCATCTGATCCCCAAACTCCCGCCCTGACAAGGGCAGTCCACAGCTCACCCTATAATGCACATGCCCTGCACTTTCCCTTAGAGGAGTGTCCCAACGCGTTTCATCCAAGTAACTCTTCAGGGGACTAACTTGTTAAAAAGTGCCATAGTGCTAAAGCTCAAGAGACATAAATCCTCCTACTCAATGCTGTCTGCAGAGAGTGGAGGAAAGAGGGCATATTTATACACTAATGTGCCACAAAGAGGAAGTTGGCATCACCAACCATTCCCATTTTATTTAGGTGTATACATAAAAATGGACCACCCTGTATAATGCAGATTTCGTTACTCTATAAGTCATCTTATTTTTTTAGGCTGGCCCATCACCCAACGTGGTGGGATCATTCAGTGCCTTTTACACAATCCTATAAAAAATACTGAGGTTTGCCATACAAACAATATATTTTGTGCCATGGATACCATCAATCTGTATTACCTATGGTACAGAGAGGTACAGACAGGTTCAGAGAGAATGGTGGCAAATTTCTTGGATATGCCATCACTGTCCAAACAAGTAGAAGTTTGATCATAACGACTCCTGCCAATTGCTAAAACTAAAATGGGAATATTGCCAATGAGCTGACCTTGTAGCATGGAGTCAACAGAAATGCCAGTGTCACAGCACTTAACGTGCCCACAAACCTCAACCTGTCAGACAGTAGCCATAAGAGTTGATCTTCTGTTGATCCCTTTGAAGCAATGTAATAAAAATTTCAGTCAGACCCATTTCTGAAGAAAGATTTGCAATTTAGGTAAAGAATATTTCTTTTTAGGCCTTGTTTAGACATCCATTTTCACACGTCTTCTATCTGTGTTTTTCATGGATACAATACACATCCACATATCCATTATAGTCTACAGTGATGTTCACACATGACAACGGGACATGTTTCTTTTTGATCCAAGGTATGCACTACTCTATCCCAAGTCTGAGTCTATGAAAATCAAGGGTCCGTCACATGGATGCCTTCCATGTGTTATCCATTTTAACAGGTAGGAGAAGCTGTGAAATTTTACGGTAATTTATTTTTCTGTATGAGAAAATCACTGATGAAGTACAGATGGTAAAAAAATAGACAAACTGACCAAACATTGATGGAAATCGGTCAGTTTTCAAGTACATTAAAAGAACATCTGAAAGAGGACTCCCATATGATTATGATCTTGATGTATAACATAGAAAATGTATAGAAAAAAAAAACAGCACTTGAGAAAGTTAGTCAAATGTGACTAGGTGCAAGCTATGGAGACCGCAATATTATAAAAATAACCAAGAGCAGCAGCACTGAGAGCATCAACTTAAATGTGGACACTGAAATTAATTTGGAACTGCATTACTGCTGTATAAACTATACTTAGTGTCATAGAATGGTAGAGTTAGAAGGGACCTCCTGTGTCATCTGGTCCAACCCCCTGCTCAAAGCAGGATTCACTAAATCATCCCAGACACGTCTGTCCAGCCTCTGTTTGAAGACTTCCGTGGAGGGAGAACTCACCACCCCTCGTGGCAGCCTGTTCTACTCATTGTCAAAGTTTTTTTCTAATATCTAATCAGAGTCTCCTCCCATTCAGTTTCATCCCATTTCTTCTAGTCTTTCCTTGTGCAAATGAGAATAAAGATGATCCTTCTACAATGTGACAGCCCTTGATATATTTATAGACAGCTATTAAGTCTCCTCTCAGTCTTTTTTTGCAAGCTTAACATTCCCAAATCCTGTAACCGCTCCTCATAGTACATGGTTTTGCAGACCGGTCACCATTCTTGTCGCTCTTCGCTGAACTTGCTCATGTTTGTTGATGTCTTTTTTAAAATGTGGTGCCCAAAACTGGATACAGTATTCCAGATGAGGTCTGACCAAAGAGGAGTAGAGGGCAATAATGGCTTCAAGTGATCTTGACTGTATGCTTCTGTTAATACATCCCAGAATTGCATTTTCCTTTTTTGCTGCTGCACTACACTGTTGGCTCATGTCCAGTTTATGATCTATTAGTATACCAAGTCTTTTTCACATGTGCTGTTGCTTAGCCCTATTCCTCCCATTCTGTAAATGTTTTTTTCATTTTTATTGCCCATATCTAGTACTTTGCATTTTTCCCCGTTAAAAAACATTCTGTTAGTTGCTGCCCACAGTTTATTTATATCTTTTTGAATCCTCTCTCTGTTCTCTAGTATTAGCTATCCCTCCTAGCTTTGGGCCATCAGCAAATTTAATCATTTTACCCTCAATTCCTTCACCTAAATCATTGATAAAGATGTTGAACAATACAGGGCCCAGGACAGAACCCTATGGCCCTCCACTTGAGACATTTTTCCAACTGGATATGCAACCATTTACGACAACTCTTTGGGTCCGATCACTAAGCCAGTTATGAATCCACCTAACAGTTGCCTTGTCCATTCCATACTTAGTCATTTTTTTCAATAAGGATGGTGTGAGATACTTGGACAAATGGTTTGCTGAAGTCAAGATATACTATATGTACAGGATTTCCCTCATCCACCCAGTCAGTGATTCTGTCATAGAAGGAAATCAAGTTTGTCTGACATGACTCCGTTACAAACCCATTCTGACTCTGGTTAATCACTTCATTCTTATCCAGGTACTTAAATACATGTTGTTTAATAATTTGTTTCCTGGTATAGAGGTCAGACTCACCAGCCTATAGTTTCCTGAGTCTAACTTTTTCCCCTTTTATAAAAGTTGGACAATTTAGGTGTGCCCATCTGCCACCACAATGCGGATCCCATTGTAGATGGAAACCTACACTAAACTTAACTCTTATATTTTACTCATTTTGTCAAGAGGTGCTAGTCTGTTATTGTTTTGTAGCATATACTTGAAGGTAGTGACTGCCTCCATATTTGGCAGACCAATTTTAACTGACCTTTAAATTAGAAGACCTTGGCTCCGGAGTGGCAAGTTTGATATTGTAGGCTCCAGTGAACAATGGGATATGCCTTAATAAGGTACATGGCCACAAATTGGCCAACTTATGAGTAAGTAACTATATGATAAGTCTAATAGCAATTTAATAAATTTAATGTTCACATATACCGGCTTAGAGCAAACTTGGGCAAACTGCGGCACGCAGGCCACATCTGGCTATTTGGCTGTTCTTATCTGGCCCAAGGACTGGGACAGCAAAAGGGCTGGAAGCAGTGACCCTGGGGCCACACGCCACCCTCTCCATCTTCATCCCAATTTCAGGGATATCTGCATCATCAGCATGCAGATACTGTTGAATAGACTGCTGGAAGAGGAAGCCGTTGGCCGAGTCTTTCACCATTTACTGTATTTTTCAGACTATAAGGCTGGTTTCACATTTGCGTTTTTTAGCGCTGGAAAAAAACGCTAACCTGCGCATGCGTTTTTTCCCCTATATTTAACATGGGTGCGCATACCTGCGCGCTTGTAAGCGCATGTATGCGATTTTCATGCGCTGCGTTTTTTTGGGGTGTGCGATTGGATTTTCCAGACGCATCATGTTGCATTTTTTGGCCCTGCAAAAAAGCGCATGCGCACATATGCGCACGTTTTGCGCTAAAAATGGCCATTATAGCCTATGGATGCGCATATGTGCGCACTGGCATGCTCATGTAAGCGTTTTTTTGCATATGCGTTTTTTTTTTTTAACCATGGAATTTAGGGGTTTGGGTTAGAGTTAGGGTTAGTTAAGGGGGTTTAGGGTTAGGGTTGGGTTTTGGGTCAGGGTTAGGGTTAAGTATGGTTTGGTTAAGGGTTAGGGTCAGGGTTAGGGTCAGGATTAGGGTTAAGTATGGTTTTGTTAAGGGTTAGGGTCAGGGTTAGGGTTAGGGTCAGGGTTAGGGTTAAGTATGGTTTTGTTAAGGATTAGGGTCAGGGTTAGGGTCAGGATTAGGGTTAAGTATGGTTTGCTTAAGGGTTAGGGTCAGGGTTAGGGTTAGGGTCAGGGTTAAGTATGGTTTTGTTAAGGGTTAGGGTCAGGGTTAGGGTCAGGATTAGGGTTAAGTATGGTTTTGTTAAGGGTTAGGGTCAGGGTTAGGGTTAGGGTTAGGGTCAGGGTCAGGATTAGGGTTAAGTATGGTTTGGTTAAGGGTTAGGGTCAGGGTTAGGGTTAAGTATGGTTTTGTTAAGGGTTAGGGTCAGGGTTAGGGTTAGGGTCAGGGTTAGGGTTAGTTAGGGTTTAGGGTTTGGGTTAGGGTTAAGTATGATTTGGTTAAGGGTTAGGGTCAGGGTTAGGGTTAGGGTTAGGGTCAGGGTTAGTAAAGTCATGGTTTGGGTAGTGTGAGGGGCCACCTAAAAATGTTGGAAAAAAACGCAAACGCGGTAAAAACGCACTAAAAACGCATACAAACGCTTAAAAACGCTGCGTTTTTTTCATGCATGCTCATAAAAATGCTTGAAAAAAATCGCAGCAGTTGTATGCTTTTGTATGCGTTTTTTCAATGCGTTTTTTTGCGGGAAAAACGCACTGCAAAAAAAAGCAAGTGTGAAACTAGCCTTAGATGCACCAGACCATAAGACGCACCCTAAACTTTCAGAAGTAAAATAGGGTAAAAAAAATAATGTGTCAAATGGGGGTCCGTCTTACAGTCAGAATTCAGCTTACCAGGGAAGGGATTGGCAGAGGTGGAGGAGTGGTAACAAGGGTCATTCGGTGGTCCAGGCAGGTGCGGTGGCCTCCGGGAAATCCCATCCCAGGCTCGTGCGGTGGCTGGGGCGGCTTGCACTCTGTCCAGGGGTGGCAGCAGCTCTCTGTGTTCATCAAAAGCCAGAAGCCCTGCAGCTCCATTGTTGCGAAGCAGAGGCCTCCAGAAAGATGGCCACCAGGGGCAGCGCATACTCAGATTCAAATCTCGGCAATAAGATCTCGTCCCGAGATCTCGGGAGACGGGATCTCGGGACGAGATCTCATTGCCGAGATCAGAATCTGAGCATGCTCTGGCCCCGGCGGCCATCTTTCTGGAGGCCACCGCATCACAGCAACAGAGCTGCGGGGGTTTCCGGGCTTTGATGAAATACCGGCTGAGCCCCCTACGCAGCACAGAGCCCCACTGCCGCTACACCACAGAGCACAGCCACCGACGCACCACAGCCATACCATTCTGGGAAGGGAGGCCGAATCGGGCCACCGCCGCCACAGGATTTGAAAGTATATTGCGACCATAAGACGCACCCCCCATTTTCCCCCAAACTTTTTTTGGGGAAAAAAAGTGCGTCTTATGGTCCGAAAAATAAGGTAGCTTGTGTGGCTGAGTTTCTCAGTGTAGTAGACGCAATGACAATTAGATCACAACTGCTGTGAAGCCTCAGTTTGCAGGGCAAAGAATGGAGCTGCGCACTGAGGGAAAGGGGCAAGGAGAGTAGTATTTATTTTGTCATTCACTTATGGGGTGAATAATGGGGGCCACCATTTTGTGTTTGATGACTGTGGGGCTCATATAGTGGGGTTAATCATGCTGTATTTTGGGACTGTGGAGGATCATACTGTGTGGGGGTCATCAATCTGTTGTGGGGGCTGTGAGGAATCATACTATGGAGTCACTACGCTGTGTTGGGAGGGTGTAGGTGGTCATACTGTTAGGGTCGCCAACTTGATGTTTTATTTTTTTCAGGACAGCTTATTAAAAAAAAAATCAATATTTTTTACGGCCATGTTGGAAAACCACAATAAAGCAAGATTATAAGTGATACTTCTCTACAATTCATAATTGTGATATGAAGACATGAGCTGCATTTACTGTAAAATTATAATTACAGTTAATATAATCTGCATATATTTCTTCAACTTAAAAAAAAATCATGGATGCCTTAAAAAAAAAAATTTGGAACAGGGCAAATAAGTGCTTAATTTTTACAGAACGGTTATATGGTTTCTGGATGGTTGCCGACACTGCATACTGTGTGGGAACTATGGGGGCCGACAAACTGAGTTGGGAGGATGTGGGGGCTGTCATACTATGTTGGTGTGATCATAGAGTACTCGGGGCTGTAGAGGAGAATACTGTGTGGGTCACACTACGTGGGGGGACACAATTGGGGCAATAATACTGAGTTGGGAGATATGTGGGGCATTGTGAGAACCATCATACTGTACTTACTATATCTATATGTCACTAGAGTAGAGATCCTTTTAAACCTAAATAAGCCTTACTTCAATATTGTACATGATCAAATTAGTTTAATATGCCATTTATAAAAGTAGTGCACACTGGGGTTTCTAATGTATTTTCAAAACCTTTTTTAGAACTTCAAAATAAATGAACTAATATAATTTTAATTTAAAGAAAATATGGAATTACTATGACTTTTCTAAAAAAAAAAAAAAAAAAGGTAAATATGAAAATTGAACAACGCCAAAAACACAGCCCAGAATTAAGTTTTTGTCTTCCTCACTTACATATTGACCTCAAAATCCCGCAGAGTCCCATCGCAGTCATGTTTGTTTAAGCACGGGTCAAAAAGTGGCTGAAGTGTAAGAGCAAGAATCCAGACTTTCTTTTTTTCTCTCCTCAATTTCCCACAAAATTGAGTAGGTTTTATATTACAAATTATTATATTATTGCACCGTGGTGTCTGTTTCCATGGAGCGGCCTGGGTTTTGCTCGCGCACACGTCATTCACGTGGGATGCGACGCTACTCCTCGGCGCGCTACCATGGTGACGCTTCGGTGTATGTGACCAGCGGATATGGGCAACTGCGCATGTGCCGTTTTCTAACCAGTAACGCGTCACTACTACATCTGTGATTGGTTTATCAGCATATAAATATGCATGAGTTCCTTCTATACACGCCCCACGGAAGAAGGCTAGCACAGAAATGAGCGTAGGGACCCTGGCAGCACGTGTTATATAGGTATATTATGCCCTCTCCTGCATTTTCTTTTCACTATAGCACTTTATATTTCAATGTTTGCACCATCTTGCACTTATAACGTTGTCATTTTGTTTACACTTGGTACCATAGGACTTTAGTCACCCATTGATTACATTGCAGTATAGCACTGTGTGTTGTAGGAATATATTTTTTCTTTTTTGGCATTGGTTCGTGCATTTAGATATACTGTACTTGATGCAGGTATTGTGGCTATTCCTAATACTTGAATTTTATGTGCTCCAGTTTTTATCAGCTATATCATTTTTTTAATATTTTTGCTTAATAAAATATATATTTATATTATTCTATTGCACCTTGTCTTTGTGGCACATTTCTTTGTAGGATTTATTTATATTTGTGCTTTGCAATATAATTATATACAATTGGTTCATTGTTTTAATTGTAACTCTTATTAAATTAGATGCTAGAAACGGTCATATACGTGCAGGTTCCACCTTGCGCATGCTCAATTAACACAAATAATAAAAATACAGAAATATCTATCAGATGTCCTACATTTCTTTTTAATCAACACTTTTTCCTTCCCAAAAAAACATATTGAAGTAAATGAAAATTGCTGGGTGTTCCCTCCATGACATATGAACCATGATTGCTAATGAAAAGAATGGCCTTTCCTGACATTTTGTATATCTATGCTATCTGTAATCACATTCAGCTTTTAACAAAATGGTTCTATTTAAATAAAACTAAAGCTTTTTAAACAAATGAAGTACTGTATAAAATAACTTTCTACATAAGTACATTAGAAAGGATGCTTAGCTTTTGAAATGGAGGGTGCTAAGGAAATATTTATGTCATGTTTTCTAATGTTTGTCTTCTATACAAAAATCATTTTGTCTTCTAAATCTTTACTTGCTAAACAGGTTTATTCCAAACACCCTTTATTATGTCTATGTTTAATACTGACTTTTTCATATTTACATACATATATAAAAATGTATTTTTTATTTATATTTTTTATTGTTTGTGAAAACTGCCAAAGCAGAAAAGAGGCAAGGTTTCTTTTCCACATTGGCTGCTTATCTTGATTCTTCTTGGAACAGAATGACAGTAAAGGCAAGGACTCCCAGCCACCCACTCAGCTCCCATGGGGTTGGAGAAGGAACTCTAATATGTTGTTTTGGTATATTCACACAGATACTCCTCTGCTAGTCCTAAAGAAATGTTCCAAATGCAACTTTTAAAAGAATTTGTAAAGCATTAACCTAATCTTAAACAACACTAGAAGCCAACGCTCCTCTTAGGTTACATTAAGAGTTGTACAGTACAAAATAATTTTAAGAGTTCAATTATTAAGAATATTGATTGCTAATTGCTATTACTTAATATAATTCACAATTACAGATGTGGCTTTGGAATTTAGGACTACATAAAATGTGCATAAAGGTTATGGAAACCTTTTGAGGGAAAAAGAAAAAAAAATAATATAATATAATATAATATATACACACACACACATACATACATACATACACACACACATATATATATACCCAGTTCAAAAGTTTAGGGTCACAAATATTTCCTTATTTTTGAAAGAAAAGCAGTTTTTTCCAATGAAGCCAACATTAAATGATTCAGAAATACACTATACATTGTTAATGTGGTAAATGACTATTCTAGCTGCAAACGTCTGGTTTGTAATGCAATATCTTCACAGGTATATAGAGGCCCATTTACAACAACCATCACTCCAGTGTTCTTATGGTACTTTGCTAACTGTGCAGGAAGGCTAATGGATGGTTAGAATACCCTTGAAAACCCTTGTGCAAGTATGTTAGCACGGCTGAAAACAGTTTGGCTGATTAGAGACGCTATAAACCTGCCCTTCCTTTGAGCTAGTTGAGAATCTGGAGCATTACATTTGTTGGTTCCATTAAACTCTCAAAATGGCCAGAAAAAATAACTTTCATGTGAAACTCAGTCTATTCTTGTTCTTAGAAATTAAGGCTATTCCATGCGAGGAATTGCCAAGAAACTGAAGATTTCCTACAAAGATGTGTACTACTCCCTTCAGAGGAGAGCACAAACAGACTAACCAGAGAGAAGTGGGAGGCCCCGCTGCACAACTGAGCAAAAAGACTAGTACATAAGAGACTGCAATTTGAGAAATTTGACTCACATATAAACAGAGAGGGGGACTTTCAGCCCCCAAAAAATGGGCTGAAAATCTCGGCTTATACGTGAGTATATATGGTATATTCTTCTGTGGCTGGTTACATCATACTTTGCCACTCTTGATCCAGCACCTCTATTCTGGTCTGCTTTTTGCCACCATTGATTCAGGACTTTTTTTCAGGGCTGTCTTGCTATATATGGGACCAGATCGGGTCATTTATGCCATGGGATGGTTTGATTTAGCTGCATATATGTGTATTCTCTTTAGCTCACATTTTTGTGGCTATTTTATATTCTGCCACACTTTGATTCATCATCCTTCCATTGAGGGCTGTTTATGCTTCCTGTATCCAGATGTTACTAGATGTATGACTAGGGCTAGACACTATTCTATATGGGATTTTTTCATATACATTTTTTATTGCATTATACTGCCATGTGTTTCATTCATATTGAGATGGTGTACACTAATTGATTTGTATAGAAGCAGGGTAAATGTGGGTTTGATTTCACTGTTTTTAGAAGTTTTACATTATTTTTGTCAATAAAGCTTTTCCCTTTTTACAATTATATTGGTGGTGTGCATTCCATATAGTGGTTTCTTTTTTCCTCTTTTTGGTGGTTTTATCAGTCGACCACTGGTTTGCACCCCCATATTTATCTAATTGATTCATCAGCAGTGCACCAGGAACACATTATTATTGTCGTTTTCTACAACAGGACAATGACACAAAGCACACCTCCAAATTATGCAAGAACTATTTAGAAAATATATAGGCAGCTGGTATTCTATCTGTAATGGAGTGGCCAGCAGTGTCACCAGATCTCAACCCCATTGAGCGGTTGTGGGAGCAGCTTGACCATATGGTACGCAAAAAGTGCCCCATCAAGCCAAACCAACTTGTGGGAAGGACTTCTGGAAGCATGGGGTGAAATTTCTCCAGATTACCTCAGCAAATCATCAGCTAGAATGCCAAAGGTCTGCAATGCTGTAATTGCTGCAGAGGGAGCATACTTCGACGAAAGCAAAGTTTGAAGGAGAACATTATTTCAAATAAAAATCTTTTTTTCAAACCTTGTCAATGTCTGGACTAGATTTTAACCCCTTACTGTCAATATCCCCTGCTTTGAGGCGGGCTCCAGCTGACATATACCAGCAATAGGCGCGGGCGGATTGCGATTCCGCCCATGCCTATTAACTAGTTAAATCCTGCTGTCAAACGCTGACAGCGGGCATTTAACTAGAACTTTCTGCGCCTGGCCAGAAATGAGCGCATGGCTGACCACTGTCACGTGATTGGGGGACAGTGATGCATTGCCATGACAACCAGAGATCTCCTCGAAACCTCTATGGTTGTTGCTGGCAGATTGCTATGAGAGCCACCCTGTGGTCGACGCTCATAGCAATGCTGTATTTCTGCTACATATAAGTGATCTGGGCATCGCCTATATGTAGCAGAGCCGATCAAGTATGGGATGCTTCTAGCCTCCTATGGAGGGTATTGAAGCATGTGAAAAGTTAAAAAAAAAAAAAAAAAAAAAAGTGTTTATTAATTTTTTAATTTTTAAAGTTTAAATCACCCCCCTTTTGCCCCAATCAAAATAAAATAAAAACAAACCTACACATTTGGTATCATCGCGTTCAAAATTGCCCGATCTATGAACAAAAAAAGGATTAACCCGATTTCTAAATGGCGTAGCGAGAAAAAAAAAAATCAAAACGCCAGCGTTACGCTTTTTTTGGTCGCCGCGACATTGCATTAAAATGTAATAACGGGCGATAAAAATAACGTATCTACACTAAACTGGTGTCATTAAAAATGTCATGCTGACACGCAAAAAGTAAGCCCTCTCCCAATCCAAGATCACTAAAAATGGAGATGCTACGGGTCTGGAAAATGGGGCATTTTTTTTTTTTTTTTAGCAAACTTTGGAATTTTTTTTCACCACTTAGATAAGAGAGAACCTAGACACGTTTGGTGTCTATGAACTCGTAATGACCTGGAGAATCATAATGGCAGGTCAGTTTTAGCATTTAGTGAACCAAGCAAAAAAGGCAAATAAACAAGTGTGGGATTGCACTTTTTTTGCAATTTCACCGCACCTGGAATTTTTTTCCCGTTTTCAAGTACATGACATGGTAAAACCAATGGTGTAGTTCAAAAGTACAACTCGTCCCACAAAAAATAAGCCCTCACATGGCCATATTGATGGAAAAATTAAAAAACGTTATGGCTCTGGGTCGAAGGGGAGCGAAAAACAAACTCACCACTGAAAAAAGCCCCGATCATTAAGGGGTTAAATTCATTTGGCAACTCATTTGATTAATAAAAGTAGGAGTTTTGACGGAAAACACAAAACTGTCGGGTGACCCCCAAACTTTTGAACGGTAGTGTGTAATTAACACATATACATCATCATCTCCAAAAGACATACTGATCAGGAATTTAGAGGGGAATTTGTGAGCCCCATTGGTGATGGTGATGACAATATATGCATATCGGTGTGGAATTAATGACACTGTATAGTAGAGTAAAATGTATATATTCTATACACAAATTGTAGGGATTTACTCTCTCCGGTAGGCATTAGGTAGCATTCACACAGGCAATGCAGTTTGGTCCAAACGTGCAGTTTCATTGCTTACATAAAACTCTAAGGCTACTTTCACACATCAGGTTTTCGGCGTCAGGCGCGATCCGGCGTCGTGCCGGAACATGTTTTGTAAAACCTGATGTGCCAGATCCGGTTTTCTGCCGGATCCGTCTTGTTCTTGACAGACAAAACCGGATCCGTCTCATCCGGTTCATCCGGTTTTCTATCCGTTTTTCGACGGATTACGCCGGATCCGGTTTTTAAAATTGACCCTTGTGGCCTTCCGAACGGGATTGGCTACTGGAAAACTATATATAGCGTGTTCCTACAGCCCTTCTTTGACAGGTTGTAGAGGAGAAAGTGCAGGTTGGAGAGAAGAGCAAGTTACTGGCGAAGATGGATGTTGTGATTGGAAATATTTTGAAGAATTTGGCGGATTTTATAGCGGAGGCGAATCGTTTGAGGGTGATTGTTCTGGAGAAGGAGAGAGCGAGACAGCAGCGCATCAGGCATCGTAGACGACGTTTGTGGATCCACCCCATCACAGCCAAGAGAATGACGCGTGGGGTCTATTCTACACTCTGCATGGACCTTCGACGAAACCCGGATAAATTTTTTGGATATGTTCGGATGAAAATGGAGAATTTTGATTACTTAGTGGAGCGCATTGCACACCTCATAAGAAAAGCGGACACCTATTGCCGCTTCTCTGTTTCACCCGCAGAGCGTCTGATGGTGACTTTAAGGTAAGCCACATTTATTGGATGTGATCGCATCAGAGCACACTTTCACTGCAATCTTGTTGGTGGTAGTTTGTATCTCCAAGTGTTATAGCTGAGTTTTGGTATGTAATGCTGTGATTTAAAACTAATTGATTGTTTTTTAATTCCCCACAGATTTCTTGCAACTGGAGAATCCCTTTCGTCACTGCATTTCCAGTACAGACTCGGGATTTCCACCATATCTGGAATAGTGAAGTACACATGCCGTGCACTGTGGGACTCCTTAGCTGAAGAGTTTTTACCAGAGCCCACAAAAGAGAGGTGGATTGAAATTGCTGACAAGTTTCAACAGATATGTCAGTTTCCCAACTGCTTGGGCGCTGTGGACGGGAAACATATCCGCATTGTAAAGCCAGCCGGATCGGGATCGGAATATTTCAATTACAAGAAATATTTTTCAATTGTCCTGATGGCCATCGCTGACGCGGAATACAAATTTATTGCTGTTGATATTGGTTCCTATGGCCGCTCCAATGACTCAAGTTTTCAAACTGTCTGCCATGGGGCGTAAACTGTAAGGAAACACCTTCCAGTTCCCACCACCCAGACCGCTGCCGCAAACATCTGGTCCACCTATGCCATTTGTCTGTGTAGGGGATGAAGCCTTCCAGCTGTCAGAACACCTTTTGAAACCGTACTCTAGCAGAGGATTGACAAGAACAAAACGCATTTTTAATTACCGCCTCACAAGAGCAAGAAGAATGGTTGAATGTACCTTTGGTATTCTGACAGCCAAATGGCGGGTCCTATTGACTGCGATCAACCTCAAGACAGAAACTGTGGACGAGGTGATCAAAGCTTGTGTGGTACTCCACAATTTTGTTATCTGCAAGGAACCCATTTCCATTGAGGACACCTCTGAAGAAACCACCTTGCAAGATTACCATGACATTACCACTAGAAGTTCTGTGACGGTTTCAGTAATGAGGGACAATTTTGCACTATACTTTATGTCACCTCAAGGCAGAGTACACTGGCAGGATGACAGAGTGTGAAAGATTTGTGCCCTAACCAAACTTGTGTACCTTCTGTACCAACAGTATATACCTTTGCCAACCAAAGTTGGCTATCTTGTCATGGTCTCTATTTTTAGCTTTAGGCCACAGGTGTGTACCTGGTTGTGTTTGATACAAAGTATTTCACCTTTTAACAAAAGTTGTGTACATTGTTATGAAATCACCAACAATAAACACAACTTTTTAGGTGAAATACTTTGCTTCAAACACAACCAGGAACACAACTGTGGCAAAAAGCTAAAATTTACCCACAGTTAGGCCTGTTTCACACTTCCGTTTTTTCAAATCCGTCAAAATCCGTTGTTTTCCGTAAAAAAACGGATCCGCCATTTTTTGCAGGATCTGTTTTTTTTGTCCCATAGACTTCCATTACGGTTACCGCGGATCCGTCAAAAAAACGGATCCGTTTTTTAAAAAACGGATCCGTTTGCATCAGTTTCCGTCAAAAAAACGGAAACGGATCCGTTTGGCGGACACAAAAACGGAAGTGTGAAACAGGCCTTATATACCTGGTTTTGAATACCTTTTTACCTTTTAAATACCCTGTATTTAACCTTTTTTTTAAACATATTTCGCCGCAGAAAGAAATGACAGACAACCAGTGTAAACAATAATTTAACTTTTATTTAAAATATTTTTTTTTTGTAAACTGTTTTTAAAGTTAAAAAAACTTTTTTAATAAAGGTTTGAAACCAACTGGGCATTTTTATTACAAAACACATCATAAATCTGTGTAGTGTGGGGTGGAAATACTGCTGGAGGGGCTGCGGGACACTTCGACAATGGGAGTGTGGAGAGAGGACTGGGATCGTGGTGGGGAAGGAACAGTTAGAGGTGATGGTGTGGAAAAAGCTACAGAATGGGTGGACATGTGGGAGGCAGAAGAGGTGGTGGGCGGTGGAGTGGAGGGTTGGGCAGGGACTGTAGGAGCAGATGATGTTGATGGAAAGTTGTATGGGGAAGGAGTTTGGTACGGGGAAGGAGTTTGGTACGGGGCAGGTTGCTGGAAGTGGGGAGAGGTCTCGTACTGGGGAGGTTGCTGGTACTGGGGAGGTTGCTGGTACTGGGGAGGTTGCTGGTACTGGGGAGGTTGCTGGTATGTAATAGGAGGGGGAGGATGGAAAGTGGCTGGAGGGGGTGCAGATGTAATAGGAGGGGGAGGATGGAAAGTGGCTGGAGGGGGTGCAGGTGGAGGAACTACAGTGGTGGGAGGTGGAGGTTGGGAGGTAACCTGCTGTAGAGCACCGTGGCACGAATGCATTCGTGCATGGAAAGTGGCTGGAGGGGGTGCAGATGTAATAGGAGGGGGAGGATGGAAAGTGGCTGGAGGGGGTGCAGGTGGAGGAACTACAGTGGTGGGAGGTGGAGGTTGGGAGGTAACCTGCTGTAGAGCACCGTGGCACGAATGCATTACATGCATCTGCTGGGTAGGAGATAGTGTTGCCATGCGCTCCACAACAGACCTGAAAAAGGTGTGGTTTGGCGAAGATCTTGCTTCTGAATGCATGGTTTGCAGAAGTGTCTTCACCTCCAGAATGCTGGAGTTGATCTGCTGAAAGCCTGCGGAGATTTGCTCTGACAAGACTTTTAGACAGTTCTGGAAAGATGCATTCAGATGCAAGAACTCTGGCGCATAACTCTTTTCCTGACCCCTCTGCCGCTGCCGCCCAGTACCCGCAGGTGTACTAGAGGTGGCAGAGGCAGAAGGGTGGGGTAAAGGGAAAGCGATCTCCTCACCAGCAGCTTCATGTAATGTAGGCGGCCACGATGCTCCTGTGCTGGTGGATGGGACAGATGGGTCGAATGTGTGGGAAGGCTGGGAAGGTGCAGATGTACCGGGGCGGTCGAAGTGTCCCTCGGTGCCGATCCCCTCAGGGATCGCCTCAGAAGGGTCCAATCGTGCAGGCTCCCGAGTGCTGCTCACCGTGCTGTGGAATAAAGAGAAAAAAAAACAATTAAAATAGTGACATGGTATGGCCCTGGCTGAAAAAAAAAAAGTTACATCTAAACATTTTTTTGTCACATGTGGTGTGTAATATTTACCTTCTGGTGAGCATTGTCTCCCGGAGGAACGACAGGGCTTGTGCGTACTTGTACTTGCTCCTGCGTCCTCCAGATCCACTCGGGGCCCGCATCTCTTTATTGAACTCCTTCTTGAAACGATCCCTCACAGACCGCCACCGCTTCACAATTCTCTCCCCTGAAACGAGAAAGGACAAAGTGGTTAGTATACAACATCAGTGTTTCCCAAACTCCAGTCCTCATGGTCCCCAGGGGTCATGTTTTCAGGATTTCCAAAGTAAATAGAAATCCTGAACACATGATCCGTGGGGACCACGAGGACTGGAGTTCGGGAAACACTGGTTTAAATCAAGCAAACGGTACTGTATATACTTACGCTCTTTAATCTGGGCCCGAGCTTCGAGGTCCTCCCAGCGGTCCACAAGGAGCGAACAGATTTCCTCCCAGAGTCGTCGGGTAACGATAAGGTCAGCGTGGCGGCGGTCAGCCATATTCCAGAGCGGCTCCCCTTCTCTGACGAGATCGATGAGGTGGTCCACATCAATCCCTCCATCCTCACCGTCAGAGTCGGGAGCACGCGGTGAAGGCTGTTAAAGAAAAAGACAAAAATAACATAATTAGCCTCCACAAAAGAAATGAAATAAAAAGTGCAAAAAAACAAAGCAAAAATATTTATACTTACACGCTGGTGATCGCCGCGTTGCTGTCGCCGACGACCCTGGGAGGCACTGCGAGGACCTCTTGGCCGAGCACCAGATTGGGAAGACTAGAGAAGAAAACAAAAAATGTTATGTCTTTGGATGTAGGCATTTGTTTGCTGTGTGTGGTCTGCAGAACATTGTTTTCTATGTGTTGTGTGTAGTGTGATGTTGTGTTTCTGCGTTTGATGCAAAAAACTTACCAATTGTGAGCCCACTCCAGGTGTCTGTCCACCCCTTCCTTCTTCTTCTGGGAGCTCCTCTTCATCTTGTGATTCCTGTTTTGAAATAAAAGGCAATGAATAGACATATATTACAGAGATGATGGATTTTGGAAATAAAAACTTACCGTCAAACGCTGACGATGCGAGGGAGGGCTCCCAGAAGAAGATGTGCTGTCTTCCTCATGGCCAGACTCCATGGCTGTGGGTGGTGTTCCTGCTGCTGCCATTGCTGCTGCTGCTGCATCTATTGGGCGGCTGTTGAATAAAGAGAAACAAAGGGCCAATGAATATCTTGATATTCCATAGCCCTAGTTTGGAGGAATGGGGGATTTGATAATTACCGTCTCTCATCTGCTGCTGGACTCCCCTCCCGTTGTTCAGCATGCTGCTCCATTTGGGGTGGTGCTGATGGTGCTGCTGCAGATGTCTGCTGCCTTCTCCTGCTCCTGGTTCTTGGCTTGGGTGGCATGTTGGGTGTGGCTGAGGGTCCCACTGTCTTGCTTTTATATATGTCTTGTGGGCAGAGCTACTGAGCATGCTCAGACCAAAAAAACCGGATCCGGCCACCGGATCCGACTGTCGCCGGATCAGGCGCATTGCGGCGCTCATAGGCTTTCATTGTATGAAAAAGCCGGACACGCCGGATCCGGCGTGTCCGGCTTTTTCGCCGGAGACAAAAAACGTTACAGTAGCCGTTTTTTCCAGACGCCAGATCGCGTCACATTGCCGGATCCGGCGAAAATCGGATGAAACGCATGGCCATCTGGCTCGATCCGGCTCTAATGCAAGTCAATGGGGGGGAAACCGGATCCGGCATTGCATTTCGCCGGATCCGGTTTTTGTCAAAAGCGCCGGATCGCGCCTGACGGCGAAAACCTGATGTGTGAAAGAGGCCTAAGGGATTCAATAACCAAAATAGCCTCTTCTGGGCACAAAGGCATCACAGCAAATAAACAGTACATTTAGCAGGTACATATGTTCGTACAGGCTTACCCAAACAGATTACAATCCTTTCTCACAGAACAAACATATATAGAAGAGGTACGATCCCACCAGTCTTGATATCCTCTTCAGCCTGAGCGCCATCACCTCCCAGCGCTAAACAAAAGTATTTATCTCCATGCACAGTTCACACTGAACAGACTACAGCTCCCACAAACAGACTGCTCAGCTTTCCAGCTCACATTTTGGCTGGTCACTCACCAGCAGCACAATCCCCTATGCTCCATCCAACAGACTGATACCTAGTGAACACAGGTCCTGGTTCTAGTAAAAAAAACTAGGCAGGTGCATCTAATAAAATCCTACAGACCTAGGACTTGCTAAACCCTGTCTTACATGACCCTGCTACAACTTACACCTTAGTATAATCTATTGATACTTTTTTCTATTTTTTTTTTATATGGGAAATTATGCTGCAGGAAGTGTCGATAAGCACACAGAAAAAACACTTTCCCTTTGTTAAACCCCTCATGTACCATTGTTAGAACTGACAGCAGCATATGAGGTGTTTAACTGCTAGGATCCATGAGACTGTCAATCCTAGTGGTTACAGCAGGAGAGTGGCTTTGTATTAGAGTCGGGCTTCTACAGCAGATCACATCAATATAGAAGCTGCACCATGTAATCTGTATGACTTACAGATCTGTCATGGAGCACCGAGTGATGTGCTCATGTGAAAATATATATCTATATATACTGTATCTATATATTTAAAAACAAAAAGAAGGAACAGCACACCGTTTTTTCAGGGTTAAATGAGAGCTGTTTATTTATCCCATAAGTGCAATGTTTCGGTTCAAGTGGCGAACCTTTTTCAAGCACAGTGTCCCTTTGTTAAACCCCTCATGTGCTACTATTACAACTGACAGCAGCATATGAGGGGCTTAACTGCTAGGATCCGCAAGACTGTCAATCCTAGTGGTTATAGCAGGAGTCTGGCCTAGTATACGAGTCAGGCTTTCTACAGCAGATCACATCAATACAGAAGCTGCACCACGTAATCAGCATGACTTCTAGTTCTGTCATGGAGCACCGAGTGATGTGCTCATGAGAAAACATATCTACATATACCACATCTCACACCCCTCTCACCCATCACCTCTTTTATCACATCATATCATATATATCTATAGGCTTGAGAAAGGTTCATTTTGAGACGAAAAACTACCTATATTTTTCAACATGTGGAGTATGGCGTGCTGCCTTCAATTCTAATTTACCATTGGATATTGGGGCGAGTGTTGGACATCTTGCCTGGGGGCCTTGCACCCGAAGATAAGTACTGCGCTGTGTATGTATATGTATATATATATATATATATATATATATATATATATATATATATATATATATATATATATATATATATATATATATATATATATATATATATATATACACACACACACATATATACTCGTGTATAAGTCGACCCGTCTAATTTTACCTAAAAAAACTGGGAAAAATGTACTGACTCACGTATAAGTCGAGGGTGGGAATTGCAGCCTTAGTGGGAGACAGCAGGAGGCTGAGAGAGACAGCGGGAGGCTGAGAGAGAGAGTAGCAACTTATGACAGGCTAACAAGCCTTTCACTTTGTTTTTTTAATACAGTATTTCATAACCTCATAGCAGGCTCCGTACGGGCCGTGCTAAAGGAAAACCCAGCCACCCACCTCACCTCCGCTCTTTTCAGCACGCAGCTGCGTATGAGAATCAGAGCAGGGAGGGGGTGGGGGGTGGGAATGCAGGACAGAGGAATTGAAAGTTAGAGCTGCAGCCGGAGGGGGAGGCGGGCCAGAGCTGCCAATTGCATTTCTCCTAAGTTCTCTGACTGGTGATTCACCAGTCAGAGAGAAAGCTTCAGCGCTGCAGAGCCGGAGGGGAAGGCGGCCCAGAGCAGCCAATTACATTCGTTGTACCTTCTCTGACAGGTGATTCACCAGTCAGAGAGAAAACTACAGCTCTGCAGAGCTGACGGGGGAGGCGGGGCGAACCGCGGCTACTCATAAAGAAGACATGGCGCCGGAGCAACGCGGAGGACATCGCCGTGTGCTGGCCGGACTGCCGCGTCCCTGCAACACCTCCCGAAAAGTACGTTTGACTTAAAAACTTGCTTGACTCACGTACAAGTCGAGGGGGGTCTTTTTCAGCCCATTTTTTGGGCTGAAAAACTAGACTTATACGCGAGTATATACAGTACATATTATATACAGTGGGGAAAAAAAGTATTTAGTCAGTCAGCAATAGTGCAAGTTCCACCACTTAAAAAGATGAGAGGCGTCTGTAATTTACATCATAGGTAGACCTCAACTATGGGAGACAAACTGAGAAAAAAAAATCCAGAAAATCACATTGTCTGTTTTTTTTCATTTTATTTGCATATTATGGTGGAAAATAAGTATTTGGTCAGAAACAAAATTTCATCTCAATACTTTGTGATATATCCTTTGTTGGCAATGACAGAGGTCAAACGTTTTCTGTAAGTCTTCACAAGGTTGCCACACACTGTTGTTGGTATGTTGGCCCATTCCTCCATGCAGATCTCCTCTAGAGCAGTGATGTTTTTGGCTTTTCGCTTGGCAACACGGACTTTCAACTCCCTCCAAAGGTTTTCGATAGGGTTGAGATCTGGAGACTGGCTAGGCCACTCCAGGACCTTGAAATGCTTCTTACGAAGCCACTCCTTCGTTGCCCTGGCGGTGTGCTTTGGATCATTGTCATGTTGAAAGACCCAGCCACGTTTCATCTTCAATGCCCTTGCTGATGGAAGGAGGTTTGCACTCAAAATCTCACGATACATGGCCCCATTCATTCTTTCATGTACCCGGATCAGTCGTCCTGGCCCCTTTGCAGAGAAACAGCCCCAAAGCATGATGTTTCCACCACCATGCTTTACAGTAGGTATGGTGTTTGATGGATGCAACTCAGTATTCTTTTTCCTCCAAACACGACAAGTTGTGTTTCTACCAAACAGTTCCAGTTTGGTTTCATCAGACCATAGGACATTCTCCCAAAACTCCTCTGGATCATCCAAATGCTCTCTAGCAAACTTCAGACGGGCCCGGACATGTACAGGCTTAAGCAGTGGGACACGTCTGGCACTGCAGGATCTGAGTCCATGGTGGCGTAGTGTGTTACTTATGGTAGGCCTTGTTACATTGGTCCCAGCTCTCTGCAGTTCATTCACTAGGTCCCCCCGCGTGGTTCTGGGATTTTTGCTCACCGTTCTTGTGATCATTCTGACCCCACGGGGTGGGATTTTGCGTGCAGCACCAGATCGAGGGAGATTATCAGTGGTCTTGTATGTCTTCCATTTTCTAATTATTGCTCCCACAGTTGATTTCTTCACTCCAAGCTGGTTGGCTATTGCAGATTCAGTCTTCCCAGCCTGGTGCAGGGCTACAATTTTGTTTCTGGTGTCCTTTGACAGCTCTTTGGTCTTCACCATAGTGGAGTTTGGAGTCAGACTGTTTGAGGGTGTGCACAGGTGTCTTTTTATACTGATAACAAGTTTAAACAGGTGCCATTACTACAGGTAATGAGTGGAGCAAAGAGGAGACTCTTAAAGAAGAAGTTACAGGTCTGTGAGAGCCAGAAATCTTGATTGCTTGTTTCTGACCAAATACTTATTTTCCACCATAATATGCAAATAAAATGAAAAAAAAAAAACAGACAATGTGATTTTCTGGATTTTTTTTTCTCAGTTTGTCTCCCATAGTTGAGGTCTACCTATGATGTAAATTACAGACGCCTCTCATCTTTTTAAGTGGTGGAACTTGCACTATTGCTGACTGACTAAATACTTTTTTTCCCCACTGTATATATATATATATATATACACACTACACATAAGAGAGCGTTAAAATAATTGCAAGCTTCTATAAAAACCCAAAAGAACTCTTGAATTCGTAAGATATTGCTTAAAATGCTTGCCTGTGCTGTTTTAGACCAAGAATAGCTACAAATTGTATTGTCGCTGTAAAAAAAAATTAAATAGAAACGTTGATGGAAAGCACATACGGCATGTGTATACAGAGTCAAAGATACTCATGTTCAGCACGATGGTTATGTGTTTCTCTTATCTCACCTACCTCTTAATGTTTAATGCTATGTGCCATGGCAGCGGCAAAGCTCCATTCATCTCTTTCAGTTCCAATCCACAAGCTTACAGAATTTTCCCATGCTCCCCCATGATAGAAAGAGGACCTGTAGCATCTTTTGGCATGCCTGCCTTAGAAAAGAATTATATTCCCAAAAATAAAATAATTAGAATATCAATAAACTGACATTTGGGTTATACCATTTGGGGTGCATAGGGACACAGCCTGGCATCGTCCAACCAGTGTTCACAGAGTCAGACTAGGAAGGACATAAGAGGAATGACAACACACTGTTAAATTTTTCAGAAATATTCAGACGGAATAACAGAGTAACAGCTCAGAACAGTTATGGGAAAAGATACCCCAGGACTGTTATCTCATAGGAAATGTAGTATTTACTAAAACAGCCATTTCAGCAGAGATGGCAGATCCTCAAAATATACTGGAATCCAAAAGTTTTAACCTAAACCAGATGTGGCATATTCCTTATTAGTTTTTCTGCTAAAAAATTAGCGATTTCCACGTATTCAAAGTTTAAACACGTAGTCAAAATTGTTGGTACCCCTCGTTCAATGACCGAAAAACACAATAGTGACAGAAATAACTTATATCTGACAAAAGTAATAAATAAAAAATCTATGAAAATGAAGAGATGAATGTCAGACAATGTTTTTCAACCATGCTTTCGCTGAATTTTTTAAACAATAAAACTCATGAAATAGGCTTGGACAGAAATGATGGTACCCTTAACTTAATATTTTGTTGCACAACCTTTTGAATCAATGCAATTAAACGATTCCTGTAACCGTCAATGAGACTTCTGCACCTCTCGACAGGCATTTTGGCCCACTGCTCAAGAGCAAACTGCTCCAGTTGTCTCATGTTTGAGGCTATGTACCCACGTTGCAGAAATGCTACGGAAATTTCAGCAACATTTCCACACTCCTGCCGCGGATAAAATGCATTGGAATTCACATGCTCTTTTCCCGCGGAAAACAAGCGTTTTTCGCTTGCGGAACGCTTGCGCATTCCGGGCGATTAGCATCGCTTGGAAATGTGATATATAGGATGTTAAAATAATTTAAAAAAAAATAATGTTATTCTCACCTTCCGATGACCCCCGATCTGCTCTGCGGCGCTCCAGACATCTTCCGGTCCCAGTAATGCTTTGCGTGAAGGACCTGAGAGGACGTCACGCTCGCGAGAGCGCGACATCATCAGCGGTCATTCGTGCAAGGCATTACTGGGACCAGAAGATGCCGGCAGCGTGGTGAGAGGCAGGAAGGACTTTGGGGGCCGCTGGAGCGTGATTATATCCTTTTTTTATTTTTATTCTATTTTTTACAGGATTATGGTAGCCAGGGCCTGGAGGAGAGTCTCCTCTCCTCTAGGCCCTGGGTACCATCCGCACATGATCCGCTTACTTTGCGCATGGTGGGCATAGCCACATATGGAAAGTAAGCGGATCAATGCATTTCTATGGGTGCGGAACACAGCATTGCGGAATCCCATAGGATTGCATGGGATGCGTTATCTTCGCGTTTTCACTGTGATACCGCGCGGAAAAACGCCACGAAAACCCCAAAAAAAGCAAAGTGTGAACACAGCCTGAAGGCTGCCTTTTTCAGATGGCATGTTTCAGCTCTTACCAAAGATGCTCAATAGGATTTAGGTCAGGGCTCATAAAAGGTCACTTCAGAATAGTCCAATGTTTTCATCTTAGCTATTCTTGGATGGTTTTAGCTGTGTGTTTTGGGCCATTATCCTGTTGCAAGACCCATGACCTGCGACTGAGACAAAGCTTTCTGACACTGGGCAGCACATTTCTCTCTAGAATCGCTTGATAGTCTTGAGTGTTATGAATGAGTCACCGGAGAGGTTGGTAGCTAGCGGATTGCAGACCCCTGATCCAATTCACAACAACTAACAGTAGCCGTGGAGCGTTCCTACGGTGGTCCTAGACGCCTCTTCACAGCCGGAGAACTAAATAAGCCTAAAGAAAGAAAGGGGAAATCTAAACTGCCCCAGAGCAGACCCCAAAGCAATAGACAGCCCCCAACATGTATTGTCGGTGAAAACAGATGAAAACACAAACACAGACAGAAAGACAGGCAGAGCAAACGATGGGGCCCAACTAGATAGGAAAGGACAGAAAAGATGCTGGCTGCAATCCGTAAAAACCCTACCAAAAATGTCCCAACACGTCTGATAGGGAAAAACGGCACTGAAGTCACTAGACTACAAAATCCCTATATCAACACTCCGATATATTCTGAAGACAGAGCAAAAGAGATTTAACCAATCACGGACAAAAATGGAAATTCAGCAGAGCCCCAGCCGGGGCTGGCAGAACACAAAACTAAGCAAAATCAGACAATCTCATGGAACAATAACAGAGCAAAACTTGGCTTTAGAAGACAGGAACTGAACTGGAGGCCAGAGCTCAGAGCAGAGAAATCACCAGCAACCCTACAGGGCGTTGGCTGCCTTATATCCACTCAGATTCCGGATGTCCAATCGCAATCCACCTGTTCAGGTGACAGGTTTCTCCCATCCAAATCAGTTTCACCACCTCCTTTCACCAACAGAGGGAGTTAATTGGACATCAAAGGTGAACGAGAAAATGAGCTCACAACAATTGAGATTTCATTATACCCTGCACAGATTCTAGACACCCTGTGCCAGATGCCGCAAAGCAGCCCCAGAAAATAACAGAGCCTCCTCCATGTTTCACACTAGGGAGTGTTCTTTTCTTGATATGCTTCATTTTTCTGTCTGTGAACATAAGAGCTGATGTGCCTTGCCAAAAAGTTCCATTTTTGTCTCATCTGTCCATAGGACATTCTCCCAGAAGCTTTGTGGCTTGTCAACATGTAGTTTGGCAAATTCCAGTATGGCTTTTTTAATTTCTTTTCAACTATGGTGTCCTCCTTGGTCATCTCCCATGAAGTTCACTTTGGTTCATACAATGACAGATGGTGCGATCTGACACCGAGGTTCCTTGAGCTTGAAGTTCACCTTTAATCTGTTTAGAAGTTTTTCTGGGCTCATTTGTTACCATTCGTATTATCCATCTTTTTGCTTTGTCATCAATTTTCCTCCTGCGGCCACGTCCAGGGAGGATGGCTACAGTCCCATGGAGCTTAAATTTCTGAATATGTGCAACTGTAGTGACAGGAACATCAAGCTGCTTGGAGACGGTCTTATAACTTTTACCTTTAACATGTTTGTTTATAATTTTCTTTCTAACCTCCTGAGACTACTCTTTCCTTCACTTCCTCTGGTCCATGTTGAATGTGACACACCATGTCACCAAACACAGTTAGCATTTGTAGCCCTCTATACAGGCCCACTCACGGATTCCAAGATTGAAGACACCTGTGATGCTAATTAGCGGATACACCTTGATTTAACATGACCCTTTTGTCACATTTTCAGGGGTACCATCATTTCTGTCCAGGCCTATTTCATGAGTTTAATTTTTTTTTAAAATTCTGTGGAAGCACAGTTGTAAAGCAATGTCTGACTTTCATTTGTTCACTTTCATAGATTTTTCATTATTACTTTTGTCAGATTCAAGTTATTTCTGTGACCATTGTGGGTTTTCTGTCATTAAACGAGGAGTACCAACAATCTTAACGACGTGTGTATATGTATACACTATACAAGTACAATGCAGGGGCGGACATATCATTGGTGCATCCATACAGGGTTCCAATAGTTAAGGGGGCCCATTTTAGCCTCCAAAGCAGGTGCAACTGTGCAATAGGATGAGCTATTGGGCTGCAAAAAGCCCATATGCTGTTCTCGCCAACTTCTGTCTGTGTCTGCCAGTGATACAATGTACATGAGCTGAATATCACAGTAAAGGTAGAAATAGAAATGAGCGAATCGATGGAGGATAGAGATAGAGTTGAATTTCTAGAAATTTGCGGTTCCATATTTATTCAAACACTTTGGGATTCGATGTTCTACAAAGGAATAAAAATAGCTGGTTGCCATTTTTTAAAGGGAATCTGTCACCCCTTTTTTGAGATATCATATAATGATATCATTCAAATGTGTGTCACATAAGGATTCTCTTAGTACTTTTGCTTCCCCCGGACCCTGCACCTTTCATGCATAAATACCTTTTTTATATCGGTTCAGATGTATGTAAACTACCATGGTCTGGTCCGCTGGGCGGGGCTTATTCAACTGCTCCCCCCTCCCTGTCTTGCTCTACACAAGAAGAAATGCGTACAGCAAGACAGGGAGGGGGGGGGAGCAGGTGAATAAGCCCCGCCCAGCGGACCGGACAGCGGCAGTTTACATACATCTGAAACGATATAAAAAAGGTATTTATGGATGAAAGGTGCGGGGTCAGAGGGAAGCAAAAGTACTAAGAGAATCCTTATGTGACACACAATTGAATGATATCTAAAAAAAGGGGTGACAGATTCCCTTTAAAATATTTAGAGCCAGCATATGGTTAGAAAAAAAAAAAAAAAAAAGAAAAAACCCCAATACCTCATCGCTCGTGTCCGCTGACTGGTCCTACTCTTCCAAGTCCTGACTCAGTGAGAAGAACAGAGATGAAGTGCCAGAAACCAGACAGGTGGCAAGGAAGTGGACAAAGAGGCGAGTGGTGAGAGGAGTATTCACTTTTATTTGTGTTTTTTTTTTTTTTTTACATCTTACATTTATTATACTCTGATGTCAGTAGATACCCCAAAACATAATAAACATTACAATTGCAGCAAATATCTCCACCATGAACCAACTTTTTGGGGAATTTGAATCCTAAACGATCCGTTCATTGCTAGTGCAACGTCATGTTCCAAGGCTCAGGTGAGGAGTCATTATGCAAGTCACCTAGTGATATAGTGACATCCACCTCCCAGACTGGTTGGTAGATATATTTTCATAATACAAAATATGATTACGAGATATAAAAAAAGATCAAAAACCTTTAAAATACATCTGGAACCCTATAACACTGTCAGTCTTTTAGGTCCACGGCTGAAGCTGTCTGACAAATGATCACTTAAACAATTATAATCAAGCCTGAGTTAGCAAACTCAATTATTTTAATTATTTCTTTCTCCCCCCCTCTTTTTAATGCGGTATGGGACAAATTTACCTTAGCTTCCTGAGTGCTAGACGCCATAAAATACATTGGGAATATACGGAGTCCCTCCCCTTTCCTCCCTCATCACCATCATAACTACCTTGTCCTCCTCCATATTCTTGGGTGGGCAGATGCATGGGGAGACTGTAAGCACTATTGCCTGAACTTAACAGCCTGCTACTCTCCTGAAGCACATCTGGGCTTTATATCAGGCCTTTAATTAATCCTCAGTGAAAGCCAAGCAATGACATTTTGACTGAGCAGGCTCCAGTTTTGGACAGGTCTTGATTTATTACGACTGAGTCTCAACCAACTTTGATTTATTTCAGCTTTGGGGAGGAGGTTGAGCAGAGAACAGAAAAAGCACTGTTGCTGCTAAAGTCTGTGACGCAAGGAAGGACCTCCCATCACAATACCAAAATGACAAAATTCAGACACATTATAGGAAAGGGAAAAGACACTGAACACTGTAAGACTAGGAAACTTTACCAAGCACAGACTGGAAGGAATGCCTTTTCATGAACGTTTAGGAAATGTGCCTGTTGCCCAAGAGAAAACCGTAAATCCCTGATTACTCATTAGGATTAATCATCTGTAATTAGAAGGACAGAATAGGAAAGGCTGAAGCTTCTTTCTGGATGAGCTATAGACTCAGAGGAAAAGGATATAAGCTAGTGCCTAAAAGGATGCCAGGACTGGATATCCTCTGCTGGTCACCACTTCCAACCCTTGATAAAAGTATTAGTAGGTGCTCAGGCTTTAATCATTTAGGAAAAAAGAAAAAACGCACTAAACATATCGGGTATATCTATAAAACTGGACGCCGTAATCATATCATGTCACATTTACTCCTGCCATATAACAGAGGAATCTCGTGTTATGTAGTTTGAGGATGAATAGAGCTCATCCTAATGGCTGTCAAAAGAAAATCTTTTTAACCAGGGCTGTGGAGTCGGAGTCGGTGCTCGTTTTGGTGGAGTCGGAGTTGGAGTCGGTATAAAATGGACCGACTCCTAAAATATATAATAAATTGGGTACAGTAGTTCAATGCAGAATATGCTGAATATTTTTTCATAGGAATTTGGGAAAGTTATGAAATGTCCTATAAATGACTGTTCTATTCCTGATCGAAGACTACATTCACACACAGCGTTTTTCCTGCTTTTTTTGAGGATACGTTTTTCAGTTGCAAAAGCAGATCAGCTTTTTAAAAAACCGCATCACCTGAAAGGTTTTTGAGCTCAACGATAATGTTTTCAATAGCAAAAGCAGATTAGAAATCTGCTCTATCTATATAACCATTTATCCATATCTGTCTATCCATATCATATCTGAACCAAAAAGAATGAAAGCCGGATAGCACACAGACTAACACTCCTTTTTTTTAGCACCAGTCAGGTACACCTCATAGCTGCCCAAAAGGAGGCCCAGGACAGGCATTGCTCCTCTTCAGTAACATCAACATCAACTGATAGTTGGACTAAATAAACTGCATTCATCACCACATCTTCTTAAGGTGCAGGCTTTATTTTCAAGTGTAGGGGTGTGAAGTATGAGGTTCTGCAGCAGCTGAGGTGTGCAGTATGAAATTCTGCCCCCCCAGGTTTGATCCTGGCTACGCCCATAGTGTGAATGTAGCCTGAGGATCTAGGCTTTATCTTAGCCGAGATAAGAGTATATATATATATTATATATATATATATATATATATATATATATATATATATACACATACACTCACTGGCCACTTTATTAGGTACACCTGTCCAACTGTGTGTTAAGACTTAATTTCTAATCAGCCAATCACATGGCGGCAACTCAGTGCATTTAGGCATGTAGACATGGTCAAGACAATCTCCTGCAGTTCAAACCGAGCATCAGTATGGGGAAGAAAGGTGATTTGAGTGCCTTTGAACGTGGCATGATTGTTGGTGCCAGAAGGGCTGGTCTGAGAATTTCAGAAACTGCTGATCTACTGGGATTTTCACGCACAACCATCTCTAGGGTTTACAGAGAATGGTCCGAAAAAGAAAAAAAATCCAGTGAGCGGCAGTTCTGTGGCCGGAAATGCCATGTTGATGCCAGAGGTCAGAGGAGAATGGGCAGACTGGTTCGAGCTGATAGAAAGGCAACAGTGACTCAAATTGCCACCCGTTACAACCAAGGTAGGCAGAAGAGCATCTCTGAACGCACAGTGCGTCGAACTTTGAGGCAGATGGGCTACAGCAGCAGAAGACCACACTGGGTACCACTCCTCTCAGCTAAGAACAGGAAACTGAGGCTACAATTTGCACAAGCTCATCGAAATTGGACAGTAGAAGATTGGAAAAACGTTGCCTGGTCTGATGAGTCTCGATTTCTGCTGCGACATTCGGATGGTAGGGTCAGAATTTGGCGTAAACAACATGAAAGCATGGATCCATCCTGCCTTGTATCAACGGTTCAGGCTGGTGGTGGTGGTGTCATGGTGTGGGGAATTTTTTCTGGGCACTCTTTGGGCCCCTTGGTACCAACTGAGCATCGTTGCAACGCCACAGCCTACCTGAGTATTGTTGCTGACCATGTCCATCCCTTTATGACCACAATGTACCCAACATCTGATGGCTACTTTCAGCAGGATAATGCGCCATGTCATAAAGCTCGAATCATCTCAGATTGGTTTCTTGAACATGACAATGAGTTTACTGTACTCAAATGGCCTCCTCAGTCACCAGATCTCAATCCAATAGAGCATCTTTGGGATGTGGTGGAACGGGAGATTCGCATCAGGGATGTGCAGCCGACAAATCTGCGCCAACTGTGTGATGCCATCATGTCAATATGGTCCAAAATCTCTGAGGAATGCTTCCAGCACCTTGTTGAATCTCTGCCACGAAGAATTGAGGCAGTTCTGAAGGCAAAAGGGGGTCCAACCCCTTACTAGCATAGTGTACCTAATAAAGTGGCCAGTGAGTGTATATATATATATATATATATATATATATATATATATATATATATATATATATATATATATATATATACACACACATACAGTGCCTACAAGTAGTATTCAACCCCCTGCAGATTTAGCAGGTTTACACATTCAGAATTAACTTGGCATTGTGACATTTGGACTGTAGATCAGCCTGGAAGTGTGAAATGCACTGCAGCAAAAAAGAATGTTATTTCTTTGTTTAATTTTTTTTTAAATTGTGAAAAGTTTATTCAGAAGGTCATTTATTATTCAACCCCTCAAACCACC
Organism: Dendrobates tinctorius; assembly: GCF_039654945.1. NCBI lineage: Eukaryota > Metazoa > Chordata > Amphibia > Anura > Dendrobatidae > Dendrobates > Dendrobates tinctorius. The sequence goes on from NW_027361830.1 coordinate 4,398,111, forward strand.
AGAATTCTGTTTGGTTCCCCTAAAGTATTAAGAAGTATTTCAGGCACAAAGAACAATGAGCTTCACATGTTTGGATTAATTATCTCTTTTTCCAGCCTTTTCTGATTATTTAAGATCCTCCCCAAACTTGTGAACAGCACTCATACATGGTCAACATGGGAAAGACAAAGGAGCATTCCAAGGCCATCAGAGACAAGATCGTGGAGGGTCACAAGGCTGGCAAGGGGTACAAAACCCTTTCCAAGGAGTTGGGCCTACCTGTCTCCACTGTTGGGAGCATCATCCGGAAGTGGAAGGCTTATGGAACTACTGTTAGCCTTCCACGGCCTGGACAGCCTTTGAAAGTTTCCTCCCGTGCCGAGGCCAGGCTTGTCCGAAGAGTCAAGGCTAACCCAAGGACAACAAGGAAGGAGCTCCGGGAAGATCTCATGGCAGTGGGGACATTGGTTTCAGTCAATACCATAAGTAACGTACTCCACCGCAATGGTCTCCGTTCCAGTCTAGCCCGTAAGGTAGCTTTACTTTCAAAGCGTCATGTCAAGGCTCGTCTACAGTTTGCTCATGATCACTTGGAGGACTCTGAGACAGACTGGTTCAAGGTTCTCTGGTCTGATGAGACCAAGATCGAGATCTTTGGTGCCAACCACACACGTGACATTTGGAGACTGGATGGCACTGCATACGACCCCAAGAATACCATCCCTACAGTCAAGCATGGTGGTGGCAGCATCATGCTGTGGGGCTGTTTCTCAGCCAAGGGGCCTGGCCATCTGGTCCGCATTCATGGGAAGATGGATAGCACGGCCTACCTGGAGATTTTGGCCAAGAACCTCCGCTCCTCCATCAAGGATCTTAAGATGGGTCGTCATTTCATCTTCCAACAAGACAACGACCCAAAGCACACAGCCAACAAAACCAAGGCCTGGTTCAAGAGGCAAATAATCAAGGTGTTGGAGTGGCCTAGTCAGTTTCCTGACCTTAACCCAATTGAAAACTTGCGGAAGGAGCTCAAGATTAAAGTCCACATGAGACACCCAAAGAACCTAGATAACTTGGAGAAGATCTGCATGGAGGAGTGGGCCAAGATAACTCCAGAGACCTGTGCCGGCCTGATCAGGTCTTATAAAAGACGATTATTAGCTGTAATTGCAAACAAGGGTTATTCAACAAAATATTAAACCTAGGGGTTGAATAATAATTGACCCACACTTTTATGTTTAAAATTTATTAAAATTTAACTGAGCAACATAACTTTTTGGTTTGTAAGATTTATGCATCTGTTAATAAATCCTGCTCTTGTGTGAAGTTTGAAGGCTCTAACTTATTTGCATCTTATCAAACCTGCTAAATCTGCAGGGGGTTGAATACTACTTGTAGGCACTGTATATATATATATATATACACACACACACACACACACAGTACAGACCAAAAGTTTGGACACACCTTCTCAATCAAAGCGTTTTCTTTATTTTCATGACTATGAAAAGTGTAGATTCACTCTGAAAGCATCAAAACTATGAATTAACACATGTGGAATTATATAATTAACAAAAAAAGTGTGAAGCAACTGAAAATACTGTATGTCTTATATTCTAGGTTCTTCAAAGTAGCCACCTTTTGCTTTGATTTCTGCTTTGCACACTCTTGGCATTCTCTTTATGAGCTTCAAGAGGTAGTCACCGGAAATGGTTTTCACTTCACAGGTGTGCCATCAGGTTTAATAGGTGGGATTTCTTGCCTTATAAATGAGGTTGGGACCATCAGTTGTGTTGTGCAGAAGTCCGGTGGATACACAGGTGATAGTCCTACTGAATAGACTGTTAGAATTTGTATTATGGCAAGAAAAAAGCAGCTGAGTAAAGAAAAACGAGTGGCCATCATTACTTTAAGAAATGAAGGTCAGTCAGTCCGAAAAATTGGGAAAACTTTGAAAGTGTCCCCAAGTGCATTGGCAAAAACCATCAAGGGCTACAAAGAAACTGGCTCACATGAGGACCGCCCCAGGAAAGGAAGACCAAGAGTCACCTCTGCTGCGGAGGATAAGTTCATTCTAGTCACCAGCCTCAGAAATCGCAGGTTAACAGCAGCTCAGAATAGAGACCAGGTCAATGCCACACAGAGTTCTAGCAGCAGACATCTCTACAACAACTGTTAAGAGGAGACTTTGTGCAGCAGGCCTTCATGGTAAAATAGCTGCTAGGAAACCACTGCTAAGGACAGGCCACAAGCAGAAGAGACTTGTTTGGGCTAGAGAACACAAGGAATGGATATTAGACCAGTGGAAATCTGGGCTTTGGTCTGATGAGTCCAAATTTGAGATCTTTGGTTCCAACCACCATGTCTTTGTGCGACGCAGAAAAGGTGAACGGATGGACTCTACATGCCTGGTTCCCACTGTGAAGCATGGAGAAGGAGGTGTGATGGTGTGGGTGTGCTTTGCTGGTGACACTGTTGGGGATTTATTCAAAATTGAAGGCATACTGAACCAGCATGGCTACCACAGCATCTTGCAGCGGCATGCTATTCCATCCGGTTTGTGTTTAGTTGGACCATCATTTATGTTTCAACAGGACAATGGCCTCAAACACACCTCCAGGCTGTGTAAGGGCTATTTGACCAAGAAGGAGAGTGATGGGGTGCTACGCCAGATGACCTGGCCTCCACAGACACCAGTGTTATGAATGAGTCACTGTAGGAGGCAAAAACAGAAATACTAGCCAAGTCCAGAAAACCAGAGAAGTTGTCAGCTATCGGATTCCAGACCCCTGAACCTAACAACAACAACTAGCAGTAGTCGTGGGGGGTTCCTACAGTGCCCTAGACCCCTCGATCACAGCCAGAGAACTACATAGCCTAAAGACAGAAAGGGAAATCTAAACTGCCCCAGAGCAGACCCCAAAGCAATAGGCAGCCCCCAACATATAATGACGGTTAAGCAAGATGAAAAAACACACACAGATAGAAAGATAGGCTGAGCAAATGATGGGGCCCAAGCTAACTAAATAGGACAGAATAGAAAAGCTGCTGTCTGCAATCCGCCAAAACCCTCTCAAAAACAAGAGCCAACAGACTGATAGGGAAAAAAGCCCTGAAGACGCTAGGCTTCAAAAAGACTATATCAGTACTCAGGTATTATCTGAAGACAGAGCAAAAAGGAATTCAGCTCACCCAGCAGGGAAAGGCAGAAATCCAGAAAAACAAGGCAAAACAAAACAAAAACACAAATGCAAAAAGTAGAGCAGAAAACTTAGCTTTTGAGGAGCAGGAATCAGACTGGTCTCCAAGAATCCCTCAGAGAAATCACCCGCAAGGCAGAAGGGCGTCGGCTGCCTTATATCCAGTCAGCAATCCCAGTCACCCAGTCATCATCATTCTGCTCAGATGCTTTGTAATCAGCCTCACTACCTTCCTTCACCAGAAGAGGGAGTTCATCAGACCTCAATGGTGAAGGGGAAAATAAACTCACAACACACCAGACCTGAACTCAATCGAGATGGTTTGGGGTGAGCTGGACCGCAGAGTGAAGGCAAAAGGGCCAACAAGTGCTAAGCATCTCTGGGAACTCCTTCAAGACTGTTGGAAGACCATTTCTGGTGACTACCACTTTAAGCTCATCAAGAGAATGCCAAGAGTGTGCAAAGCAGTAATCAAAGCAAAAGGTGGCTACTTTGAAGAATCTAGAATCTTCATTTTCAGTTGTTTCACACTTTAATTATATAATTCCACATGTGTTAATTCATTGTTTTGATGCCTTCAGAATGAATCTACAATTTTCATAGCCATGAAAATAAAGAAAACTCTTTGAATGAGAAGGTGTGTCCAAACTTTGGTCTGTACCGTATACATGTATACAGTGTATTACATATTTACAATTTATTACAGTTGTGTTCTAAAGTTGTATTCCAATAAATAGATATTATGTTCTATCTAAATATCTTGATTATTGGATCATAGAAATGATTAAATGTCTGATGTTCACATTGTACTACAATAAATTTTTCACTTAAATATAAGCAATATATGTGGGAGTCAGAGTCGTGGAGTCGGAGTTGGAGTCGGTGTAAGGGAAATTGAGGAGTCGGAGTCGCAGGTTTGGCTTACCGACTTCATAGCCATGTTTTTAACAGGAATGTCACAAAATTCTGACTGGTTCAAACTCCAACTAGATATTTGTAAACTACATCAATTCTATGGAAAAAGTAACAGTGCTTAAAGGGTTAAAGGACATTAGTACCACTCCAGAATTTATGGAGCTCACTGATAAACATTACAATTATAAAAAATGAGCCTAAGAACTGATCGACAATTCTTCTCAAATGATTCTCATTTTCTAGATGTACAGAGTTGCAGCTGCAGTTCTACTGTATCATAGCAGCGATTAGTAGGGTAAAACCGCCATACGTTGTAATAGTTACAGTGGATATACTCATGTGACTTCTGGTTATTTTCTTACTTCAATAAGCGTGCCACACATACCGAGAGATGACAGACAGATATAACATCCATGTTATTTGAGAATCTAAGTGATATCTCTAGTACTCTTATAGATGGGGAACTACTTACACTCTCCAACAAATAAATTTCAACATCAAGAGGAATTATCATGGCATTATGGAAATCACAGGATCGAAATACACTTTAATCATATGCAAATGAAAATATGGAAACAAAATATCTCAATTGATTCAGTATCAAGTATGAGAGTCGTGCACAGAATCTCACACACTTACACGCCTTGGCATGTTATCAATGAGATTATTAATGGTGGTCTGAGGAATGTTCTGCCACACTTAATGCACTGTAGTGTCAAATCATCAAGATCTGAAGCTGCCAACTCCCTTTGCAATTGCCAACCAATGATGGCAGAGATTTGCTTGAAGGGAGACAAGTTTGGAGGCGCTGCTTACAGTGAAAGCACATTTAGGCCACGCAGGCTGCAGACAGCATAAGAAACTTGCGGCCCGGTTTTCGGTTGAATCAATGGCTGGAGAAATGTCCTTGCCACTTTTTTAATGATCAAATCAATGTGATGCCGAGCTGTTGGTGTATCTGGATTGAAGAATAGATGAGTCCAGCTCTTGTATATTATGCTGCCCCACATCATAATCCCAGGAGTAGGACCAGTGTGAGGTTCACTCATGAAGGCCTCTTCATAGCATCACCCCAGTGGTTTCTAGACTAATCTACAACTATCATCACATCCAAGACAAAAGCAGGATTCATCGCTCAAACAAATAAATCTCCATTCCAGCCTACACTGCTGTAAATCAGACTCTGGACTCCACTCAAACCACATGGGAGTCGCAATTAGAAGGCATTCATGAGGAAATATCCACCGGTTCTACTCCTGTGGTTATGGTGTGCGGATGCATAAAGTACACTATCAAGACCCCTTTAATTTTCTATTCAGCTATACGAACTTGGCTTTAAATTGACTTGCTTGTGGAATCAGTGGTACAACCATTTCTCTAGTGTCCAAAGATCAGTTATTCAACAAGACAAAACAAGGCCGCATGTTGCTCGTGCTAGCGTGACCAGCCTGTGAGGCCTAAAACTGCACATCTAGGATGTCATTGGCTAGAAATTGCAAAGAGCCGCTTGCAGTATTATTTAACGATTTTTGTGCCAGAAGAATTCTCCGACAATCATTAAAGGGGTACAAGTTTGCAGCTACTATGTGACTACAGGCTTGTGATTGATCATACAGCACTGAACGTTGTGAGGATTCTCAGATGTCGGGCAGTCATGAGACTATAAGCAGGTGATATGCATACTTCCGGCCACATTATGAGTAGACATGTCTGGGCCTCACTCAAATCATGTTGCTGTCGGTATGCAACTGCATGTATGCAAAATCACTTTTCATGCAGTGACTGCAGACTTGCAGCCAAAGGCAGGACCCCCCCCACCGATTTATGAACCTTAGATAGCATGTTAAGATGTATAGATGTGTATTTCTGTATATGGCGCACATATGCGATACGGAATAAATTGATATTTTTGAAACTTCGTTACGATTGTTTCCTATCGTTTGCATGTTTATCGATCTTGTGATTTCTCTAATTCCACCACTTTTCCCTCTTAGTGTTGCAATTTCAATGTTTAGAAGTGATATATGCAGGTTGCAATATACAGTCTCTGGATCAAATTTTTTTTGCATTACTGGCCAAACAAAAAAAAAATCACAGATATGTACTGCAACTACATAGATTAGATATTTTTGTAAGTTTTACTTAAAGGTTAATCCGTCCCAGCTCACTTCCACATGAGTTGGGCTATTAATATCACATCTACAAATAAGCCAGCAGATATTGGTAGACATATCAACAGAAAAACGTGGATCTCTATGGAATAAGATATCGGCTTACAGTTATCAAGGTGTCACTGTAATTCAGCTTTCTATGGCCTACATGCCCATGTAGGTTGATACTACTGACAAATTCCCTTTAAAACAGGCGATCACTTTATCAATGAATGCATGACAGATCAAAGGCTCTAGTGTTATGAGTACATCTTCTCCTTCATCTCTGATGTCTGATGAACTCCCTCTGCTGGTGAAAGGAGGTAGTGAAATTGATCTGGATGGGACGAACCTGTCATCTGAACAGGTGGAGTGTGATTGGACATCCGGAATTTCTGAGTGGATATAAGGCAGCCGACGCCCTGCAGGGTCGCTGGTGATCCTTTCTGCTCTGGCATCCAGTTTAGTTCCTGTCTACTAAAAGCTAAGTTTTGGCTCTGCTATTTTTCCATGAGTTTTTGTCTGTTTACTTAGTGTTTGTGTTCAGCCTGCCCTGGTTGGGACGGGCTGAACTCCATTTTTGTCTCTGATCAGTTGATCTCTTTGCTCTGTCTTCAGAATATACCTGAGTGCTGATATAGTGATTTTGAAGTCTAGTGACTTCAGGGCCTTTTCTATCAGACGTGTTGGACATTATTTTTGGCAGGGTTTTTTGCATGATTGCAGCCAGCATCTTTTCTGTCCTTTCCTATCTAGTTAGTTGGGCCCCATCATTTGCTCAGCCTGTCTTTCTGTCTGTGTTTGTGTTTTCATCTGTTTTTCACCGACCATACATGTTGGGGGCTGTCTATTGCTTTGGAGTCTGCTCTGGGGCAGTTTAGATTTCCCCTTTCTTTCGGCTTATTTAGCTCTCAGGCTGTGACGAGGGGTCTAGGGCACCGAAGGAACCCCCCACGGCTACTGTTAGTTGTGGTGAATAGGATCAGGGGTCTGCAATCCGCTAGCTACCAACCTCTCCGGTTTTCTGGACTTAGCTTGTGTTTTTGTTTTTTCCTCCTCCGGTGACTCATTCATAACACTCTAGATTATTAGTCATACAAAAGTATATATAATTTATATTGTAATTTTGAAGAATTTTCAGAAAAAAAGTACAAACATAAATGGATATATAATCTCTACTACAATGTCCTTGTTTTACAACCAGATGATCAGCATAATTGATAATTTAGCAGACCAGTGGTAAAGGTAATCAGACTCAGGACTGCCCAGAACCAGGTGACAGACTATTGGGTGCAAGACTACAGGCATTGTAGTACACTTTATTTTTCTGCATCTAAAATATCAGTTTGTATGTAGGAAGTATTTATTTTGCCGCTATATTTTCCAATATGCAGAGAAGAGGAAATCCACAGACACAAAACGAAATGTCCATTTGATACTTGGCATTAAAGTTCCCCTTTAAACATTCTTCTCAACTATGGAAAAAGAAAGCCATTTTAAGAAGAGAGACATAAAGCAGAAGGAAAGAAAGCAGGCTGAAAAATTCCCACAGGGAGAAGCCAATGTCTGCTAGAAAAGGCTTGCTTGCCAGGCAAGCATTGTCCTGTTAAGTGTTGACATTTTTTTTTTTTAATATATAGTCATAATATGTATCACTTATAAAAATTCTTAATTCATGGTTAATATCTGTATTCGGGACCATCCCCAAAAGAACACACACATGAGAACTGAGCAAAAAGCCATGGTTCAGTAATTTGTCAGATCAGATAGAATGATTGGACCTTCCAATGATGACAAGAGGAACTCAGATATTAGCTTAAAAGGGCATAGAAATGCATCCATTAGGGTAGTGTTCCGCAAATGCAGTCCTAAAGATCAACCATCTGACCAGGGTTTCATGATTTCCTTAGTACTGCCCTGGTGATAACTCTGGCATCTGTGCAATACTAAGGAAATCCTGAAAACATGATCTGTTGAGTGTTGGGAATGAATTTGGGGAACACTGCAGTAGGGCATGTGGCTGTCAGTGGGCTCTGCCAATTGAACTTCAGGAAAACGCTGGCAGTATTTCCCCTGAAGCCTCTTTTCTGACATCTTTCTGGTTGTTTTTTTATACTTTTTTTTTTTAAATTCTGTATAGAAAATATTCATGATTTTCAAGCCTTAAGAGGTTACAAAGTTAGAACATAAGTACAGCAAGTCATTTTAACACTGCACTGCATATGAACTTTCTTTTTAGCACTTTTTCAGGTAGGTTCCAGGCAGAATGCACCTGAAAATGAATTGTGTGCATATACCTTTAGGCTAGCAAGTCTAGGTTTATACCACTCCTTTGTTGGCTTACTTTGTGCCAAAATTTTGATGCATTTTTTTTGCCACATTGGCGCATGTTGGGCCAATCCACCTTTCTACTAAGCCCTCTAACTTTTCACAAACGTGAGGTCCCTTGGCAGCCAAGGAGAAGACTGTCTAAAACACATTATGAACCCCTTGTGCATACTGTGGCAGCTGATATAAGGCAAATATGGTGGATGTGTCACACACAATCCCACCAGATGCAAATCTCGTGTATTTTTACAATTTCACTTAACATGGACAAGACCCTATTTGCACTTCACATTTTTTTCTCAGCATTAAAAACGCAAATATAGCGCATGTCATTAAATACAGTTTTTGGCGAAAACTAGGATATAGGGGAGAATCATGGCATAGTATACTATGACCTATTTTATTTCAAACTTAAAAAAAAAAAACACCAAACACTACTCTTCTAAAATTAGCAAGTAAGGTTCTACATTACAGAATCAGAACCCAGACTAAATCAAAAAGTTTATATCTAATTTATTGACTGTTTAACTATGCAAGAAGTTTTATCAGTAGGTCTTAAAAATATACAAGTTGCAGGAGGATGTCCGTGTGCTTTGCTATAGCACAAAGTGATGCACAATATGTCACTTGATCACTATACACACCACCCAAGAGCACTGTGTGTGCATTACAATAACCAGCTCATGCAGAGAAGGTCAAACACCAGCCATGTCAATTTGCTAGCAGTGGACCTCTGAGGTCAGGGGGCATACTAGCTAGCTGTGTGATACTTGCAGTAAATGAGTACCCACTGTGGAGTAAGATTAATTCCCATATAGGGGATTGATATTCCCTCCTCATTCTTAATGGAAAAATAAGCTGAACTACATTAGAAAATGAAATACAACAATGTCAACAACGAGGTCAACAAATGACCACCATAGTAAGCTAGTAATGAAAATATAACTCAAATTAGAACAATTTGCTAAACTTTGTTGAAAATATTAGTTTAAATGGAATTTGATGACAATAAGAAGATAGGTGCTAGACTGCTGCATAGGAACTAACTGAATGACTCAATTTGTACCATTGTGACACTAAAGGCCCTGTCTCACATAACGAGATCGCTAGCGAGATCGCTAATGTATCACCGATTTTGTGACGCAACAGCGATCTCGCTACATATGACACACAGCAGCGACCCGCCCCCCTGCTGATTATCGCTGATCGTGCAGGAATGTCCTGGGCCATTTTTTCATTGCCGGCGTCCCGCTGGCTAGCACGCATTGCTGTGTTTGATCGCTGTATCGATGCTGCGTCGCTGAAGACATCTACCTGTTTGGCAGCTTACTAGCGATCATTTAGCGACGCACCAGCGATCCCTACCAGGTCGTATCGTTGTTAGGATCGCTGCTGCGTCGCTAAGTGAAACGGGACCCTAAGGCAATTGCTCCACATTGTCACTGCAATGTGTGATCAAATAGATTACCAAAATTATGCAGCAATTATTGTTGCAATTTTTTTCCACATTGAAACACTGGAGTCATTGCATCATCTTACAATTTTGATGCATCTTGTAATACTTAATCTGCCATTCCTGTCTAAATCGTCCACTGACTAACTCAACATAACCAATTTATTTTATTTTTTGCAGCCACAAACGATAAGGCACTGCCAGGGGAGTCTGGCAGGAGCAGCTTATTTCCCTCTTCACAATGAACGCATGTGCACAATTGGCTGTGCTAAGCCCATACTTGGTTGGATTTTAACATCTAATACTTTGTCTTTGGGGAGTAGCAAGTGGTTCCCAAGAACAGCAAGTAGTGGAGCACTCCCCTGTTGCATTGAAATTACCAGCATACTGGGCTGAACTGAGAGTGCATGTGTATTAGGGGCTGGGAGGAATAAGCCATCAGTTGATCAAGCATTTAATATTCGGCAATTCATTTTTGTTGGGATTTTTGCAGATGTCCAGCCCATTAAAATATTTTTCTTAAAAGTGGAGACTGGTTAACCCCTTCACCCCCAAGGGTGGTTTGCACGTTCATGACCGGGCCAATTTTTACAATTCTGACCACTGTACCTTTATGAGGTCATAACTCTGGAACGCTTCCATGGATCCCGGTGATTCTGACATTCTTTTCTCGTGACATATTGTACTTCATGTTAGTGGTAAAATTTAATTCAAATAACTTGCGTTTATTTGTGAGAAAAACGGAAATTTGGCGAAAATTTAGAAAATTTCGCAATTTTCCAACTTTGAATTTTTATGCCCTTAAATCACAGAGATATAACACACAAAAAACTTGATAACTAACATTTCCCACATGTTTACTTTACATCAGCACAATTTTGGAACCAAAATTTTTTTTGTTAGGAAGTTATAAGGGTTAAAAGTTGACCAGTGATTTCTCATTTTTACAACACCATTTTATTTTTAGGACCACATCACATTTGAGGTCACTTTGAGGGGTCTATATGATAGAAAATACCCAAAAGTGACACCATTCTAAAAACTGCACCCCTTAAGGTGCTCAAAACCACATTCAAGAAGTTTATTAACCCTTTAGGTGCGTCACAGGAATTTTTTTGAATATTTAAAAAAAAAAAAAATGAACATTAACTTTTTTTCACAAAAAAAAATACTTCAGGTTCAATTTTTTTTATTTTACCAAGGGTAACAGGAGAAATTGGACTGCAAAAGTTATTATGCAAATTTGTCCTGAGTACGCTGATACCTGATATGTGGGGGGCAACCACTGTTTCGGCGCATGGCAGAGCTCAGAATGGAAGGAGCGTCATTTGACTTTTTCAATGCAAAATTGGCTGGAATTCAGATCGGACGCCATGTCACGTTTGGAGAGTCCCTGATGTACCTAAACAGTGGAAACCCCCTACAAGTGACCCCATTTTGGAAACTAGACCCCCCAAGGAACTTTTCTAGATATGTGGTGAGAACTTTGAACCCACAAGGGCTTTACAGAAGTTTATAACGTACAGCGGTACAATTAAAAAATCATTTTTTCCACAAAAATGATCTTTTCACCCCAATTTTTATTTTCCCAAGGGTAACAGGACCCTAAAAGTTATTGTGCAATTTGTCCTGAGTACGCTGATACCCCACATGTGGGGGTAAACCACTATTTGGGCGCATGGCAGAGCTCGGAAGGGAAGCATCGCCATTTGACGTTTTTGGCTGGAATTGAGATTGGACATCATGTCGCTATTGGAAAACCCCTGATGTACCAAAACAGTGGAAACCCCCCACAAATGACACCATTTTGGAAACTAGACCCCCTAATGAACTTATCTAGATGTGTGGTGAGAACTTTGAACCCCCCAGTGCTTCACAGAAGTTTATAACGCCCGGGCGTGAAAATAAAAAATTCGTATTTTTTCCACAAACATGATCAATTAGTCCCCAATTTTTTCATTTTCCCAAGGGTAACAGGAGAAATTGGACCCCAAAAGTTGTTGTCCAATTTGTCATGAGTACGCCGACACCCCATATGTGGGAGAAAACTACTGTATGGACACACGTCGGGGCTCGGAAGGGAAGCAGTGACGTTTTGGAATGCAGACTTTGATGGAATGGTCTGTGGGTGTCATGTGCGTTTGGAGAGCCCCTGATGTACCTAAACTATTGAAACTCCCCACAAGTGACCCCATTTTGGACACTAGACCCCCCATGGAACTTATCTAGATGTGTTGTGAGCACTTTGAACCCCCAAGTGCTTCACAGAAGTTTATAACGCTCAGGCGTGAAAATAAAAAAATCATTTTTTTCCACAAAAATGATATTTTTGCCCCCAATTTTTTATTTTCCTAAGGGTAACAGGAGAAATTGGACCCCAAAAGTTGTTTTGCAATTTGTCCTGAGTAGGCTTATACCCTACATATGGGGGTAAAACACTGTTTGGGTGCATGGCAGAGCTTGGAAGGGAAGGAGCACCATTTGACTTTTTCAACTCAGAATTGGCTGGAATTGAGATCAGACGCCATGTTGCATTTGGAGAGCCCCTGATGTGCCCAAACAGTGGAAACCCCCAATTCTAACTCCAACCCGAACCCCAACACACCCCTAGCCCTAATCTCAGCCCTAACCCTAGCCCTAACCCTAATGGAAAAATGGAAATAAATACATTTTTTTTATTTTATTATTTTTCCCTAACTAAGGGGATGATAACGGGGGGTTTGATTTACTATTTAGGGCGGTTTTTATGTTTGGCGGCTGTCACACGCTAAAAGACGCTTTTTATTGTAAAATTAGTTTTTGCATCACCACATATTGAGAGCTCCAATTTTTCCGTATTTTGACCCACCGAGTCATGTGAGGTCTTATTTTTTGCGGGACGAGTTGACCTTTTTATTGGTACCATTTTCGGGCACGTGACATTTTTTGATCGCTTTTTATTCCGATTTTTGGGACGCAGAATGAACAAAAACCAGCGTTTCATGAATTTCTTTTGGGGGGGTGCGTTTACACCGTTCCGCGTGCGATAAAATTGATAAAGCGTTTTTATTCTTCAGGTCAGTACGGTTACAGCGATACCTCATTTAGGTTTTGTCGGTTTTTGGCAATGAAAACTATTTTATATAAAAAATAATTATTTTTGCATCGCTTTATTCTGCGAGCTATAACTTTTTAATATTTTTGCGGATGATGCTGTGTGGCAGCTCATTTTTTGCGGGACAAGATGACATTTTCAGCGGTACCATGGACATTTATATGCGTCTTTTTGATCGCGCGTCATTACACTTTTTGTTTGGCGGTATGATAATAAATCATTTTTTGCTTCGTTTTTTATTTTTATATTTTAAGGGGTTCGCTAAAGGGGTTAACTAATGGGACAGTTTTATAGGGCGGGTCGTTACGGACGCGGCGATAACTAATATGTGTACTTTTGTTTTGTTTTTTTATTATTTCTAAAAAATGGATTTATTTGGTGGAATATTTTTTTTTTTTTCTAATTTATCTGGCGATTTTTTAAAATTTATTTTAACACTTTTTATTTTTTTTTTTTACTTTATTAAATAGTCCCAGGTGGGACATCACTGTCCTGTGACAGATCGCTGATCACAGATCGCTGATCTGTCACATCACACATCACTGTGACAGATCAGCAATCTGTCACAGGCAGTGCAGAAGGCTTCCTCATGCCTGCGCTTTGCAGGCACTGAGGAAGCCAGCTTCCTGCAGGCCCCCGAAGGCCCCCGTTGCCATCTTGGATTCGGGGGCCTGCAGGAAAGGAGCCCCCGGCAGCAGCGCTGCACATTGCGCTGCCGTGGGGGGCTCAGGGAAGCACGGAGGGAGCCCCTTCCCTGCCGATGCTTCCCTTTAACTCCCGGTACACCGCGATCATGTTTGATGGCGGTGTGCAAGGGGTTAACGTGTCGGGGGCAGTCCGTGACCGCCCCTGACAAATTGTGCCGGGGGCGGTCCGTGACCGCCCCTGACACATTGTGCCGGGTGTCAGCTGTGATAATCAGCTGACACCCGGCCGCGATCAGCGGCGCTCACCACGTGGGCGCCGCTGATCACGGTAGACGTACTATCCCGTCCATGGGCATAGGGGCCCGGGTCCCATGGACGGGATAGTACGTCGGATGTCAGGAAGGGGTTAAAAATAAAGTGACATTCTTATGATCCACCACAGCTCTCCATCTAAGACTTTTCACAGTTTTTTTTTTCTATTTCTGGCCCCAGCTCAAACCATCAAAAAGGGCGAAAAATTCCTACTAAACCAATCAACTAGCATTTCCTGTGTGTCAAGGCAAAAATCAAGAAAAACACACCAGTGGGGACTGGGTAAGCTTCTGGATGGAAGCTGGGGGAAATCAATGAAGGCACGTATCATTTTATTATTTTTGAACTCACAGGACCCTTTTGGAGTCTATCGGCGACAATTCTTAAAAGAAATGAAACTTACCTTTTTTAATCTGCTATTGAAAATGAGAATAGTTGGAGATTAAACAACTGGCCAAAGTTATCTAGCATTAACCGCCTGCAGGCCCATTCAGTGTTATCATTCTAGTGTATTTCAGAAATACACTTTTAGCACAAGAAAGAATATTTCTTACATAGAATATATAAAAAAATAAGCTAGCTATATAAATATACAGTATCAAAAGTTATGACAACTTTTTATGCAATGGTTTTCCTGGTTATATTGGAATGAGCACATTGTAGATTCAGACTGAGGATTGAAAAACTATGAAAAGCATATTTGGAAACAGGGGACAAAGATACAAAATGCAAAACCAATCAGAATGTGTTAAATAACATCGATTTTATTTTAAAGTATCCTCCTTTCACTCTGATGACAGTTTCACATACCTATGGTATTCTCTTAGCAGCTTCATCTGGTTACACCTGGAATGATTCTCCCACAGTCTTGAAGGTGTTCCCATAGGTGTGGAGCATTTGATGGATGCTTTTCCTTCACTCTATGGTCCAACTAATTCCAAGTCTCAAATGGGTTGATTTCAGCTGATAGTGAATGCATGTCATCTGACGCAGCACTCAGTAGTTCTTCTTGGTTACATGGCCTGGATAGGTGTTGTGGACCATTGACCTGTTGCTAAATAAATGGTCTCACAAAGAAACAAAATGACAGTTATCAAAAAACTCAAATTATGACTTCTCAGATGACAATACAGATTTCTGCTGATCTCATGTCCAGTGTGTTTTTTAGCCAGAACAATCATTCTGTTTGCGATCCTCAGTAGAGGCTTCTCTGTAGTAGCGGATACACCTATACCAACAGTTTGTGTTGAGATGTGTCTGCTACTTAATGTTTTGTCTTATTTAGGAAGGCCGTCATCGGAGGTGCTGTCAGTTTGTGGTTTCTGAGGCTGGTCACCGATTAACTTATCCTCTGCAGCGGAAGTAACTACTGCACTACCTCTTCGGGGGCAGGGCACATGAGAGCGAGTTTCCTCAGAGATGGATGGTTTCATGATTGCAGGTGTAAATACCATTAAAGTTCAAGCTATTTTCCCAGAATGACAGACCTTAATGTCTTAAAACGCTGTTTCCCTATACTTAGTGGAGTTTTTTCTTCACCATATTCTGGCTTAGGACAGTTGTGGAATAGTGCTCAGCAATTTATGGAACATTGTACCAACAATGTCTCTGCAAAATACACCTGATGTTCACAAACACTTTCTGAAGATAAGCAATTACACAAATGAACACTTTATGAGGTATACCTGTTCATTGGAAGGTTTTAACCTGATGAAGCTGCTTTAGAGAATACCAAATGAATGTAAAAAAAGAGAGTAAAAAGTGGTTACTTCTAAAAATCGAAGACTTAATACATATTGTGGTTTGTTTCACATGTGCTTCTTTACTCATTGTTTCCATTTTTGTTCCTTAGAGATTTTGCTGCTGTTTATAGCCTTAATCTACAATGTTCACATTCAAATAACAATAAGGAAAACCACTGCATGAACAGCGGTGTTCAAACTTTTGACTGGTGGTGTATATGTTAATAAATGACATCTATATAATAACTGCATAGAGAATATCACAGTTCAATAAAAAATCCATTCTTGAATTTAACAAAAAAAAAAAAGAAGATCATTTAAATAAGACATTTCTAATCACCTGGTTAATCTGAAAGACAACCAGTGTATAAAGTGTACAGTCAACACAAAGGGGTGGTCAACAACAAGATATGGAAGCAAACGCCAAATTCTACTACATACAAACATAAATCAATTTGTGCCAATGCAGCTTAGCTTCATTACTAATAAATACAAAATTCAATATTAAAATGGTCAAGTGAGTAAGGCAAAAACGAACATACAGTTCATCTCAAAGAATATTAGGGGCTCATTTCCACTTACAATCAATTCGGATGAGTGCAGTCCAATAAAAAAAAAATAAAAAAAAAAAAATCAGATTGCACATGTTTTTCTATGGTGCAGCTCACATCTGTGATTATTTTCTCATGCCGATCTGGTATGCGAAAACAAATTGCAGCATGCCACAATTGCCCCCGAAAATCGGATCGGACGCACCCATATAAGTCTATGGGTGCATGTGAAACATCACACTGCACTCTGAAATCACCTGAGTGCAGTGTGATTCCCGCTGATGCCGGCAACAGAGAAGATTGAGTAATTACTTTCTCCGTCTCCTCCGCAGCTGCGCCCCAATTCTGTCATACGAGATGATCGGAAAACAGAGCACCGACACTCTGTTCACGCCCGCAGCACAGCTGGAACCGAGCGTCATTAGCATATTGCATCCAATGTTCTCGCGTAAGAGATTCATCGGATGCCATACGCTAATAATAATAATAATAATACTACATTTTATTTTTATAGCGCCGACATATTCCGCAGCACTTTACATTTCAGAGGGGATTTGTACAGACAATAGACATTACAGCATAACAATAATCACATACAGTAGATTATAACAAATACCAAGAGGAAAGAGGGCCCTGCTCGCAAGCTTACAGTCTATGAGGAAAGAGGGAGACACGAAAGGTGGGTGGTAACAGTTACCCTGATTGTATGGACCAGTCATAATGTTAAGTGTGTAACAGTACAGACACAGAGGGCTAATGGAGGCATAAAGCATGTGGGAACATGATGCGGGGAACCTGGTTATGGTAAAACTTTTGGCTCTGCCACACAGGGATAGATTAGGTTAATGTGTTGGGGTGGTAGGCCAGTCTGAATAAATGCGTTTTCAGGACACGCTTAAAATTGTGGGGATTGGGGACTAATCGTATTGACCTGGGAAGTGCATTCCAAAGAATTGGTGCGGCACGTGTAAAGTCTTGGAGACGGGAGTGGGAGGTTCTGACTATTGAGGATGCTAATCTCAGGTCATCAGCAGAACGGAGGGCACGGGTAGGGTGGTATACTGAAATAAGGGAGGAGATGTAGGGTGGTGCTGAGCCATGGAGGGCTTTGTGAGTGAGGGTAATAAGTTTATACTGAATTCTGGAATGGATGGGTAGCCAGTGTAATGACTGGCACAAGGTAGAGGCATCAGTGGAAACTCTGCCTTACCCAGAAGACAGTGGATACCAGTATACTATGAATCAATCATCAAGGTGTCAAAAGCAGCGCGCACAAGTACAATGAATCTAGTCCAATCAATTTCAAAAAAATTTCAGAAAGACAGAAAAAAAGGGGATTACTTTATACCTTTAAATAGAGTTATGAAATCTGGAAATCCTAATGTTTGAAAGGAATTACTGCATTAATTACCATTTCTTACCCAGCCAGGAAATTTGATGCACCACCAAAGCTACAACTGAAGGTTTCAACAAAAGGGGTGGCCATTAGATCATTCAGATCTACATCATGATGGACATAAAATGTAAGCATATGGTAAAAAATGTTTTATAAATACTTTGAGTGCATCTGAGATAAAATATTTGAAGTGTAATTGCAATTTCAGGATAAGCTGTCGTGTGTACAACAGGAATAGCAGGATTTCTGGCCATTGTATGTCCCCTGTCCTGCATTTTTAGCAGTTCATTGCTCTGCACTAGAAACCTCAGCAGTTTCTCCCTTCTCCCAGCATCTCCACCTCCTCTCACCATATACTTTTAAAACAGCAAATATAATTTTCTCTCTCACTGAAGACATATTTGAACTTTTTTTCAGCTTTAATAAGCATTAAAGAGGACCTGTCATGAAGTCAAAAGTGTCTAGTTTTTTTCACTTATTTTATCCCCGCTGTTCCCCTCAGTATTCCATTTTTTTGTTTTATTAAATTCCACTATATGATTCCAAAGAAATGGGCCATTTTATTTTGTGACACTTTTTAGTGTCTTTACCAAGGGATCGGTGCTTATAGTGTAATAATGCAAAGCTGGGTATAGACACGACAATATCTCTGGAACTGTATGGTGGACTAAATTAGAAAAAAAAAAATGGAATAGCCAGGGTATGTGTAAGGGGGCCTTTACATTGTTTAAATAACTTTATACTGAATAATTTGAATGGTATTTCGTTAAAATACAGATTTACAGCAGCAAAATGAAAACATGAAAAACCTAATACAGTTTGGTCGTGATGGATGCAGCTTCCTGGGAACAACAATGATAAGCAAGAAGACAGTGTAGATTTAGTAACCAGACATGAGCCGGCTGCATAAAGGTGTATTGGCACCGTCAGAACTAGTGGAAAACAAGAAAAATCGTTTAGCTGCTGTCATGTCATAGCATCCGACAACCCTCAATGTTAAATTAATCAGATTTATAAAAAAAAATTATAAAAAAAGTCCTGCCAGTTCTGGCTTATGTCCATGACCATATAGTAAGAGACGCTCTGTCGCTAAACACTAATCAAGTGAAATAAACAAAATATCCTGATATTAGACAGATTATTAAATCTAGTACGTAATGTAAGACAGCAGTAGTAAGTCACATCTTACTCTGTCATTATAATATAAATGGGAAAGAAGTTATGAAACCATAAACTTCAAGCTTCTATTCCGCAAATCATTAAACGAGGTGGGGATATCCATTTACCAATGGGTTTATTACTAGTGATTATGTCTGTCTAAGGTTTCACAGAGTGATTAACTGGGAAATGACTCCTACAACTAAGGAAAAGGCAGCACTTGAACAGCTGCCGATTGTTTATTTTCACAGCTTAAAGATGCAATGAAAACATGGGCAGCAATGAAAGACATAATCAAAATGAGTCAACGTGCGAGCGGTTCTGTCCAGGGGGGATTCCTGACAGTCCATCCTCCTGTAAAGTGAATGGCATTTTTATGTGTCCATCAAAAGACAAAAGACACCAGGACTTCCAGCCACAACCCGGCCAAGCTGTGTAAATGCCATCACACCTACATCAGAGATGAGTGCGGAGTGAGCTGCTCTGGAAATAAAAAGGGATTTTCTGACACAGACAGAAGCTCAAATAAGAAAAATCGCATCCTAGAAACACATGTTTTGTGAGTGCAGACTTCTGCTAAAAACAGTGGTATGAACATGTGCGGCATCACGAACTGTGTGTCCCCAAATCCTGTGCCGACCAACAAGTAGCCATCCTACAATGGCACACAGATCAGGTTAGGAAATCGTTTTAGATGAGCATAAGCCCTGTTATCTTACAAGCCAGTGTGCAGGTTTACAATGCTGCAATTCATATCTGTTCATATTTTTATGAAATATGTGCTGAGTGATGAAAACCAAACATTATGCTACTTACTCAAAATGGAAAGTAGGGTAGATGCATATGATGCCACTGACAACTCCACTCCAAGTAAAGGGAAATATTCAGTCAGATATAAAGAGGACGGAAGTCCTCACTGGAGATTTTATTGTAACCAAGTACCTTCACTAATTGGTGCTCCTCTGGAACCATTCCGGAACAGTTTTTTGTTTTTCTTTTGTGCCTCACCATTCCAAAGTTATGTCCCCAAGTAATAATGATGCACCTCTGTGCCCCTCAATTTCAAAGCTATTCCCCCAAATAATGGTTTACTTCTGTGACCCTCCATTCCAAACCTATGCCCCCAAATAATGATGTACCTTTGTGCTCCTCCATTCCAAAGTTACGCCCTCAAGTAATAATTACATTGTACATTTTCCCTTAAACCAACTGGGCATATTCTCCAAAATATACAATCAAAACATGGCTGCGCCCTGGAGAACTTCTTTGGTACATAACCAGTTGGTTGAAGGGGAAATTGCTCCATTCTTACTTTGGGGGCATAACTGAGACGGAGGGGCGCAAAGAATAAAAACTGTTCCAGAAACTGTGGAGGGAGAGCCTCAGTTTAAATTAAGATAAAATTCAGGGAGATGTCCTCTTTAACCCCTTCACTCCAGGAGCTTTTTTCGATTTTTCGCTCCCCTTCTTTCCAGAGCCATAACTTTTTTTTTTCCGTCAATATGGCCATGTGAGGGCTTATTTTTTGCGGGACGAGTTGTACTTTAAAACGACACCATTAGTTTTACCATGTCGTGTACTCGAACAACAGGAAAAAAAATTCCAAGTGCAGTGAAATTGCAAAAGAAGTGCAATCCCACACTGGTTTTTCTGCTTGGCTTTTTTGCTAGGTTCACTAGTTGCTAAATCTAACCTGTCATTATGATTCTCCAGGTCATTACGAGTTCATAGACACCAAACAGGTCTATGCTCTCTTATCTAAGTGGTGAAAAAAAAATTCCAAAGTTTGCTAAAAATAAAAAAAAACAAATTGCGCAAATTTTTGAGACCCGTAGTGTCTCTATTTTTCGTGATCTAGGGTCGGGTGAGGGCTTATTTTTTGCGTGCCGGGCTGTTTTTAATGATACCACTGTTGTGCAGATACAATCTTTGGATCACCCGTTATTGCATTTTAATGCAATGTCGCGGCGGCCAAAAAAACGTAATTCTGGCGTTTTGAATCGGCTCTGCTACATATGGGCGATGAGCAGATCGCCCATATGTAGCAGATTTACTGCTGTGTTTTGAGCTCCGACCACCGGGTGGCGCTCACAGCCATCAGCCTGGAACAACCATAGAGGTCTCAGAGACTTGTGGTTGTCCAGGCACCATGACGCCGACCCCGATCACGTGACGGGGATCAGCGATGAGCTCATTTCCGGCCCGGCGGCCGGAAATGCTATGTAAAAGCCCGCTGTCCGCTTTGACAGCGGGATTTAACTAGTTAATAGGCGCGGGCGGACGGCGATTCCGCTTGCGCCTATTGCGGGCATGTCAGCTGACATGTTGCGGCTTTGAGGTGGGCTCACCGCCGGAGCCCACCTCAAAGCGGGGGACCTTACCGATGAAGTACTATTCCGTCATCGGTAAGGAAGGGGTTAAAGCTTATACAGCATACAGAGACCTGGTGAAAACATATTTTTATATAGAAGCAGTGTTTGATTTAGATGCTCATCCTTTAAAAATAGGTGATGCGATCTCTTAAAAAAAAAAAAAAATGTATATAATGGGAAAGCCAACATAGAAGTCATATGAAAATCAGGCTGGAAGTGCACTGGGGAGTATTAAGGCACTTAAATTACTTATTCCAAGTGCATTGACACACCCCATGTGCACTTCTGGCCTGATTTAAATATGCCTTTTACACTAGTTTTCTTATTACTGACGCTTCAGATCTCTATAAAAACATATTTTTATCATTAGGTGACAAGCATCAACACAGCAAAAACACTACTTGCAAATGTTAATATGTGTTGACAGGGTCTCTTAGGCCTCTTTCACACTTCAGTTTTTTGCATCAGTTATAATCCGCCAAAAAGGCGGACAAGCGGATCCGTTCTCAACTGATGTGAACGGATGGCACAGGATCCGTTTTCAGACGGATCCTGAAAATGAAGAAATTTAAAGGAATCGCTGGCCGGGAAGAGAGAGAGAGAGAGAGAGAGAGAGAGAGAGAGAGAGAGAGAGAGAGAGAGAGAGAGAGAGAGAGAGAGAGAGAGAGAGAGAGAGAGAGAGAGAGAGCCGTTTTGAAATTTTTGAGGATGGTGACGGACAGCAACTTTTGGCGGATCCTCACAAAAAACGGATGCAACGGACAGCAATCCGTCACAATCCGCCATTAATGCAAGTCAATGGGAAAAAAACGGATCCTCAAAAAAAATTTGAGGATCCGTTTTTTTTCAAAACCTGGCGGATTGTGACTGATTGTAAAAAACAGAAGTGTGAAAGAGGCCTTAAAGCCACACCAGGCTCTCATCACACACCACATTTTAAGTCTCGACTCTTGAGAAGTTTATGAAAAGGACTTCAATCAAAAAGCTCTTTTTTCAGATAAAAACTTATGCATGACTGATTTCATTGACTTATCACAAACTGTCAATGAATGTGCCAAAAGAATCTAACATGGCTGACAATTTCAAAAGATTTTTCATGCAGAAAAAAGATTACATGTCCCAGAATGAGATTTCACCAAGAAGAACATTCCCAGAATGATTGTTCGTTTGGTGATACCAATTAACATGCTTGATTGTCTTATGGGCAAAATGGACTAAAATGTGTACGGATGTTTTGGCATTACAATCATGCTTTTAACTTCATACTTTAAGTGTATGTCAGTTTTTTCACAAGCGCTGTTAGGCCAGACATCATTTTGTTTCCCGTGTCTGATTTTTATTCAATTTTTGGGCTTTTAAAAAGAATGCAGTAGATTCTGGTTATGTGTACTTCTGAAGCAATTTTTATCTACACTTAGTGAAAATTAAGGATAAAAGAACTGGGTGCACAAAAGCTGGGGCTGTGTCCTACTACATGGTGCTCCAAAGCACAACATTTACAAAAGTGTTTTAGAAAAGTATACAGCTAGTATATGGCACCCAATGGAGCATGTCTCTTAAGGAATCAAAGGCAAATAAAATACACTGTGTGCAGAATTATTAGGCAAATGAGTATTTTGATCACATCATCCTTTTTACACATGTTGTCCTACTGCAAGCTGTATAGGCTTGAAAGCCAACTGCCAATTATGTAAATCAGGTGATTTGCATCTCTAATTGTAGGGAAGGTGACCTGACAGACAGACGGACTAGTCAGAGTGAAGAAGGAAAGGTTTGCTCAGTGAAGGTAGGTGTCAGTTATTACAGTAGGGAAACAGCTAGGAAAGTGTAGTGGACGTGCAGTACCTTGGGTTGACCATTAGATGGCAGGGAGGAGTGTGAGCAAAGGACTTGACATCAGCTTAGGGCTTTAGAAACCGTTGGTCATGGGGGGCGTGGTGACAGTGACAGTTTCAAGGAACCGGGTTAGCTATAAACACTGAGGGAGGGTTCCAGAAAGTTCCAATCCCCAGGGGGAGCCGCAGTGACAGGAGGACTGCGACGGTCTGTGCGCTGTGAGGTGAATCCAGACCAGGGGGACTGAGGAGAGAGAACAACAGGGGGGTGGTCCTGACAGATAGACCGCAACAGAGACGAGATAAAGGGAATAGGCACACCGTGTAAAGTACGACGTCTGACCAGTGAACGGACTCTGTTGGTGATTTGGCTTAGGGCAGCCACAGTGTCGGAAGCTGTAACTACGTCAGGAAAGGAGAAAGGACAGGACGTATATATACGTCCCCGGCGAGAAACACGGTGTGTGAAGCAGCTCTGGATATAGAGGGCCATGAGTGAGGTACTGTGCTGTGTCGTGAAGCGGCTCTGGATGCGGAGGGCCGAGAGAGAGCGATATGGCGATGTGTTGCGAGGGCCGTCAGACGGACGGCACTCAGAAATAAACTTGGACCTGTTGTACCCAGTACCTGCCTCCATCTTGTCTCTGTTTCGTCTCTGCGCGGTAAGAAGAGGGACCACCCCCCCAGCTCGCCCCACCAACCCTACATAATGAGGAGGGGTGTGGTCTAATGACATCAACACCCTATATAAGGTGTGCCTAATTATTAGGCAACTTCCTTTCCTTTGGCAAAATGGGTCAGAAGAAAGATTTGACGGACTCTGAAAAGTCAAAAATTGTGAGATGTCTTGCAGAGGGATGCAGCAGTCTTGAAATTGCCAAACTTTTGAAGCATGATCACCGAACAATCAAGCGTTTCATGGCAAATAGCCAACAGGGTCGCAAAAAGCGTGTTGATAAAAAAAGGCACAAAATAACTGCCCATGAATTGAGGAAAATCAAGCCTCAAGCTGCCAAGATGTCATTTGCCACCAGTTTTGTCATATTTCAGAGCTGCAACGTTACTGGAGTATCAAAAAGCACAAGGTGTGCCATATTCAGGGACATGGCCAAGGTAAGGAAGGCTGAAAAATGACCACCTTTGAACAAGAAACATAAGATAATACATCAAGACTGGGCCAAGAAATATCTTAAGACTGATTTTTCTAAGGTTTTATGGACTGATGAAATGAGAGTGACTCTTGATGGGCCAGATGGAT
>NW_027361830.1:4427500-4445000 GCF_039654945.1 Dendrobates tinctorius
GAGGTTTCTGAAGCTGAGAAAAATGCCAAATATTCCAGTTTAACATATTACACTAAAGAAATACCAGTCCTATTTGATGGCAAGAACAAGCCCATTTGGGTTTTATGGTTGTTTTAATGACTACTGTATCTACATCTAGTCTTAAGGTATGTTCACACTGCTTTTTTCAAGTGGTTTTGAGCAGCTCTGCTGATGAAAACAATGAAAAAATCATTCAAAAAAGGCTCCAAATTTCTAATAATTTCTATGGAAAAAAGTACTTGCAGTTCATAAGCACAGGCTTTTTAGCATCTTTTAAATGAAAAGAAAAGTAGATGCCACTTATTTGAAGCAGCTCCTGGCTGAAATGCTACAAACTAGACACTTTTCAATCAAAAGGCTGCAATAGATTTTTCCAAAAAAAAAATTCTAAGAAAAAACAAAACCTTGATAAAACTATTCACAACAGGTTCAGTAAACCAAAAACTGAT
Organism: Dendrobates tinctorius; assembly: GCF_039654945.1. Classification (NCBI taxonomy): domain Eukaryota; kingdom Metazoa; phylum Chordata; class Amphibia; order Anura; family Dendrobatidae; genus Dendrobates; species Dendrobates tinctorius. The sequence goes on from NW_027361830.1 coordinate 4,427,971, forward strand.
AGAAAAATTCATATAAGATGAAGCACTTCCTGTAGTGGTAGGTGCCATGAATATAATGCCACTTGGAGCCTTTGAGCATGTTATGTTCATTGTGTAACATGCTAGCAGTTTTACCACTTGCTACTTCGCTATCAGACAATTTGATGCAAGATGTTTGCAACTGTGCTCATGCACATCATATGTCCGAATAAGTACTCTGTCCCCAATAACCGTGAGCATCTCTTACTGTGCACTCAAATCTGTAGAGGGCTTGGACTTTCACATTTTGTAGCTTTTTTTTATTTACCGTAATTCACAAAGCCCTACAAGGAGCCAGCCATATGTGAGGCACATTTCTCTCATTCTAGATTTCCTCTATAGACAGCAAGATGTGTGCGCTTTATGCAGAGGCATATCATGTGGGGGGCGCCGGGGCATGTGCTCCAGGCGCAGCTGGCACTAGGGGGAGGGGGAGGCAGCCAGGCCGCCTAATGCGGCGGCTTGAAGTGTCTTCCCCAACGGCTGAATTTTTCTGCTCCTACTCCACCCAGACTGGGGACATGCTGCGCGCCCTCTCCCAGTGAACAATTTTATTTGCGTCTTTCAAGCAAGTACAATTGATGGGGGGAGATTTATTGTGTGTGTGTGTCTGTGGGGGGGTTACTGTGTGTGGTGATTTACTGTGTGTGGGAGATTTAGTGTCACAGGAATAATTTTAGGGCAAGTATGGAGCAAGACAGGTGCAGACAATGGGGGGAAAGCAGGAGAAATGTGAAGACAATATGAGGAGCAAGGAATAAGATGGGTGCTTGCATGAAGAAACAGTGTGGAGGGATGGGTGCATACACAGTATGGTGAGTGGAGGAATGGGTGAAGAGAGGAAAATGTATGCAGACAGTATGGGTAATGAGGATGATGGGATGGGTGAGGACACAGTATGGGGAGTCGCTGGGATGTGGGAGGAGACAGTATAGAAAGGTAAATGTATGATGAGGGAGGGGGAAACGTATGAGGAAACTAATGATTGGAATAGTGTGAGTGGACAATACCGGGGGGTGGGGGGAGTGAGTGGGAATAGAATAGTGAGTGTGTAGTGGGGGAGGGTAGCTTGGGGGACAGTGCAAGGGCACAGCCGGGAAGGGATAGTAAGCCAAGTGTGGTGAGGGGTACAGTAGAGGGAATGGGCCCTAAAGTGGGGACACCATGTGAGAGGACAATGTGAAAAGGGGACCAGTATGGAAAGGAGAGGGCAATATGGACAACATGTACCATAAGAGGGACAGGGTATGGGTCATATTCAGTGCAAGGAATATAGTGACAGGCAATAATTTATTCAGGGGTTCAGCGTAGCACAGATATTTTTATTCAGCAGCATTATAATGACACTATCTTTAAGAGCATCACATGGGGATATGCTGCAGAAGACTGGAGAAGATAGAAGTCTGCAGAGACTAGCTGTGGATGAGAAATCTCAAAAAGAAAGAACGACTCCGGAGACAATGTCATCTATAAGGTACCTGGATGTAAGAATTTTTTGCGATACTTACTATTCTCATATGTTAGGAGCATTAAAGGGGTTGTTCAAGTTTGTGATGAGTGTGCAGGCTTTTGAATTCTCACAGTGCACACTGCACGCTGTCAGGACTCTTGTGCCGGTGATTTCTATACATGTGGTCACGTGCCAACTAGACAAGAGTGGCCTCACTCAATGAAAATGAATTGAGCAAGACTGTAGAGGTCTAGTTGGAATGTGGCCAGAAGTATACAAATCACATACTTGTGCAAGAAAGAATCAGAAGTGTACCGTGCGTGCACTGTGAAAGTTCAGAAGCCTGCAGGTCACATGAAAGTCTGCAGTCACTCTCTCTCAAACCTGGACGTACTCTAACTATAAAATGAAGCCCTGTAGTATGCCTAACAGCATGCAATATACTGACTGTCAGGATTCAGCTCTGTTCACGGACTACAGCAGCCATATCACTCATATGTGATTTCAATCTTACTGCCAAATGACAACGAGGTTCTCTTCCAGCTTCTCTGTTTTTCACTGAAGATTGAGAGAAATAGGAAGAGCAGCTTGTCGGCACGTGGCTAAGTGTGCAAATCGCAGGGGGTAGGGGTGAGGGTTGCCAAACGGAATGACGGAAAACCTAGATACACCTCTGGGGAAGACTGCTTGCTTGACAGATGTCCAGAAGGCAGTCATTGACACACTCCACAAGGAAACTAAATTTTGCATTTCATTTGGAAATCAAGGTCCCAGAGTCTGGAGGAAGAGTGGAGAGGCACACAATCTATGCTGCTTGAAGTCTAGTGTAAATGTTTCCACAATCAATGACGATTTCGGGAGCCATGTCATCTGCAGATGTAGTTCCACTGTGTTTTATCAAGACCAAAGTCAGCTCAGCCATATACCAGGGAATTTTAGAGCACTTCATGCTTCCCTCGCTGACAAGCTATTTGGAAATGGAAATTTCAATCTCCTGCAGGACTTGGTACTTTCGGCAGTGTGGACAGGTGCCAATACCTGGTTTAAAAACAGTATCACTTAGCTTGATTGGCAGTAAACTCGTCTGACCTTAACCCCATAAAGAATCTATGGAGTATTGTCAAGAGGAAGATGAGACACTAGACCCAACAATGCAAACGAGCTGAAGGCTGCTATCAAAGCAATCCTGGGCATCCATGACACCTCAACAGTGCCACAGGCTGATCACCTCCATACCACTCCACATTAATGAAGTAATGAGTGCACTTACTGAACATATATTTCCATAGGCCAACATTTCAGATTTTAAAATCATTTTTCAAGCTGGTGTTCTAAAGTATTCTAATTTACTGAGATAATGACTTGTGGATTTTTATTGGTTGTAAGCCATAATTGTCAACAAACAGAAATAAACACTTGAAATAGATCACTCTGTAATGACTCTATACGAGTTTCACTTTTTGTATTGAAGAACTGAAATAAATTAACTTTTTCATGATATTCTAATTTTGTGAGGCGCACCCTGAATGTTTGTTTTTCTTTAAGAAGCCCTTATACACACAGAAACCTTCTCCCATGCCTCCTCTGGATCACCCAGATGGTCATTGGCAAACTTTAAATGGGACTGGACATGAGCTAGAGTGAGCAGGGGGATCTTGCGTGCCCTGCAGGATTTTAATCCATGACAGTAATGTTTTACTAACAGTAATGTTTGAGACTGTGGTCCCAGCTCTCCTCGGGTCATTGACCAGGTCCTCCCGTGTAGTTCTGGGCAGATTCCTGACCTTTCTCAGAATCAACCTTACTCAATGAGACAAGATCTTGCATGGAGCCCCAGACGGAGTAAGATTGATAGTCATCTTGTGTTTCTTCCATTATCTAATAATTGCACCAACAGTTGCTGCGGTCTCCCCACTCTGCTTGCCTATTGCCCTGCAGCTCATCCCAGTCTTGTGCAGGTCTATAATTTTGGAGTACGTAGGCAGCTCTTTGGTCTTGGCCATGGTAGAGAGGCTGGAGTGTTTGTGTGGACAGAGATCTTTTATACAGGTAACTAGTCCAAACAGATGCAATTATGGTAATACATGCAATGATAGCAGAATAGGAATGCTTCTTAAAGAGAAAAAAAAACAGGTCTGTGAGCCAAAATTCTTGCTGATTAGTGATAAATTGCATTTTATTGCATTAAATTAGTATTTGAATTATTTAAAAATCATACTTGATTTTCTGTGTTTTTTTATGTGTGTAAATGTGTACATATGATAAAAATTACAGACCTTTCCATTTTTCGTAGGTTGGAAAACTTCCAAAATTGGCAGTGTATCAAATACTTACCATTTTACCCACCACAAATAAAGTGTAGCAAAGGTTCACCTCAACTAAAAGCGGAGATCCTTAGATCAGGAACAGAACAGATATTTATAAGACATTTCCTAACTTTACAAATTCTTATGAAAACATTTACAACACATCCTGCATTGAACTAATGTGCCCAATTTATTATATATTTTTGGAGTGTCCATTTTATATCGACTCCACCAAAACGAACACCGACTCAGACTCCACAGCCCTACGAACGACATCTTGTTTCACAGTTCGAAAATGCAACGCCGGTGATAGAAGCAGAGTGCTGGCTCTGTGCTCACCTCTCCTGCAGCTTATAACATCATGGATCCAGGACATTCTCATAGGGCAGCTATGTAAGAAACTGTAGGATCTCTGCAAGATCTGCGATAGATGCTGCAGGGAACTGAGTGTAGACCCAGCCTCCTGTGACGTCCTGTTAGGAGACTCCTCTCAAACAAAAAGAGCGTCACAGGAAGTGCCGTAAAATACACTTTTAGAGATTAGTTAGGGAGAAAAAGTGTGGGGTATTGTATATAAAAAGCTAATTACAAAAATGGTTAGGATGTAAAGACCGATGTTTAGAAAGGACATTTTAGGTGCTGGTCAACCCCTATCTTTTTAAGATTGGTTATACATTGGTTGATGGCAGTTGTTAAATGATTGCCAAATGACAACATAGAAGTGGAATGCAATCGCTCAGAGAGGCTGACCTCATTGCATGCGCACAGAACAGTCAGCAGTACAATTGTCCTGAACGTATAGAATATCATTGTTCTCGGCAGCACATTCTCAGTGTATACGAAATGATGTGCTGCCAAGAACCATTAGTATTAAGCTTGCTTAAATTATTTAACCTGACAAACAAGAGTTTTTCACTTTCAGCAGGGGATTAGTAGCCTTTTTACATGGCATGATTATCAGGAACATTTAAGGGGGTTTTACACTAAGCGATATCGCTAGCAATATCGCTAAAACGTCACTGGTTTTGTGACGTTATAGCGATATTGCTAGCGATATCGCTATGTGTGATACTTACCAGCGACCGGCTCCCCCGCTGTCCATCGCTGATCGCGCGAGACTGTCCGGCTCCATTTCTCGTCGGGCGCTTCCTGCTGTGACGTCCAGCGACGCGTGCGGGAGGACGCCAGGATCGCTGTGTGTGAATGGTAAGTATCGTGCGCTGCGTCGCTGCTGCATCGCTGTGAGATCTTTCTGTATGAAAGCTCACTAGCGATCATTTAGCGATGCACCAGCGATCCTGACCGGGTCGGATCGCTGGTGCATCGCTAAATGTAAAAGGGCCTTTAAGCCAACCAAAATGCACCATGAGATTTTATTTCTAGACTGCAATAACCATAAATACATAAGCTTTCCACTGCAGGTGGAGGTGTACTTGATGCCTTCCTCTTTTCACGTAAATCGTGGGTTGCTTTCCACAAACTGAAAAAAAGATTGTAAAAGTGCAAGAATACCTATAATGGCAAGAATGTATCATAAATTTCCTCTTAAGTGGACCTCCGGAAACCACTATGAAATAAAACTGATCTCTACTTAAGATATGAAGCCACTTTTCCCATTAAATAAGGAAAAGGCACTATCTGCATTGTTATTACTAAGGCAGGAGCTAATCTTCTAACAGGTTAGGGAAGTTCAAGGGGAAGAGAAATAGTGTCTGGCTAGGAATCTTCTCAAAGAAACTTCCAACTGTTATCAGTGTCTCTTCCTTTACATTTGGTACTTGTTCACAATGCAAACGGAAAATATAACGATTTGGATGACACTGAAGCAAAGTTATAGGCAAAAAGTAACTACGGTAATTACATTGCCAGCTCGGTTGTAGTAGGAGAAAAGTTCAACCCGACTGAGGTATGATCGGCCCTGCAATCAACAGTGACAAAGAGACACTTATTTTTTTAATTCAAGCTGCTATAGGCTGGTAATGCAGAGGATTAATGACATAACCAGGAATCGCCCCACCTTTGGGGCACTAAAACCTTCATTTACATACAAATTCTCAGTTTATTTTCTTAGTGATGAAATATTCATTAGTGGCCAGAAAAGACAGGTTTAATCTTGTCAATTGTCTGCCATATAACTTGTTTTTTATATGACCCAGCAATATAATTACTTTTATGGTCCTAAGGGTATGTTCACCTACTTGCTTTGCTCTACAATCTACCCAGCTTAAAATACTCTTAAAATAAGCCTTTTATTGGATATAAATTAAAAAAAAAGTGTCTATAGCACACGTGGCACACTTATTCTGAGTGTAGAATATAAAATTTCAAGTCACAATTTTGAGGGAATTTTGAGCAGGAAAAAAAACACATCACATTTGCCCTCTGAATCCACTGGAAGCATGCAAAAAAAACCTTCACCAAAAAAGAATTTCAGATTTTTTTTTCTTGCCTTGCCACAAAAATCCCTGTCAAAAATGCTACTGAACATATCCTAAACCTTTTAACAAATTTGCTGTATAAGTTAGATGAAAATGTAACTTATGAATATACTGATTTTACAAATGTAGGAACATGAATGATGTTGAGAAGACAACTGGGATAGCTTTCCACCTTTGTCAAAAAGATACCCCTTATAAGTCACACAGTTTTATTTAGCAATGGTGCATTAACATTTCAGCCTAACAAAATCACTGTTTTACAAAGGGATTCTGGCCTTTATCCTACCTCAACGTAGTCCTTGGCATGACCCCAATCTCTCTTGGCATCCAGATTCCCAAGGCTGAAACACTCCATCTGTCCGAGGTGAATCTTAGCTACTGAACGGCTAATTTTTCGGGTTACAAAGTTTGCTCCTGAAATGAAAGATAAAAGATAGTTAGAATTGTCCCGCCAAGGACTTAATATCTGGCAGAAGACCATTAGTTTTCCACCTCAAAGTAATTTCTTCTATTCCTCAATCCTCATCTGAAGCCTTCCTCCCCACTTCAATAACCATGGCATCTCGTTCATCATTTGAGTAAGCTAAGAAGCTTCAATTGCCAGAGTCGCAAGCTCCCCTTTCACATCTTTTCTCTCCAAAACTTCTTAAGCATTCCTAATTCGCTGCTTCAATATTCAATCTAGGCAGAAGGCCAAGGAAAATCAATTGGAATGTCAGTTTATAAACATAAAATGCAAAAGGTTATACAAAGGGAAACACTAGTATGGAAGACAGACATCTAAGACCACCCTAGCTTTAGAAATGAGTACAAGGAGGAATACACTTTTTATTGTCAATAATAGCAGCTGGCAAAGTCATAGTTTGGGGGAAAAAATGTAACTATAGCTATCATTTGCATGTCACTGTAATCACATCTGTTAGCTCTATATTAAATTTATGAAAGGGGTAGGAGGATATACTAGGATGCCATTTTAGAAGCCAGTCAAACAGAAAGCATGCTGGAGTAAGACAAGCTAAAACTTGGAAGGGGAGCGTGCCTCAATAAATATGATGAATATCTTTGATTGACAGCCAGCATAGATATCATTCTCCACCTAAGTATCACTAAGTGAATACAGTATCATCACTGTGTAGAGAGTAGTGACTAACAGATCCCGGCAATGCCCTGATTGTCAGCAAGCAGCTGCAGGGTGGACAAAATGTCATTTTCTCCATGTAGCCGCTACTCCAGTAAGCTAGCTAAACAAGACTTAAGCAATATTTAACTGCAGATTAACCATATAACTGCAGGTAAATAACTTCTCTGGATGTGACAGTTTCCCTTTAAATAAATATTCTGAAGACTGAGCCTTTGCCAGGCAAAATATGCCAAAACTCAGAGCAAACAGATGTGCTACTGAATAACTGAATGAACGTGCCAAACATATTATATCATTGCACAGACAAGGACTGTTTAAAACAAACTCAAATGGTGCTAATGGTATTATATATCAAAGGTACACTTTAAAATAAACAAAAAAGCACAGTTTTATTGGTAAGTGGGATTTAAAGGAAATTAAACTTTTGCTCATAAAAAGTATTTATAGTACCCATGTGCTTACACAATCTACCTGTGTATTTTTCCCCTTGGCAAAGGGCTGGATGTCCATTTTGTTATACTACTTGGTGCACAATAAAAAAAATGCCAGGATCATGTTCCACTGGCAACCTATAGCTGGTTGTTTATTGTCTAGTGAATTTTTTTGTACTGGCAATTCGTCCCACAATATTTATCATAAAATGGTACTGGAAGGGTCAGTACACATTGTGTCAATGATAGCAAAACTATTTAGACTAGAATACAATGACATGGTAAAAAAATTTTTTAGTCGTGTAATGTATGTGAACATTTCTGCTGGATTTGATGCGTTGACATTTTTGTCCAACACAATACAAATCCTAGCATTTTTCTATAACAATTTAAGTACTACATTAGAAAATTCCGCAAGCCTCTGTCCCCACTCCAAAATGAAGAGTCATCAGTAATGTCTATTGCAGATGTTTGCATAGTGCCTGCTATGTGGATGATGCGTTGATTGTCAATTCTAACGTATGCTCAGTATGAGCTCTTTTGGCACTGTGCAATATTCCTTTTCAATGCACAGTGACAGTGCGCTCAATCACTGGCTTTGATGAGAAGTGACGAGTAGTGATGAGTAAACTCGTTGCTCAGGTTTTCCCGAGCATGCTTGGGTGATCGCCCACAATTTCGGAGTGCTCGGAGATTTAGTGTTTGTCGACGCAGTTGCATGATTTGCGGCTGCTAGACAGGCTGAATACATGTGAGGAATGCCTGTTTGTTAGGAATCCCCACATGTATTCAGGCTGTCCAGCAGCCACAAATCATGCAGCTGTGTCGACAAACACAATCTCCGAGCATGTCAAAATACTCGGAGATCACCCAAGCATGATAGGGAAAATCAGAGTAACGAGTATACTCGTGACGAGCTGTCAAGTGTGCACTCGCTCTGTAGAAATTCGGTAAAATGGCTGGAGTTTCTGCTGCCATTTTGCTAAATTGTAGAGAGCTGGCAAAAGGATAATAAAAAAAAAACCTTCTTCCAGAGCCTTGATTTTCAATGTTTTCAATGCATGCTCCGAACAAAATCTTCCTTTTAGCAGCCCAGAAGCTTCAAGACTTCATTGGGATATGCATGCAAAATGCCTCTTCAGAGATTAAAAGATTTTATTAGTGCCTTCTATTGGAAGCCGCAATCTTTAAAGTCAATATCGACTCTTTAACAAGCCTTGCCACATTGACTTTTAGGATTGCTACTTTCAATAGGTTTCACTATAGATCAAGTATTCTTCCTCTCTGAAGAGGCAATTTGCATATTTTAATTTCCCAGGGAGGCATTGTATGGCTTATAAGTCAGGTATATCACTCTCCACAGGGAGAAATGTTGCCCCTTAGATCCCAGTTTGATGCCTCTCTAACAGCCACTTCAGATCTCTTGCTTTGCACTAGAGATGGTTAACACCCCGAAACACGCGTCTGCAAATACAGTGGCATGTAAAAGTTGAGTGCACATATAACTGACAAGGTTTCAGCTTAGTCTGTTATGGTTAATCATCGTTGGTAAAGGCCAGGTGACTCCAATTTCCCAGCTTTCTATAAACCAGTCTCCTCTAACCTTGTGGGGGAAAAAAAAAAAAAACAGCAGCCATGGGTTCTTCTAAGCAACTGCCTTGCACTTGAAAATGATGTTGGCTCACAAAGTTGGAGAAGGCTATAAGAAGAGAGCAAAGCATTTTCAAGTTACCTTTTATTCAGTTCAAAATGTAATTAAGAAATGGCAGTTAACAGGAACAGTGAAGGTCAAGATAAAGTCTGGAAGACCAAGCAAAAATTCAGTGGGTTGCTTGCAGGATTGCTAGAGAAGCAAAAACAGAACCCCCGCTTGACTGCAAAAGACCATCAGAAAGATTTAGCAGACTCTGGAGTTGTGGTACATTGTTCTACTCTACAGAGACACAAATATAGCTTTCATGGAATAGTCAACAGAAAAAAACTCTCCAGCTTCCTCACCATAAAATTCAGCATCAGAGGTATGCAAAACAACAACTAAACAATCCTACTACATTTTGGAAACCAGTCCTGTGGACTGATGTTAAAATAGAAGCCTCTGGCCACAATGATCAAAGGTATATCTGGAGGAAAAAGGGCACAGTATTTCAGGAAAAGAATATATTGACAACCATTAAGCAAGGGGGTGGATCAATCATGTTTTGGTTTTGTGTTGGAGCCAACGGCACGGGGAACATTTCAAGTAGAGGGAAGAAAGGATTTAATGAAATCCTAACAAATTCCTGATGCAAACATAACACCATCTGTAAAAAAAAAAAAAAAAAAAAAAAAATTGAAAAAAATGGCTTCTACAAATGGATAAAGATCCTAAACATGTCAAAATCCACAATAGACTAACTTAAAAGGGGCAAGCTGGAAGTTTTATAATGGCCCTCACAGACTCCTGATCTGATCATCATTGAAAATCTGGCTAGACCTCAAAATTGCCGTGCATGCAAGACTACCCAGGAATCGCACAGAACTGGAAGAATTTTCCCAGGAAGAATAGATGAAAATTCCTCAAACATGAATTGAAAGACTCCTTGCTGGCTACAAAAAGCTTTTACAAGTGGTGATATCAAAAGGGAGTGCTACTAGGTATTAACCATCCTCCAAACTTTTGCTTTGGCTCATTTTCCTTATAGTAATTTTTACAAATTTAAAAGATGAAAATATATACTGTTTATGTATTTTGGGCAAAAAAAAAGTATAGGAAATGTGTCATCTTTAACTTGAGGCCTTATAGAGATAAGTTGAAGATTAAATTAACTGTTCACAATAACAGTAATTTTGACACCCTAACTTTTACATGCCACTGTAGAGATTCTGGTTTGGCTTTTATTCTATTTGCAGACAGTGTTGCCCTTTCTCAGTGCAAAGCAAGGGATCTAATGGGGCTGTATGAGGCCTCTGACTGGTGTCTAAGGGGTAATGTTTCTCCTTATTGAGAGCGACAACTGACATGCCAGTATAAGACGACTTACATGCAAGGCAATTCTCCTCAAACAAATTTAATATGCAAATTGCAAGAGGAAGAAGACTACATTTCTAAAGCCACCTGTCCCAAGTCCACCAATCACTGTGTGACACAGTGAGACAGTTCAGCAGTCCAAACTGAGGCTGGAACATGCTGAGCTGCCAGTGTCCAACCATCCAATCAAGACCTGGGGTTCCTGGGTTGTTACTTGGCTACTTAGTTGGATCTCTATCTGATTACTGCCAGTCGTAGCCTAAACTCGTGGTGGCGTTCTCTGATCTACCGCTGCCTGAATTCGGACTGTTTGCCTAGCCCTATGTCTTGATCCGCCAATTCCCAGAAATTCCGACCTCGGACAGGGACCCAACTACTACGTCTTTCTCTTTCCTCTTAGCTTACGATAAATTCTTAGTATCCGACTTTAGACATCTACACTATCCTGTCTCACGTACTCCGGGAGTAGTGGCTAGTGTCACACCACCTATTGCATGTAGCAATCCTAAAAATCAACGGGCAAAGCAACTTAAAATGGGACGTTATTGACTTTTAAGATTGTAACATCCATTAGGTGGCACTATAGAGCAAGTGCTCTTCCTCTCTGAAGAGGGAAATTTCATATTTAATTTCCCAGAGAAGCACTGCATGGCCTATAACGCTCTTTGCACTGGCATTTCAGGCATGTCACTCTCCACAAAAAGACTATCCCATGGGATATGCAGAAATCACTGAGAAGCCAAGCAAGCCCACAAGCATACTGCAGTTTCCTAACCATGCTGCAGTGAAAAAAGAAGAGGTTAGAATAGAGTGCTTCATGCAGGCAGAACTGTGGTAGACTCTGGAACACAGCACACACAAACCGGTCATATGATTATGGAATAAAATATGACAGCAAGTGTTAGACCAGAAATGAAAGTGAGAAGTATTGTTGATCTTATGTGTGAAACGAGAAATAACGCGTTTCCAAGTATTTTGTGATAGAAAACTATTGGTAAAACCCCTTTAAAGTCCCTGATAAAAAAAAAAAATCCAATTGTAACTTGTATATAACAGTTTTGTACTGTATATACTTGTTTTTCCTTTCTATTTAATTCACAGAACATAAGAAAAGCAGAAAATCAATTTATAAGAACAGCATTTTCATAATTTATTTTACTGATTTATGGTATATAGCATCTTCATATTCCACAGCGCTTTACGGACATTGCAATCACTGACCCCATTGGGGTTCACAAGCTAAATTCCCTATCGGTATTGGTTTGTGGGGAAAAAAAAAAAAATCTGAGAATCCATAGCAAAGCAACAGTGCTAAACCACTGAGCCACCATGCTTGCTCGATTTGACAGCTAAATAGAAGAGTTGTGGTTACCCTACACACAAGAAGAATCAGTATAAAAAAAGGAAACCTTGCCCCTCACTATATCTCTAGTGTTTGACATCTATATATTCGGCAATGATGTTGTATTTCTCTTTTCTCCAAGTTTTTTTTTTTTTTTTTAACTAGATAGTGATCAAACAGGCCTTTATTTCCAGAATGAAACCTACTGCTTTTATACAGATGGATCAGGTTGCTGATTTTTCTCCTACAAAAGAAAAACTTTTTTAACCACTGGAATATACACAAAATTCATTAATTGTTAATCTCCTCTGACAGATACTAAAGTCTTCCGATCATCACCTGTGCTTGTTGTCACTTCCAGTCACCTAACCTTATAATCGGCAAGATCAAGTAAAAATATTGGGCCATGGGGCCAGTTAAACTTTCTACATGCAAGTCTCCTCTGTATCCTCTTTTCACTGTAATGTATGAAGTTTGCACATTTTATAGTGGTCTGCTGTCTAATTAACATCCCTGTAAAATGTTGGATTTAATTCAGTTAGACATTCATATCTTTTGGATATTTTAATCATTCCACAGCTTGGATGCCTGGATATTAACTTATAGTAAAGTTCGGCAGTGGTGGATTGCAAAAGTTAAAGAACTACATTATCAGCACACAAGACCAACAAGGCGAGTGTCAGGCAGCAATGTTCGGAGCGTAGTAATGACAATGATAATCATTTTTCAGAACCTGGGACTATTTAAACATAAGGTGTCAGTATGGCTTCTATGCGTATATTGCAATTATTTATATTACAAATGTCTCGAGAATGATGACAAACTCAATATCGGAGATATATTAGAGTTAAACATATAAAAATTGGTTTAATTGTGTGCAAGGTAAAATCATGAATAGCCACATCTATTTAAATAAGGTCACGCATATTTGTGGTCTTCTAGGAATGGAACTGAACAGCCCAATTGTAACTTATGGTTACAGCTGCTCAGCAATAAAATTCTTAACAAATTACTTTTTCTGTGCACGTTTTTAAAAGAGCACATTTGCCTTATAAACTGTACAACGCAATCTCCATCTTATTTTGCTAAGAAAGCACAGAACAGATTTTTTTTTTCTTTTTTTTAAAGAACAGTTCAAAATACCAACGAGACTGAGGAAAGATTTCGAAGAACTACAAGTTAAGGAACAAAAATACAAAAAAAAAAAGACAAAGTAATCTCTCGGATAGTATTATTTATTTTTGACTAAGTGATGTTAAGGTCCCAACTATCTGCTTCTGCACAGGAGAGACTTGAGGCCACAATTTCCCTAAATCCTACAGATCAGAAGTTTTGCGTTTTTCACATTGATGATTCAAAAGATAATGGATTCTTTAGTGATAATGGGAGTGTGGCTGCATGGATATGACAATTTCACAATCAATTGATTATTATAGCACCACTCCTGCACTCTGTGGGATTGCTTCAGTGTTTGCTGGGTGTTGTGGAGGTCACTTCTCATGCAAGTCTATGGCTGGTTTCACATTAGCGTTTTTGTGTGCAGCGCATCGTGCGCATCCATGAGCATGCGTCCCTATGTTTAACATGGCGTATGCATGGTCTTGCGTTTGCATGCTTTAGTCTGCGTTTTCGTGCCATGCGTTTTTCCAGGTGTGCGTCTAGACGCGCCGGACGCAACATGTTGCATTTTTGGGTCCACCCAAAGGAGTAAAAAAAACGCATGCGTACGCTTTTACACGGAATGTGGCAAAACAATGCATTACAGTCTATGGGAACGCAGGCGTGCGCATGGACATGCGTACGCATACATTTTAAGAGCAAACATGTCTAGACACTGGTTTAAACCATCCCCTTCCTATGACACATGCCCACTGGCGTCCCATTGGTGGAGTCTGTTTCAAGGATTTTTCAAGGATTTTATCCTTGTGAAATGTGACACCTAGAAAACGCATGCGCATAAAACTGCAAACTTAAAGGGAAGGTGCCATCCAAAAATTTTTTTTTCAGCAATTGAAAAAATGAAAAGAATTAATGTTTACATTTTCTTAAAAAATATTATCGTTTGTTTTTAATTTTGCAAAATATGAAAAATAATTTTAAAAAGTTTGGCATTTCCACTTGTTAAAACTAGGGGGAGCAGCTACTGAAATCTGGCACAAAAACCTATGACATCTAGGAACACAGTGAGCAGCCATTTTGATGGGGCTTGCAAAGTTACTGACTGTCTTTGCATGTAAAGTCTGGATCAGAACAGGCCATCAATCAGCAGACATGTTTCCTGGATTTCTGTGGAGCAGACAAGCAGACGGTCCATCCATGTGAATAAAACACAGCGCTCTTTGTACAATCCCTGGCACCGAACAGGGCGCCCCCCACAGACCAGCACACTGCTCTCCTGAAATACTCTGTGCTGCTGTCGCCCTGCTCCTTCCACCATACATCAGGCCCCTGTCCCCTCGGTTTCACACATCGCCAGGACGGGATCTGAGGAGAGGAATGGGGTCTTCGGTCACCGAGGATGGCAGGCAGCAAGGATTCTGGGAGCAGAGTGACAGCAGCACAGAGTATTTCAGGAGAGCAGTATCACACGGGATAAGATTAGATACATGGCTCAGCAGGCAGCATCACACAGGATAGGATTAGATACACCGCTCAGCAGTCAGTATCACACAGGATAGGATTAGATGCACGGCTCAGCAGGCAGTATCACACAGAAGAGGATTAGATGCACGGCTCAGCAGTCAGTATCACACAGGATAGGATTAGATACACGGCTCAGCAGTCAGTATCACACAGGATAGGATTAGATACACAGCTCAGCAGGCAGCATCACACAGGATAGGATTAGATACACAGCTCAGCAGTCAGTATCACACAGAAGAGGATTAGATGCACGGCTCAGCAGGCAGTATCACACAGAAGAGGATTAGATGCACGGCTCAGCAGTCAGTATCACACAGGATAGGATTAGATACACGGCTCAGCAGGCAGTATCACACAGAAGAGGATTAGATGCACAGCTCAGCAGGCAGTATCACACAGGAGAGGATTAGATACATGGCTCAGCAGGCAGTATCACACAGGAGAGGATTAGATACACGGCTCAGCAGGCAGTATCACACAGGAGAGGATTAGATACACGGCTCAGCAGGCAGTATCACACAGGAGAGGATTAGATACACGGCTCAGCAGACAGTATTACAGATATGCCCACACTGGTGAAACTTCCAGCCCCCCCCAATTATACACAAGACTATGGGCTGTATATGTCACTGTCCTCCTCAGACAGCCATAAAAGCAAAGGTGTCAGATTACCGGAGATCACTGGGGCTGTGAGTGAGGAGGCAGAGACAGAGCAGGAGGACGCTGGAGCAGGAAGCACAGGGCTGAGCCTGGAGTAAGCAGTACAGAGGAGCATAGATGAAAGTCACCCGCACTCACCCCTCTCCATCCTCCGGCTCCAGTGAGCGCTTCTCTCCTCTGCTGACCACCTTCTCCTTTTCTTCAGCCTCTCCTCACAACACAGGACCTGTTATGCCACAAGTGGTCCTGTGATAGAGGGTAAGTGGAGCTCAGCAGATAGCACTGGGCTACAGTAAAATGGCGCCCAGCCACACCTACAGCAGTGAATGGTGCAGCCCACAGGGGCGTGCCCAGTTCTCTGCTACTGAGGCTGCAATGTGCGGTCGGAAGCCGACCGCAGTCTTCTATGTCCAGGGACGGCCATGTTTGCAGACTGTATGAGTCCTCCACAGATCTGCAAATCAAGATGTCAGCGCCCAGTGGCTACATGAAAACATTATTACAAACAAACCATAAATCCTGGTTAGTACAACATTTGCTTTAACAACATGTTTTGTAACTTACTATTTTTTTGCAAATTATATAAAATTGCGGCACCTTCCCTTTAAACACATGCAAAAACGCATGTGCGTTTTTACATGCATTTCTACTTGCGCACGATGCGCTGCGCAAAAAGACGCAAATGTGAAACTAGCCTATGAGAGGCAGAAAGAGGCCAGAACAAGGCGCTCATAGACTTACATTTAAACCTTGTGACCGTTCGCTCTTTCGGCCAGTGAAAAGTTGCGGTCAAAAGATGGCAGCGCGGGGCCAAAGAGGCACCAGGAACAGCTGCAGAAGGTGGTTGGTGAGTATATGCCTAGGGTCAGGGAACCTATATTAGTGTCACTACTCCAGCGCTGAGATTTAAGAAAAAACGAGGAAAAAAAAACATGGAATGGGGTGTTAAACAGTAAATTTGCTTGTTCCCATCTGTATGGTTTTCAATTGCATCTTAGTTGTGGGTGTCAAAGGTAACCAGTGGTTAGTACCTACCAAAAAGGATCTAAGCGAGAACAACTAATAAACCAGTGACCACCAAAGTCTGATCTGTACCCTCAAAAGAGCTATTGTAGAGTGAACTGCAGAAAAACAGTTTCAGGTGTGATAGAAAGGTAAATAGTTAGTTGCCCATGCTGACCACTTTTCACCTACTGTACCAAAGTGTTTTCAACAGACATTACACCTGGACAATGGAGTAATAGAAGAAGTCCGACTGATGACACTAGTATTCTTTCACATCAAGAAACGACACTAAGGCCAGGGTCACACTAACCAACGCAAAATACGGTCTGTAGTTTACAGGCGTAATACGGATGAATGACCCCTAAATAGTAGTCCGTATGTCATCCGTAAGCAAGGTGTGGTCGCGTATTTTGCGCATGTAAGCATCCATATGTAATCCGTATGCTGAGATTTTCTCGCCGGCTTGCAAAATGGACATATAATGGAGCCCTATGACAGGTTTTATAACACAAACGAAAGAATAGATATAGACACACACACATACGTATATATATATATATTCTATATACACACACACACACACGTCATT
>NW_027361830.1:4450000-4597500 GCF_039654945.1 Dendrobates tinctorius
TTTCCCTATGCCATTAAAGTAGCAAGAAGTGTATGAAATATTACATATTTCTATAAAAACCACGCATATTCCCTAACCATAGATTTGCTGATTTACCCTGAACCACACATGAACCCAAGCGAGTCACTATTTCCACCACCCCAATCTGCTTCAGCTCACATGGCAAACTTTGGCTTCCCTGTAGAGACCTGGCTCACTTCAGACTGGGCGTAGCAAGAAAAGACACTGAGAATGTCATGGTTGACCGACTAGACTACAGAGATCAGAGAGATTATGCTTCATTTGCTCACCAGGTCTTGCCAAAAGCAACACTTTTTAACTGCAGGTACTCATATCCAATAAGCACGTATAAAGGAATGTTACGACTCAAAAGAGCCATTCATAAGGAAGATGTGTTCAGGATATCTACTATACTACCCTTAAGCAATGGCTTACACTGTGTGAGCAGAAAAATGGATACGTGGGTACATGAGCATAGTACAGAGACTTCAAATTAACAAAAATGTTACTCAATAAAACTAAAAAAAGGGGAAACATTTTATACTTTTGTACTAATTTATCATATGTATCATGGGCATGAGGCACAGTGAATAGCACTGGTAGAACTGACTACTCATTCTGGGGATTTTCCAATGACACTTTTTGGGCAAAATGTGGTATTGTAATTAATAATGCTGTATGTGCAAGAGGTCTAGCCATGTTCTTCTGAACTCTCACAACCGTTTTACTGCCAATGACATATGTAATATGTCACGGATAATAGACGCTATAGGTAGAAATTTTATAATGAGGGCAGACTCGGCTTCAAAATGACACCAGGCTAAATATTCAAGATACAGCACTCACGAGATGTAGTGATTTACTTCCTGGTTCTCCATTACTGTACTTCAAGCCCAGGTTCACACATTCATTATTTGGCCAGTTTTTTTACCTCACTGTCTGTAAGCCACAATCAGAGGCATTTACCACCCACTCCTGGATTTGGCATCTAAATACGGAGGTAAAAATCTGTCCAAATACTGAACACGTTAACATAGCTTAAAGAACGAGTAAAGATACATAAGAAAAAAAAAAATATATATTACAGCTGGATGGGCTATGTTCACATGCCGCGTTTTATTCTGCAGCCAAACATTATCTCAGTAAGGGCCCCGTCACACAGCGAGATTGCTGTGTGTGACATGTATCAGTGACCGGCCCCCCTGCCGGGTATCGCTGATCTCGCTCGAACATCCTGGGCCATATTTTGATCATTGGTCTCCCGCCGGCCAGCGCACATCACTGCATGTGACAGCGAAAGACCAACGATCAGCGACGCTGGGAGCTGGTTTCCAATGTAAACTGCAGGTATCTATGAGCCGTGCAGCTCTTAGATACCCGCTGTTTACCTTGGATACCAGCTTGCTCGCTGGTCCTGATCGCTGGAGGGGCTGTCTATGTGACAGCTCACCAGCGATCAGCTAACTATGTCCCAGCGATCCCATCCACGTCAGATCGTTGGTGGGATCGCTAGGACATTGATGCGTGTAATGGGACCTTTATACTTGTGATTTTTCTTCAGTACTTGTTCAATAAAGTTACTTAAAAATGCAGAACTAATCAAAAAGTTGTCCCGATTTAAAAAAAAAAAAAAAAATGGCACTTCTAGATAATGCATATAAACCCAAAAAGCTGTAATTAGACCACTAACTTAATGAAGTGAACCATAATTAGTTTAAAAATGTTAACATTTCTAAGGCCGGGATCACACATGTGAGAAATTCGGATGAGTCTTGCATGTTAACCCCTTCATGACCAAGCCTATTTTGACCTTAATGACCAGGCCATTTTTTGCAATTCTGACCAGTGTCCCTTTATGAGGTAATAACTCAGGAACGCTTCAACGGATCCTAGCGATTCTGAGATTGTTTTTTCGTGACATATTGGGCTTCATGTTAGTGGAAAATTTAGGTTGATAATTTTTGCATTTGTCAAAAAATCAGAAATTTGGTGAAAATTTAGAAAATTTTGCAATTTTCAAATTTTGAATTTTTATTCTGTTAAACCAGAGAGTTATGTGACACAAAATAGTTAATAAATAACATTTCCCATATGTCTACTTTACATCAGCACAATTTTGGAAATAAAATATTTTTTTGTTAGGAAGTTATAAGGGTTAAAAGTTGACCAGCGATTTCTCATTTTTACAATAAAATTTACAAAACCATTTTTTAGGGACCACCTCACATTTGAAGTCACTTTGAGGGGTCTATATGGCAGAAAATACCCAAAAGTTACACCATTCTAAAAACTGCACCCCTCAAGCTACTCAAAACTACATTCAATAAGATTATTAACCCTTCAGGTGTTTCACAGGAACTAAAGCAATGTGGAAAGAAAAAATGGACATTTTAATTTTTCCAACAAAAATTTTCTTTTAGCATCAATTTTTTCATTTTCACATGGGAAACAGGATAAAATGGATCCTAAAATTTGTTGGGCAATTTCTCCTGAGTACAACGATACCTCATATGTAGTCAAAAACCACTGTTTGGGCGCACGGCACGGCTCAGAAGGGAAGGAGCGCCATTTGACTTTTTGAATGGAAAATATGCTGGAATATTTAGCGGTTGCCATGTCGTGTTTGGAGAGCCCCTGTGTGCATAAACATTGGAGCTCCTCCACAAGTGACCCCATTTTGGAAACTAGACCCCCCAAGGAACTTATCTAGATGCATAGTGATCACTTTGAACCCCCAGGTGCTTCACAAATTGATCTGTAAAAAAAAAAAATACTTTTTTTTTTTTTCACAAAAATTTTCTTTTAGCCTCAGTTTTTTCATTTTCACATGGGCAACAGGATAAAATGGATCCTAAAATTTGTTGAGCAATTTCTCCTGAGTGCACAGATACCTCATATGTGGTCATAAACCACTGTTTGGGTGCACGGCAGGGCCCGGAAGGCAAGGAGCACCATTTGACTTTTTGAATGGAAAATTAGCTCCAATCGTTATCGGACACCATGTCGCATTTGGAGAGCCCCTGTGCACCTAAACATTGGAGCTCCCCCACAAGTGACCCCATTTTGGAAACTAGACCCCCTAAGGAACTTATCTAGATGTGTAGGGAGCACTTTGAACCCCCAAGTGCTTCACAAAAGTTTACAACACAGAGCAGTGAAAATAAAAAATAATTTTTTTTCCTCAAAAATGATTTTTAGCACACTATTTTTAATTTTCACAAGGCTAACAGGAGAAATTGGACCACAAATCTTGTTGTCCAGTTTGTCCTGAGTACGCTGGTACCCCATATGTGGGGGGGAACCACTGTTTGGGCACACGGCAGGGCTCAGAAGGGAAGGAGCGCCATTTGACTTTTTGAAATGCAAATTACTTCCAATCGTTAGCGGACACCATGTCGTGTTTGGAGAGCCCCTGTGTGCCTAAACATTGGAGCTCCCCCACAAATGACCCCATTTTGGAAACTAGACCCCCTAAGGAACTTATCTAGATGTGTAGTGAGCACCTTGAACCCTCAAGTGCTTCACAACAGTTTATGACGCAGAGCCGTGAAATTAAAAAAAAAAATTTTTCCCTCAAAAAATTATTTTTTAGTGCGCAATTTTTTATTTTCACAAGGGTACCAGGATAAATTAGACCCCAAAATTTGTTGTCCAGTTTGTCCCGAGTACGCTGGTACCCCACATGTGGGGGGGAACCACTGTTTGGGCACACGTCGGGGCTCGGAAGGGAAGTAGTGACATTATGAAATGCTGACTTTGATGGAATGGTCTGCGGGCATCATGTTACATTTGCAGAACCCCTGATGTACCTAAACTGTGGAACCCCCCCACAAGTGACCCCATTTTGGAAACTAGACCCCCCAAGGAACTTATCTAGATGTGTGGTGAGCACCTTGAACCCCCAAGCGCTTCACAGAAGTTTATAACGCAGAGCCGTGAAAATAAAAAATTTTTTTTTTTCTCAAAAAAAATGATTTTTAGCTAGCAATTTTTTTTTTCACAAGGGTAGCAGGATAAATTGGACCCCAAAAGTTGTTGTACAGTTTGTCCTGAGTACGCTGGTGCCCCATATATGGGGGGGAACTATTGTTTGGGCACACGTAAGGGCACGGAATGGAAGTAGTGGCGTTTTGAAATGCAGACTTTGATGGAATGGTCTGCGGTCGTCATTACATTTGCAGAGCCCCGGTTGTGCCTAAACAATAGAAACCCCCCACAAGTGACCCCATTTTGGAAACTAGACCTCCCAAGTAACTTATCTAGATGCCTGGTGAGCACTTTGGACCCCCAAGTGCTTCACAGAAGTTTATAACGCAGAGACGTGAAAATTAAAAAAAAAAATTTTTCCACAAAAATATTTTTTTAGCCCCCAATTTTTTATTTTCCCAAGGGTACCAGGAGAAATTAGACCGCCAAAGTTGTTGTGCAATTTTTCCTGAGTACGCTGATACCCCATATGTTGGGGTAAACCACTGTTTGGGCACACGTCGGGGCTTGGAAGGGAGGAAGCACCGTTTAACTTTTTGAACGCAAAATTGGCTGGAATCAATGGTTGCACCATGTCGCGTTTGGTGACCCCCTGATGTGCCTAAACAGTGGAAACCCCTCAATTCTAACTCCAGCCCTAACCCCAACACACCCCTAACCCTAATTCCAACCCTAACCATAACCCTAACCCCAACAGACCCCGAACCCTAATCCCAACCCTAACCATAACCCTAACCACAAGCCTAACCCTAATTCCAACCCTAACCCTAATTCCAACCCTAACCCTAATTCCAACCCTAACCCTAATTCCAACCCTAACCCTAATTCCAACCCTAACCCTAATTCCAACCCTAACCCTCTTTCCAACCCTAACCCTCTTTCCAACCCTAACCCTCTTTCCAACCCTAACCCTCTTTCCAACCCTAACCCTCTTTCCAACCCTAACCCTCTTTCCAACCCTAACCCTCTTTCCAACCCTAACCCTCTTTCCAACCCTAACCCTCTTTCCAACCCTAACCCTCTTTCCAACCCTAACCCTCTTTCCAACCCTAACCCTCTTTCCAACCCTAACCCTCTTTCCAACCCTAACCCTCTTTCCAACCCTAACCCTCTTTCCAACCCTAACCCTCTTTCCAACCCTAACCCTCTTTCCAATCCTAACCCTAACCCTCTTTCCAACCCTAATCCTAACCCTCTTTCCAACCCTAATCCTAACCCTCTTTTCAACCCTAACCCTAACCCTCTTTTCAACCCTAACCATAACCCTCTTTTCAACCCTAACCCTAATGGAAAAATAAAAATAAAAATATTTTCTTTATTTTATTAGTTCTGCCTACCTATGGGGGTGATAATCGGGGGGTTTATTTACTTTTTTTTTCATTTTGATCACTGTGAGAGTGATCAAAATGAAAGAATGGAATCTGCAGCCGGCAGATTCGGGCGGGCGCATTTTCAAAGATGGCGGCGCCCATCATCCGGACCCGAGGGACACCGGGAGGGTCGGGGGGACTCAGGAGGTACCGGGGGGGTGAGGGGGGGATCGGAGGCTGGCGGGGAGCAGAGGGAATGGGAGGGGGGCAGATGATGACAGCGGCGGCAGATCGCCGCTGTCATTCAGTTGCGGGGGGGCGATCGCCGGTGGGGAGGGGGGTGGAATCGGTGTCTCCAGCCATGTCCGATGCTACAGCAGCGTCGGACATGGCTGGATTGTAATATTTCATCAATTTTCATTGATGAAATATTACTATCGCTCTGATTGGCTGTTTCACTTTTAACAGCCAATCAGAGCGATCGTAGCCACGTGGGGGTGAAGCCAGGCCCCCTGAGGTGAATTACAAAGCCCCCTGTATCTGCGGGTCGGGTGACCTTTCAGTGACCTAGGTCACCCGACCCGCAGGGGGGCTTTGAAGTCATGACGCCACATAGGCGTCACTGGTCAAATTTGAACCAGGTTTCATGACGCCTATGTGGCGTCATTGGTCGTGAAGGGGTTAATACCCGGCACTGCCGCCAGCACTCAGGAGCGGAGCGTGCGGTGCATGTTTCGCTATGTGGCCGCACGCTCCTATCCTGAGCAGACGACGAGAAGAGGCCCAGGACGTTCTCGCGGGATCAGCGATAACCAGCGGGGGAGCGGTCGGAGGTAAGTATCAGACATAGCGATATCGCTATAACGTCACAAAAACCAGTGACGTTATAGCGATATTGCTAGCGATATCGCTTAGTGTGACAGGGCCTTTAGGGTACGTGCACACACTACGGAATGCTCTGCAGATTTGGCTGCGCGGATTTTGTAAAATCCGCAGGTAAATCTGCAGGTCAAAAGACCTGTGGTTTTACCTGCGGATTAGCCTGCGGTTTTGCCCTGCGGTTTTCAATGGAGGCGATGGCAAACCGCAGCAGAATCCGCAGAAAGAATTGACATGTCAATTCTTTCTGCGGTTTTGAAACCGCAGCAATTCCGCGCGGAAAATTCCGCATCTGCACAGCGTTTTTTTTCCATAGGGTAGAATGCTACTGTACACCGCAGCAAAAACTGCTGTGGATCTGAAGCACGTGCACACACCCTTAAAGCCCTCAGCATGTTAATTGTGCAAGCAAGTCCAGCAATGATATATACAAAAAATAACCTTGCATTACTATTTCAAGGGGGAGGTTACCCCCCTAAAATGTCACAGGTGTGCAGGCGTCCTGTTCCTCCTTGCAGTGTCAGCATCTAGGAGTTTCACTTGTGGATCTACAGCAATGTAGGTTTAAAAGGTAGCAGTATGCAAGTGAACTACTTCTTGCAACAAACCTTGCTGGACTAATTTATGCACCTTATTGGAGGTTTCAATATTTATGAGATTTTAGGGCAAGAGATGGATTGTCATGATAAAGCTGCTTATTTTAACCCATTCAGATCTGGGCCGTTTTCAGGGTTTTTTTTCTACCCCTTCTCCCAATAGCCATAAATTTTTTTAGTTTTCCATCAAAATAGTTGTATGAGGGCCTGTTTTTTTGTGGAATGAGTTGTACTTTTGAATGCCTCCATTGATTTTACCATGTAGTGCACTGGAAAAAACTCCAGTTGCAATGAAACTGCAAAAAAAAAAAAAAAAAAAAAAAAAAGTGCAATTCCATAATTTTGTGGGTTTTTTTTTTTTTATTTACCAGAGTGACAGCGGGACTTACCTGATTAACAGCCACAGGAAGAACATCGCTCTACCTGTGGCTGTTAAAGGCACATGAATAAATTAACTCATGTGTGGGGAAAGATGAGAGCTCAGCATCGGAGCCCGTATCAAAGTCAGGGACGCGACATATGCCATCTATCCACAAACTAAAGCTTGGCAAAAACTAGGTGAGGCAACAATCACACCAGCAAATCCACATCAGAATGGCTGAAAAAGAAAATTAAGGTATTGCAACCTGTGAAGCTCTAGTGAACTCCATGCCCTAGAAAGTTAAGGCAGTGCTTGAAAACAGCAGTGGTCACCCAAAATGAAGACACTTTGGGCACAATTTGGACATTTTCACTTAGGCGTGTTCTCACTATTGTTGCCAGAGGTTTAGACATTAACGGCTGTGTGTTGAGTTATTTGGAGGGTACATAAGCTGTACACTGACTACGTTACATTGTATCAAAATGTCATCTTCAATGTTGTCCTATGAAAAGATGTAAAATATTTACAAAAATGTAAGGTGTACTAACTTTTGTCATATACTGTACTACAAAAATACTCCCACAAATGTGGGCCCCTGACTGCAAAAGTCAAACTGTATTGTTTTGCACCCCCCCCCCCACACAAAAAATGTATTTAAATTCATTCAAAACCATGTTGTGCAAATAAGTACACCCGAATTAAAGTCTTAGCAGCAAAGCTAAAGTTTAGACTACAAAACTCTAATAACCAAAAATTCAACCACAAATTAAATCTAATTTCATTAAACAGATGTCCAGTAGACAGTTGAGTATAAAAGGGCATTACTTAACCCCTTTCCGACATCAGGCGTAGTACACCGATGATGGACTTCCTCCCTTTGATGTGGGCTCACCACAGGAGTCCACATCATTCCTGGCACATGCTAGCGGTTTTGAACAGCTGACATGTGCCCAGAACAGCCGCGGGTGGAATAGTGATCCACCCGTGGCTATTAACCTGTTAAATTCCGATGTCAAACTGACAGTGGCATTTAACATGTGCTTCCGGCAATAGTGCCGGAAATCCACCCATCCGTGACCCCCCCGTCACGTGATCACGGGTCACTGCTGGGTTGGCATGACAACCAGAAGTCTCTTGAAGACCTCTACGCTTGTCAGTGACAGATTTCTATGAGCACCGCCTAGTGGTCGGCGTTCATAGCAAGTCAGCAATTCTGCTACATAGGGGTGTGATCTGATCCTCGCCTTTATGTAGCAGAGACGATCGGGTTATGGCAGCTTCTAGTCTCCCATGGAGACTATTGAAGCATACAAAAAGTGAAAAACAAAATGTTTTTTAAAAACATAAAATATAAAAAGCTCACAACACCCCCTTTTCACCCCATTCAAAATTAAAAAAAAAAAAATCAAACATACATATTTGGTATTGCTGTGTTCAGAATCACCCAATTTAGCATTTAAAAAAAAACAAAAAAAAAAAACGATTAACCTGATCGCTAAGTGGCGTAGCGAGAAAAAAAGTCAAAATGCCAGAAATACTTTTTTTGGTCGTCTTGACATTGCATTAAAATGCAATAACGGGCGATAAAAAGATCGTTATCTGCATCAAAATGGTATCATTAAAAACGTCAGCTCAGCATGCAAAAAATAAGCCCTCACCCAATCCAAGATCACGGAAAATGAAGACGCTATGGGTATCAGAAAATGGTGCTTTTTTTTCTCCTTTTTTTAAGAAAGTTTGGATTTTTTTTTCATTACTTAGATAAAAAAGAACATAGAAATGTTTTGGTGTCTATGAACTCATAATGACCTGGAGAATCATAATGGCAAGTCAGTTTTAGCATTTAGTGAACCTAGTAAAAAAAGCCAAACAAAAAAAAGTAGAGTAGGATTGGTCTTTTTATGCAATTTCACTGCATTTGAAATTTTGTTCCTGTTTTCAAGTACACGACATGGCAAAACCAATGGCGTTATTCAAAGGTCCCGCAAGAAACAAGCCTTCACATGGCCATTTTGACCAAAAAAATAAAAAAAGTTATGACTCTGGTAAGAAGGGCAGCAAAAAGTGAAAATGCAAACCCCAAAATACCTCTGGTCGTTAAGGGGTTAAAAACACCAACTTCCCATTTCATACCTTAGAATCATCGAATCGTAGACTTGGAAGGGACCTCCTGGGCCATCTGGTCCAACCCCCTGCTCAAAGCAGGATTCGCTAAATCATCCCAGTCAGATGTCTGTCCAGCCTCTGTTTGAAGACTTCCATTGAAGGAGAACTCACCACTTCTCGTGGCAGCCTGTTCCACTCATTGATCACTAACTGTCAAAGAGTTTTTTCTAATATCTAATCTGTGTCTCCTCCCATTCAGTTTCATCCCATTGCTTCCAGTCTTTCCTTGTGCAAATGAGAATAAAGTTGAGCCTTCTACAATGTGACAGCCCTTTAGATATTTGTAGACAGCTATTAAGTCTCCTCTCAGTCTCTTTTGCAAACTAAACATTCCCAAATCCTGCAACCTTTCCTCATAAGACAGGGTTTGCAGACCGGTCACAATTCTGGTCGCTCTTTTCTGAACTTGCTCCAGTTTGTTGATGTCTTTTTTAAAATGTGGTGCCCAAAACTGGACACAATATTCCAGATGAGGTCTGACCAAAGAGGAGTAGAGGGAAATAATGACTTCACGTGATCTAGACCGTATGCTTCTGTTAATACATCCTAGAATTGCATTTGCCTTTTTTGCTGCTGCATCACACTGTTGACTCATTCAGTCTGTGATCTATTAGTATACCCAAGTCTTTTTCACTTGTGCTGTCACTTAGCCCTATTCCTCCCATTCTGTATATGGTTTTTTTCATTTTTATTGCCCAGATGTAGTACTTTGCATTTCTCCCTGTTAAAAACCATTCTGTTAGTTGCTGCCCACGTCTCCAGTTTATTTATAACTTTTTGAATCCTCTCTCTCTCTTCTCTAGTATTAGATATCCCTCCTAGCTTTGTGTCATCAGCAAATTTAATCAGTTTATCCTCAATTCCTTCATCTAAATCGTTGATAAAGATGTCGAACAATACAGGGCCCAAGACCGAGCCCTGTGGTACCCCACTTGAGACATTCTTCCAACTGGATGTGCAGCCATTTACGACCACTCTTTGGGTCCGATCACTAAGCCAGTTATGAATCCACCTAACAGTTGCCTTGTCCATTCCATACTTAGACATTTTTTCAATAAGGATTGTATGAGAGACTTTGTCAAATGCTTTGCTGAAGTCAAGATATACTATATCTACAGCATTTCCTTGATCCACCCAATCAGTGATTCCGTCATAGAAGGAAATTAAGTTAGTCTGACATGACTTATTAGTTACAAACCCATGCTGACTCTGTTTAATCACTTCATTCTTATCCAGGTACTGACATACATGTTGTTTAATAATTTGTTCAAAGATCTTTCCTGGTATAGAAGTCAGACTCACCGGCCTATAGTTGCCTGGGTCCACCTTCTTCCCCTTTTTGAAGATAGGAACAACATTTGCTCTTCTCCAGTCTTCTGGCACTTCTCCTGTTCTCCAAGAATTTTCAAAGATTATGGAGAGGGGTTCAAAAATTTCTTCTGCTATCTCCTTCAGTACTCTGGGGTGTAATTCATCTGGACCTGGAGACTTGAATTCATTTAGGTTACCTAAGCGTTTCCTCACTATCTTTGTGTTTATAGATATCCTGGATTCTTCTATTCCCTTAATAGGACAGTGAAGAACAGTTGATGTTACATTTCCTTTCTGAGAGAAAACAGATGCAAAATAGGAATTTAAAAAAGTTCAGCCTTCTCAACATCCTGTCTTACCATTTCATCATTTTCATCCTGTAAAAATCCTATAGCATCTTTGACTTTTCTTTTACTTTTGACATATCCCCAAAATCCTTTATTATTGCTTTTGACATCTCTTGCAAGCCTCAATTCATTTTCAGCTTTAGATAATCTGATTTGTGCCCTGCAGGTTCTGCAGACAGCATTATATTCTTCTTTAGATATGCCTCCCTCTTTACATTTTATAAACATTTTTTTCTTCCTTTTTAGCATGTGCTTAAGTTCTGTGTTCATCCATCCTGGTTTCCTTAAATGCTTCCTATTCTTCCCTCTTTTCGGAATTGTTAACAACTGTGCTTTGAGAATTTCATTTTTCAAGATTTCCCATCCTTCCTGGACATTTTTGTCTTTAAGGATATCCAGCCATTGGATCCCTCCAATTCTCTTTCTGAATCCCTTAAAATCTGCCTTTCTGAAATCTAACCTTGACGTCTGAGTCTTCACAGGTTTTCTCCCCTACCTTTTGGAAGATAAAGTTGTCAGCAAGAGAGGATAAGAATTTTCTTGACCTGTTAGTATTGCCTGAGAGAGATTCCCAACAAATGTCTGGATAGTTGAAATCTCCCATGACAACTGTGTCATATTTTTTGGAGAACTTGGCCATTTGATGCATAAAGAGTTCATCCATATCTTCAGCTTTCACAGGCAGCCTGTAGTAAATGCCTACAATGGTGTCCTTTCCATTGTTCTGTCCTTGTATTCTCACCTAAACAGTTTCCACAGAACTCCCAGTCTCTGAAGCTTCAATCTCTGTGCAGATATACGCGTTTCTAACATACAATGCGACACCTCCTCCTCGTTTATCAAGTCTGTTTCTTGCAAATAAGTTGTATCCTTCTAGTCTTGTATTCCAATCATGTGTATTGTCCCACCAAGTTTCAGTGATTCCAATGGCATCATATTTCTTTTCCTGTGTTAGTAGTTCCAATTCTCTTTCTTTGTTGCCCATGCTTTGTGCATTAGTATAGAAACATTTTAGTTTGTGATTGGTTTCTCTTTCAATTAGATTCTTTTGTCTTTGTTCTTCCTTTCCACTTCTAATAGCAGAGTTCTCAATAGCATTTGTCAGGTGTATGGCTTTTTCTGTTTTTTTTGCTTCCCTTCCCACGTTGTTCTAGTGTAAAGCTCTCCTTACAAGTGTAGCAAGGCAACTTCCAAATACATGTTTTCCAGTCTTCGTAAGGTGCACCCCATCTCTAGCAAGTAGTCCATCGTAACACAACAACACATGGAAGAGAAATGTCACAAGACCTAAGAAAATGATTTTTTTTTTTTTTTTTTACACATAAGTAAAGCAACACTTTACTTATCAGGCAGAATACTGTGGAAAATGAAAAATGATACAAAAATGTTACAAAGATGTAACAGCAACCATCTCACAGAGAAATCCAGGCTGACCACAGAAATTAATACCTAAACTTGAGCGTCTTCTGATGAGAAGGATATAAGAAAATAGACATGCAAGTTCACTGAAGTTAGGAAAGTAGGAAGAGCATCCGAGGTGAGTGTTGCCTGTGACACTATATGGCGCACACTGCAGAGGAATGGCATGCACAAAAAGCCGCCTACAATTTCCAGGGCCCATACTGAAAAAATTATGAAGACTACTGGGATTCTTTACTCTGAAGTGATGAGACGGAGAAATGTTTTTGGAATTGATGGCTTCAAAACTGTATGGAGTCGCAAAGGTGAGGAGTATAAAGAAGAATGCACGGTTCCTACAGTGAAACATGGTGGTAGCAGTGTCCTGATGTGGGGCTGCATGACTGCAGATTGTGCTTGGGAGCTACATTTCACTAATGGTATCATGAATTCACAGATGTAATGCTCTATATTGAAAGAGAAGATGCTACCATCACTCTGTGATATCACCTGATAGACTTTCACTTTTCCAACATGACAATTATTCAAAAGGCCAGTGCTACATTTCTGAAGAAAATCGTAAAAGTGATTCAGTGGCAAAAGTATGTCACCTGATCTGAGCCCAATAGAACATCTATGGGGAATTCTGAAGTGACAAGTTGAGCATCACTCAATCCAGCATTAAGACTGTAAGAGATCGGTCTTGAAGATTGGGAAAAAAAAAATGTATTATATGCCACCAAATTATTCATTATATGCTGTAAAGACTTGGTTATGTCCTTAAATGTGCGGTGTCTTAATTTTTTGTATCAACTATGGTAATTACCGTAGTTAGTTTTGTAATGAAAATTATATTAACTTTCCATGTTATGGGATAAAAATGTTCTATGAAACCAAGTTGTGTCAACATTTTGGAAATTGCTCTCGTGGTCGGAGATACTGATTCAGTCTTACTTTTCAAAGGGGATGTACTCATTTATGCTGAGTACTGTAAATGAATACCCACAAAATTCTATGAAGTTATGCAATGTTGTATATCATTGGCTAGAATTTCTCAAGAATGACACGAGAGACTGAAAGTTACACAGAAAGTGATTACTTCACATTGTTCCTAAAGGTGGTTCTACAAGCTATTGATTCATGAGGTGAATTTCATTTTCACTAGTATTCATTAAAGAGGAGCTGTCACCTGGTCAAGAGAGGCCAGTTGTGGCTCTTCTTTTATTCCCACTATTCCCCAGAATATGAAATTTTTTTTATTTTAGTTTTGTTTTTAAATTTGCCATACAGTTGCAGAGATTTGGGCTGAGGGGTTGTCCTGCTTTCCATGGGTGTACATGTTTGCAGTCACTTTATGTGACTGCAGACTTGGGCATCATCACAGCATGCACCGTGTACATAGTGCAGTAAAAATACCAAGCAAAATTAATCTCCAGGTCACTACGATTACTGCAATACCCAACTTGTGGAGTAACTAATGGTTACTATGAAAACAGTTACAAGCGGTTCTGATAGTAACTAGAGATGAGCGAACGTGTTCTGTTCGGAAAACATTCGCCAATCTCAAATTCAGCACAAACGTAGCACATTCATGTTCGCTTTCACAAGCATTTTTACTCAGTCAGCAAAAGTCTGTCAGAGTTCGGTAAATTATCGCCTTTCCTCTAATGCTTTTGTATGACTTTGGCTAGAATAGTGGTGCCGTATGATGAGAGTGGGGAGGGATGCGTTCGATGAGGGGAAGGGGTGTGGAGAGGTTAAAGGAGCATCTGAAGAGATTACAGGAGCGGCGCATGTTATTTTTTTTTCACTCAACTTTGTGTTGATTCCGGCAACCAATCAGGGCGCAGAAACCATCCACAACGTCAAGACACAAGGTCTTCTGTGATTGGTTGCCTAAGTCACATGTCCCTGGCCATATAAAAAGTGGACATCTTGTTTTGCTGGTGCCACTTGCTCAGTGTCAAAGTGCAGAGGTCGCTCTTGCACTAGTGCTGCTGAAAGTGAACTTGTCCTGTGTGAAATCGATATTCCAGCATCGAAGTATCGTGGATTGTGCAAAAACTGTGTGGCCGTCTCCGGAAGCCCCATTAGCTACTCCAAATCGCTTGTGCTAAAACTGTGTTTCATTGGCAAATCAGAAAGCCAGATTTCCACTTAATCATTAGGTCTAATATAGTTGTGCAACCACGAGGTCCAATTAGTTGCTGGTCGTGTCCTGACGATTAAGCGCATCTGGCAGTCCCCTCAAAGTATAAACTGCCTAGCTTTATCAAAATGAACAAATCATGGATCTCTGATGACTTTTGCACCCCAGTCGCAGATTGGGCAGACTAGGTGATGGTGTCATTTTTAGTCTCATGTATTGATCTTGTATTATTGAAGTCTGTGCCATATTTGTGGGGTCTTCTGTGCCTGGTGTTGCAAACAATTTTTTGAAATGTGAAGACTTCAAGTTGGGTCTCCATATGGTGGGTTGCCTTTGTAAGTGTGGCTCCCGACAGGCAGGCCTGCACTTAATTTCAGTCAACTACCTGAGTTTCTTTACACTTTTCTACCAATAGTAGTCTATGAAACTGATGTTTGTGCCATCTGAGTGTGGCTGGAATAAAAAAAAAAAAAAAATCGGATGTGTTGCATGAGGTGTGAGGTCTCCCAGCTAAGAATGCTTACACTGCTCCCTTAACCAACAGGTCCTCTTTGAAAATTCAATTCCAAGCTGTAAATGCTGGGCTAGACCTTGATACCTCATGCATGGCCCAAGACTAGCTGCTAATGTGCCATTTGCAAATTTCTACTGTAGGTCAATTGACACTTTTCATTGTGTCTGCCCATAATTTTAGCTGTATGGGAAGCTTTTTGTCGCGCCTTAGGGGTGTTGTCTATGTGTTTGTTATTGCCTCCCATTGAATCTAATGGGGTTCTAATACGTTCGTCAAACCCGAACCAAACCTTCAAAGGCTCGCTCATCTCTAATAGTAACCAGTTATCAGTATTTTTAAAATGTACCCAGTGGATTTGTATTGTCTAACGCCAAACTTGCATACTTTTTTATATTTTAGTGTTTAAAAAAAGTGATATTTGTAAACAAATTATTTGTCACGTATTACAATTTTCTGAGACTCATGACTTATTTTACGTCAATGGAGCTGTATAACGGCTTGCTTATTGCGTGATGAGCTGCATTTTTGGGCTGTTGATGTAATCTTTTTTAATAAAGTTTTTTGAGGAAATTTGATTGAAAAACAGCAAATCTAGTGGTTTTATTTTTTTGAGCAGAATTTACAGTGTGGGTTATTTTAATATATTATTTTTCGAACAAGGTTTTTTTTTTGTTTTTGGGAAAATTGGGACAATTCACAAAATTTTTACATTTTTTATCACTTTATTTTTTAGACCCCTTAGGGCAAGGGTCCCCAACCTTTTTTGCACCAGGGACCGGCTTCAAGCAAGACCATTCTTCCATGGCCCGGCAGGGTGAGAATGGAGGCGTGTCAGGGGCGGGGCTTTGGTCATAAGGGGGCGGGGCTATGGACAGGTTTAGTAGTCAGTGCATACTTATCATAATATAACATTTACAATGTGAATGAGACTCAACTCACCATAGGTTTTGAAGTGGGAGCACTGGGCTTGTTTCCATGTATCAGTGGGAGCACTGGGCTTGTTTTCCTCCAACAAGACGGTCCTATCTAGGGGTGATGGGAGACAGCATGGCTCTGCTCCCACCCTTGTATACATGGCTTCGCTCACACCCTTGCATGCATGACTCTGCTCCCACCCTTGAATACATGGCTCCACTCTCCCTCCCTTGTATACCTGGCTCTGCTTCCACTCTCCCATCTTGTATACATGGCTCCATTCTCCCTCCCTTGTATATATGGCTCCGCTCCCACTCTCCCTCCCTTGTATATATGGCTCCGCTCCCACTCTCCCTCCCTTGTATATATGGCTCCGCTCCCTCTCCCTCCCTAGTATATATGGCTCCGCTCCCATTCTCCCTCCCTTGTATATATGGCTCCGCTCCCACTCTCCCTCCCTTGTATATATGGCTCCGCTCCCTCTCCCTCCCTAGTATATATGGCTCCGCTCCCATTCTCCCTCCCTTGTATATATGGCTCCGCTCCCATTCTCCCTCCCTTGTATATATGGCTCCGCTCCCATTCTCCCTCCCTTGTATATATGGCTCCGCTCCCACTCTCCCTCCCCTGTGTATATGGCTCCGCTCCCACTCTATCTCCCTTATATTTATGGCTCCGCTCGGCTCCCCCATCCTTCCCATCATACTTACCCTCACATCGCTGAACTTCCTTCCCGTCGCTGCACGTCCCTGCATCTCGCGGCGCTTCAGCTTCTTCCTGTGCGGAGCGGTCACGTGCTACTGCTCATTAAGGTCCATGAATATGGACGCCACGCCTATGGGAGATGAGTGGCGTCCATATTCATGACCTTAAATGAGCGGTAGCACGTGACCGCTCAGCGCTGGATGAAGCCGCCGCGGGATGCAGGGTGAGTATCAGCTGCTGCACCGCCCCCCGGCTCCCCTTGTGTCCGCGGACCGGCAAGGGCACTGCAACGGCCCGGTGCTGGGCCGTGGACCAGCGGTTGGGGACCCCTGGGGATTCTAAACTGATTTTTAACACTAGAAACTGCAATACTTCAGTTTACAAGCTAGGATTTATAGGATGGCAACGACAGAGGCCAGCCATGATAGCATAGCTTAAATTTCTGCTGTTAAGGCAAGTGCCAGCTCCATAGGTACCCGGGCGAGTATGGTTGGGGCACAGCTTCTGAGCCTATTGTTTACCCCCTTCGTGACCTAAGCTTTTTTTGGTTTTGCGTTTTTTGCTCCCCTTCTTCCCAGTTCCATAACTTTTTTATTTTTATATCAATATGGCCATGTGATGGCTTCTTTTCTGTGGGACGAGTTGTAGTTTTGAACGACACCATTGGTTTTACCATGTTGTGTACTAGAAAAAGGAAAAAAAATTCCAAGTGTGGTGAAATTGCAAAAAAACAACAATCCCACACTTGTTTATTTGGCTTTTTTGCTCGGTTCACTAAATGCTAAAACTTACCTGCAATTATGATTCTTCAGATCATTATGAGTTGATGGATAAAAAAAAAAAAAAATAACCTAGGCATGTTTTGTAACTAAGTGGAGAAAAAAATTCCAAACTCTGCTAAAAAAACATAACAAAAAAAACAAACAAAAAACAAGAAAATACGTTTTCCGAGACCCGTAGCGTCTCCATTTCTCATATCGGGTTGGGTGAGGACTTATTTTTTGCGTGCCGAGCTAATGTTTATAGTGTTTCCCTTTTGGTGCAGATACGTTCTTTTGATCGCCCGTTATTGCATTTTAATTCAATGTCACTGTAACGATAATGTAAAATATGACGTAAGATTTCCCTGATGATCACATTTTCTGGAACAGTCAAGACTCTTCTATTCACACACTGAACTCTGCAATGCCCATCTGTGAGGGTCTGACTCCCCCCCCCCCTTCCTTTCCTTAGGCCTCTTTCACACTTCCGCTTTTGACCATCAGTCAAAATCCCCCAGGATTTGAAAAAAACGGATCCGCCATTTTTTTTAGCGGATCCGTTTTTTCCCCATTGAGTTGCATTACTGGCGGATCTTGACGGATGGCCATCCGTTGGATCCGTTTTTTTGAGGATCCGCCAAATCTTTTTCGTCCGCCGGCCTGCATGGACGGACCTAGCAACTTTTTTTTTGTTGTTGGCTCCGCATTTTCAATTGCGCATGCCCGGAGAAAAGAAGTCAGGGACAAAATTAACCCTGAAATCCTTTCTGGCGGACGAAAAAAAATTCTCTCTCTCTCTTTCGCCACCAACGGTTCCTTTAAATTTCTTCATTCTGCGGATCCGTCACAAAACGGATCCTGTGGCATCCGTTCTCTTCAGTTAGGTACGGATCCGCTTTTCCGCCTTTTTGACGGATTTTAACTGACACAAAAAACTGAAGTGTGAAAGAGGCCTTAGCCTGTCACAGCTGCGGACCTGTTTCTCCTTAGCTCAGTAACATGAGACTACAGCTCTCACACAAACTCCGTGTAACCTGAAATACCAGTGACTGGTCTCCCGCCTCACAGCAGGGGGTTTTTTGTCTTCAAACTGTGCTCAGCTACTCTCATAGACTATCATTAGAATCTGATCATTTGGTCATAAAACATTGAGAGTTTATGATAAAAACATGAAAGTTACATTTCTGCGACGTGTGCCAACAAGGCTTCGTAGCCCATGTTTTTCATGGTTCCAGTGCCAACGGAACCAGAGAAATGGATTTCTCCTGAACGGTGTGAAATAACTAGTTCAAGTTTGGTTTTAAATGATCACCAGCAACAAGATGGAAAAGATAATACTATGTGCGTTTCTATACGAGGTACCCTCTGCAAGTTATAATTATTTTAAGTTTTAAGCCAGATTGTACCTCTGAAAGCACGGGGAGGGAGCCGGAAAACCAGCCCCTTTAGTGATGTCAAAAGCCCAGAGGTATTTTCCCCTACTCCCATCTATTCTAGCTTGGGATGCCATGGCAATAAGAGATCCAATGCATTGTGATGTTTGGCTCCTCCTCCCCACATGGTTTTGCCTGAAATGATCTGACCAACATGTGAGTTTATTTCTTTAATTCTTTAGTTGTATTTGCATTGTACATACTTTTAATGGTCTCATTTTTGTAAAATCCTTTTTATAACGCCTGTAAACACTGCCTACTTTTTTTTTTGGAGTAAATATAAAATTTAGTTCCATCTCCTTGATCTGTGATGAATTCATACCTGCCTGAAGATAATTACACCACTAATTTGGGTTGGCTTCATACCCCTTTATTAATTTTGAATATTAATAGAGAGAACGGAAGCTGGTGGCAGCGAAGTGTGTTTTGGCTAGGTGTGTAGCGCTGGCAGTGACTGAGCAGGTTTCATAAGCTGATTTGTGGCTATGGCCAAAGCATTTATAACAACTTCACTGCAAGCGGGCCTAATAGCCATTGCAAAATAAGTAGCCCGTCCGGCGACTAATTACTAATTATCCTAGGTGCAGTTCTGACTGACCTGAGGGTAAGGGGGGCGCCGGCGATCTGCGAGTTCTAAAGTGGAACTGGAAAGTGGGATATACATAAATCCCGGCAGTTTGTGACATATTATGGCAGCAGTTGGATTACGACAATAAACCACTGCGATAAATTGTTGGGGCAAGACTAGCTTGCTGTTTTCATCACATTGCTGGCAGCGTTGGGTTAACTAAGATAAGCCCCCCTGCACATATGATAGCCGTGAGGCCAAAGGTCATAGAAACCCCCTGATCATGACAGTCACGGCAACTAAAAAGCCGCAATTCTGGCGTTTTGAATTTCTCGCTACGCCATTTAGCGATCAGGTTAATCCTTTTTTTTTATTGATAGATCGGCGATGCTGAACACGGTGATACCTAATATGTGTATGTGATTTTTTTTGCTTTATTTTGAATGGGGCAAAAGGGGGGCAATTTAAAAATATTAAAAAAAAAAATAAAGTTTATACACTTTTTTTTTTTTTTTACTTTTGCCATGTTTCAATAGTCTCCATAGGAGACTAGAAGCTGGCACAAACCGATCGGCTCTGCTACATAGCAGATCGCCTCTATGTAGCAGAATTACTGACTTGCTATGAATGCCTTCCACTGGGTGGTGCTCATAGCAATTCAGCACTGACAACCATAGAGGTCTCCAGGAGACCTTGTTTGTCATGCTGACGCACCAATGACCCGAGATCACGTGACGCGGGTCACCGATGAGCGCATTTCCAGCTCGATGGCCGGAAGCACCATTTAAATGCTGCTGTCAGTGTTTGACAGCGGCAATTAACTAGTTAATAGATGTGGGTGGATCACGATTCCACTCGCGGCTATGGCCGGCGGCACATGTCAGTTGTTCAAAACAGCTGACATGTCCCAGAAAAGATGTGGGCCCACATCAAAGCAGGGGATACCGGCGTACTATTACATCCGATGTCAGTAAGGAGTTAGAGACATCCGCAGTACACCTACAGATGGATTTTAGGTAGGGGCGAACAATATATTTGACTAACATTAGGATCCAGGAATATCTTTTTCAAGGTTTTTAGTGTATGCAGGTTAGCAAGCCAACAAGAAAAATTTGTCTGTAGAGTTAAGTTACATTTCATATTCGCGCGATTTGTCTCCACGGACACATGCTACTTATTTGCTTACAGAATTGCAAACAGAAATGACCTTGACCAAATTCCTCATATATCATAACATTGGTGAAAAATCTGTTAATGTCTTTTTGGTGCAATGACCCCCTTTAGAAAGAGATCCTGACTTTCAGTGCCAGAATGTAGTATTTGGCACTTGCAGACTAACCAGTTCCCATGGCTGCAGAACTGACAAAATGTAGAGCTGCCAAATTAGTGTTTAGATGTGTTTTTTTTTTTTTTTTTTAAATATAGCCAAGGGTCAAAAAATTTTCTTTCTGCTGAGAGTTTAAAGGAAGACTCATAAAAAAGGTGAAGTTGACACTTACTGAAATTCAGTAAGGACTAAAAATTTGTAATGCAACTGTATAGAATTACATTATGAATACAGTGAAATCTCTCCATAACACCGTCACTTTGAAAGGTGCACCACTAAAACTATATTTTTATTAGATACATTTCATATGTATATTGAGG
This sequence comes from Dendrobates tinctorius, assembly GCF_039654945.1. Lineage (NCBI taxonomy): Eukaryota > Metazoa > Chordata > Amphibia > Anura > Dendrobatidae > Dendrobates > Dendrobates tinctorius. The sequence goes on from NW_027361830.1 coordinate 4,471,048, forward strand.
TCATTTGGCCTACTGAAGACCTTTTCAAAGGAAATCTGTCAAGATTTTTACTACCTCATGTGAGAGCAGCATGATGTAGCAAGAGAGACCCTGATTTCAGTGATTTATCACTTAGTTTACTTGGTACAGAGTTTTCCAATCAAATCTGAGTTTTTAAATATTGCAGAGATCAGAAAGCGAACTCCACCCACACCACTGATTAGTAGCTTCCTGTGTGCACTGTATATGGACAGTAAGCTGCTAATCAGTAATGGGGGTGGAGTTGCACCAGGATGCATAGGCGCTATAGTCCTCTAGTGTAATCAATCGGCTGATAAAACACTGACTATTGAAACAACAGCACACAACCTAATAAGTGACACATTGTTGAAATGAGTGTCTCAGTCCCTACCTCATGGTGCACTCCGATTACGTAGGAAAAACATGCAGACAGATTCCCTTTAAGATTTTGAGGGTTACCTAAAAATAGCTTAACTTTTTATCAAGCACAGAATGCAACCACTCGCAGCTTTACAAATTTTAAATCTAAATATTGGTTTTGAGCGAATGTGCTCTGATAAGGTGTTGTCCGAGCATGCTCAGATGCTAACAGAATGACTTCGGGATTTTTGAAATCCCCGTGGATGGATTCATGTCTCGCTGCTAATTGCCTGTTCGTTAGGCAATCCCTGCATCTGTTGCAGCTGTCAAACAGATGTAGGTTCACATGTTATAATTGTACATGGGACCAAGCTTAGTGATTTATTCATGCACTGACGGTGGTTCTAGCGCTGCATTCATGCAATGACGGTGGTTCATTGTCATTGTAATGTGATAGTGCTGCAGACAATAGCAAACCTGGGGAGATTGAGCAAAGCATTATTTGTTTTCAAACAATCAAAACTCTAAAATCATTTTAAGGGTATGTGAATACAACATTTTTCCATTGGTTTTGCCACTTTAGTGTTTACCATTGTTTTTGTCACATTTTTTACTGTCACTTTCCACATTTTTTTTTCTGTTCGTTAAATAATGAGGAAACCGCTTACGTTTTTAAGTGAAAGCGATGGTGAAATGCTACAAACTGAAGTAGAGGTGTGTGTGTATATATATATATATATATATATATATATATATATATATATATATATATATATATATATATATATATATACATACATACATACACACACACTTGAATATTTTTTCATACTCCTTTCCATAATGGGATCTGCCCCCAAAATGTAATTTGAACATACCCTAAATTATGTGTACCCAAAATTAGCACCAGTGACAACTGCAGCTTCCAGATTGCTTCTTTTTTTTTTTTTTTTTTTTACAGGGGGGTGGGCAATGCAAGCATAGTTGTGAGTCTCAAAAAATGGCAAAAAAATTGTACATAATAAACAAACAGGGTATTCATTTATTATTGTCGCCATTGTACTGGCCGAACTAGGTTAACACTGGTAAGCTGCATTAAAGCACTACTCTGGTGTTTCTTTTACTTCAACGCTGAAGTGGCGCTAATCTAAGGTTCCTGCTCCTAATAATACACTTACCAGCTGCCGTCTCCAGCTTTCCTCTTCTTGTGACCGCAACTTCTGACTGACCGAGAGGTAACAGTCACAAGTTCTCAGTGTAAGTCTAAGGGTCTGTGCACGCGTTGCGGATTCTGCTGCAGATCCACAGCGAATTTGGCCCTGCGATGTACAGTACCATTATATTCAATGTAAAATAAAAAACTTCACATGCTGCGGAAACGCAGCATTTTTTTATCAGCTGCATGTCAATTGTTTGTGCGGATTCCGCAGCGTTTTTACACCTCTTCCATTATAGGAATCCGCAGTATATCTGCACTAAATCCGCGTGGAAAAATCCGCAGCAGAATCTGCAATGTGTGCACATACCCTTAGAGAGCCTCGTTCTGGTTCTCAGACTTCCATTAAGTAGTGACCTCCAGCTCATCCAGCAAATAATGAAGCGATCCAGCAGGTCACAAACTGGAGACCGACGGAGCGGTGCTGAGACCAGAAAGACAGCGGCTAATGAGTTAAAGACTAGGGGCAGGGATCTTAGTTTACTGTGACCGCTCTGGTGGTAAAACAAAACACTGCAGTGGTGCTTTAATTTTCATTGCACTCAACATTTTTATTTGTTCTTTGCACTGTTGTGCTTTTCACACTAACATTACTTTGTGAAACAAAGATTTTAGTGTTTTCTGGGGTTTTTAGATGCAATTATATTGTACTCAGATACCAGTTTCATATCCTTGATCATCACTCTGTAGGTCAATCTGTAGAATAGGTCATTAATATTAGCCCAGTGGGAATCTGTCTCTGCATCCCTGCCCATCAGCTATATGAAGAGGCCGCAGCACTACGGAGATAGCAGCGTCCTCTTCATTAGAGACCCAGCTCTGTATGTAAAATAGCGGCTTTGCCTGGTCCTGCATCTACGAGCAATACATAGGACTGAGCTGTAGTACTGGACACAGCTGTGATTATGTGTTCTATAGTCATGTTACAGTCCCCTCACTTGTAAACTAAAGGTGCACACAGATGTAACACATTCACCACTCAAAAAGTGGGCCTGGGTACCTTCACATGCCAGGGCTGAATTTTAGTCCCAGGCCAGCCCTGGTGGGCACTCACTGGGCTCCTGCAGTGTCAGTGCCCCACCGCTTATATCTGTGCCATGAATGGCTAATATCGGTGGTGAAATACAGCCAATATGATGTTTAGATTGATGAATTCAGAAATTTAGACCACCATGGATTTAATAAACAAAGAGGTTCTATAGAGGACATAAATCAGTTTTACAATGTTCGAGGCAAAAAAAAAAACACTATTTAATGCAATATCCATGAAATACAGTTAAAAAAAAAAAATGAAGTGCTCTACGGATCACAGCACAAGTCAACGGAGGTGCAAAGTCCAATACTTCACACTTCAGGATCGTCCATGAAACATAAGGTCGTTCTCTAGTTGTACATGGTATACAGTTTTATGGTGTGTAGTTTTATCTGCTAGATCAGGGTTCCAAACTCCAGTCCTCAAGGCCCACCAACAGGTCAGGTTTTCAGGATTTCCCTTGTATTTTACAGTTGATGCAATCACCTGGGCAATACGAAAAAAATCCTGAAAACATGACCTGTTGGTGGGCCTTGAGGACAACTACAATTGGCTTGAATATGGTTTTCTGATGCTTTTGCTTTCCATGATTCACCTCACCCTTGCAATTTGATATGCATCTGCCTAAATGCTGTAGCCAACTTGTGAACTGCCTGATCTTGCTTCCTCTGTATTTGTCATATCCCTACCATTACTTTTAAATTTACTTGTTTCCAATCCCTTCTATTTTGTCTAGTTCTCCATCAGCTTTTTTTCTTATGCTTCAATTTAAGGATCCCAGAGCATGCTGGAAAACTCTATTGAAGTTCTTCAGATCCAAGACTGCCATAAAACAATTTTGGAAGATCATAAAAACTGTAAAAATTGACTATTTTGAAATTCTGAATCCTGTGGAAATTGTTCAACTTTTTCAGGTTGACAAACGTCGGGAAAGCTCCATTCGGCTTTTTTACCATAAATAAAAGGGGAATAAAAATAGTTTCCCTTTCTCCTGAAAGGTGACCTGCAGAAGGCTGCTTTTCTTAACAAGTCCAGAATTTTGGACTCTAAGGCTAGTTCTTCTGGCAAAGATCGCAGGGGAGTCATGGTGAAGTTTGATCGGGGAACACTGTTAGACCTGCCTTTATTAATTCGAGGATCCAGTTGCTTCTGGAAATCTTTTCCCAGGCAGGGAGGAGGAATATAGTCTCCCCCGCCACCTGCAATACATCACTAGGAGATTTTTTACTTTCATGAGGGCTCCAAATAGACTCTACCCTTTGTCCTTCTATCCTCCCACTAGTCCTGATCTCTGGAAGAGTCTCCGTCGAATACATTTTCTGCTCTGAAAGGACTTCTTATATGATGGGATGGAGAGGTTGGGGAATCCCTTGCTACCATCGCCTGCCTTCTCAAGAATATCATACAATGCAGGCCCAAACAAGTATCCCCTCACAAGGAATAGAGCAGAGTTTAGATTTTGCTTGAGGGTCCCCTGGTCAACAATTCAGCCAGAGGGACCTACGAGCTGCATTAGAAAACGCTGCTGACCAGGCTGCAAACCTAACAATCAGCAGAGGCATCCGCAAGGAATGAAGCTGCCCCCCCATCAAAGAAGTAGTGGATAACAAATTGTCCCTTGGTACTCTGTCTCTGAGCGGTTTCTCTAAATGATCTAACCAGGTCGTTAATGTTCTTGCCGTGCATTTTAATGCCACCACTGGCTTTACGCTCCCACCTGATGACTTTTTGCACGGGGGGGTTGGGGGGACTGTAAAAAACAAATATATGCACAGAGCATTAGAGTTTTACAGCTGGAGATGATTGAACATGAACAAAGTACTCACCATGTAATTTAGAAGTGACTTTCTGCCATAGGTCCACACTCAATATGTGCTGGAGAAAGGAGGTTCTTCATGGGCTACCTGGCAACGTTATGTGTTTCAGGCAACCGATCTACTCGAGCCACAGATTGGGCTTTATTGCAGTACCCAGATGGCTGAGCCATTGCAACTCATTTGTGTAGTAAACTTGTGTTACCATATCTATGTAGATAGTATTAGATATTCAGTGATGATGTTTCTACATAGAGACACTGGTGCATTGAACCACTCATTTAATTAGTCCTCTCTACTACTAGACTTGTGATGCTGAAATTCAAGGTTTGAGACGGAAATCTTGTTATATTAGACAGGCAGCATGTCTTATTTATACTACAGTATTACACTGTGCCTCCTCCAAACAATGCTAAATAACTATTAACCAGAATTCCTGTGGAATATGTTGGCGCTTTATAAAGATTATTTATTATTTATTCCTGGTGCCTACAAATGATGGAGCTGTTCCCATAGCTGAATTCAAACCGTCAGGATTCACAATCAGTATATGGACAGTGACGCCCTATCTCGCTTAAGATGTCCTGACTAGACATGAGTGAACCTGTACATCACTTTTGTAGGATTATTTTGAAGGCCAAGAAGAGGTTCAAATAAAAACCAACATACTCCTTTGTCTTAGGCCGCCTTATGCTGCCTTCACTGCAGATCCCTTGTCCTCAGAGTAGGTCTTCGGGCATGGAGGTTTGTGATTGGCCTCAAGTGGGGACATGGAATGCATCTCACGGTCCATATACAGATTTGCAATAATGTCTAAATTTAGTCTTAACAGATCATTCATGGATTTAGGACTGCATATGAATGTGCAATCCCAAAAGAAAAAATCCCAGCCAGGTCTTATAATGGTAGCTGCATTTAAATCCCTGTTACCTCTGCTACCTTTAAATAACAAGTGGAGGTAAACAGGTAACGGATGGACTGCAACTCATGGTACAGTGCTTGCCCCAAAACTAAATTTTGTCAACCAGCTCCTGCTGAACGCTAATGAAAACTGTACGAAACATGGGTGCCAGGGATCGAATTGTGCCATCAAGTTGGTTCTCTCTCTGGATATTGTATGACATATCAGAACAACTTTACAGGATTTTGTCTTTGACTTGATAATGTGTGCAAACTGTAAAGCGCTGCGGAATAAGTTAGCGCTATATAAAAATAAAGATTGTTATTATTACTAAAATATGCTTTACGAATCCCACAACACAATGAAAGAGAATAGGTTGAAAATGTTTATTCAGTAGCTAAATTATGTATTCTATTTGAGCAGATCATTTTACTATCTGCTACACAGACATTAAAGGGGTGGTGCGGTGAAACAAATTATCATCTATCCACAGTTTAGGTGATATGTTTGGAATGGTGGAGATCCAACTGCTGCTACCGCACCCATTGGCAAAACAGGGGATTTTTATCCCCGGTTCAATGGAGTTGCACTGTGCATGCTTTGCTTTTTCCAGCATCCCCATAAGGGAATGAATGACGTATTTGGGGGGTTCTACCTACTGCATCATTTTGGGACAGGGATAAATAATCCCAAATCTCCAGATTGGCAGGACACCCATCAATCACTAAGTTATCAACTAACACGCAGATACGTGATGTCCAATGAAAACAAGTTATTCCCTTTGAGGACTATTTTGAGATTTCTGCACCTTTAGGCTATGTGCCCACGTTAGCTTTTTTAAACGCTCAGGAAACTAATCCCCTTCCCAGGAAACGCGCGTCTTTTTTCCGCACTTTTTTTGCAAAAAAGACGCGCGTTTTTGATGCGTTTTTTGACGCACGTCTTCTGGGAACATTGGGGAAGGCTAAAAATGGAAATTAATGAGCATGCTGCGTTTTTAGCCGCTAAGCGATTCCTGAGCGGTTAAAAACGCATACACTGGCACAAAGCCAAAAACGCATGCAAATTAATTTGAAGCTTCTTTTAAGTGTTTCTGCAGCGTTTGAGCCGGCACAAACGCTGCGGAAACGCTTAAAAAAATGCAACGTGGGCACACAGCCTTAATGCACTACTTCACAGTTCTTTAAAAAAAAAAACAAAAAAAAAAAAAACACAACAGACATATCTCAAGAGAAGGGAAACAATCTGTTCTTTTGTAAAGCAGCTCGTCTTCCCAACTCTCCACTTGTGTTATGCCTCTAACCACATGGATGATCAAAGTACACAGAGTCTTATGTTGTATCATGCCAGTATCATCATGTGGGTGTCTGCTCTAACGCCATTTAATTCTACCCGCTAAACATACACAAACAATCTAAATGCTGTTATCAATTAAGATTATCAAAGTTAAAAATGGTCACAAGATCGCTGGGGAAAGGGGAACATACATTTGAGTTTTACCTTTCTGGCAGATTAATCCCTTAAGGAAGCAGCCAATTTTCTTTAAATTTGTGCTTTTACTTTTTCTTCCTCTTTTTCAGAACCATGTTTTTAGATTTCAAATTATTAAGTCTTAGAAGAGATTATGCGTTTTGTGGGGTGTGGTGCAGTTGTGAAAGACACCATCCAATATACCATACAGTGTATGAGAAAATGGGTAAAAAAATAAGTCCAAGTGCAGTGAAAAAAAAAATGTTATTTTGCCATAATTTTCTGAGTTTAATGGTTACAGCGTTAGGTGAGCCGTAAAAATGACCTGCAAACATGACTTTTCAGGTCAGTACAACTGAGGCCATACTAAATATGTATAGTTTGTTTTCTACTGTTTCAGTGGCTAACAAAAATCAATACATATTGGTCTGTGTGGCGATTTTTTAGATCAATAACTTTCTTTATTTTTCCATTAATGGAGCTGTGTGAGGGTGAAACCATATTAGTGTACATACTAAGTAATGATTACTTTATTGCATTTTTTCTTGGTTGTATGGCAGTTTCTTTTACTCTTTACAACATTCCCAAGATGGGTTTAAGACATTTCTGATAGATCAGACTACTATGGACATTTTGATCTTAAATATGTATATATACACATTTTTTACATTATTTTTAAATGGGAAAAAGGACGATTAGAGTTACGCTTTTGTTTAAATATTTTGTACTTAAAATATTTGTTTTAGTCCTTATAAAAAGGGACTTGAACCGATTCCATCACTGCTGTTAAAAGCAAATCTCAGCTATGCAAAAGCCAATGTCTGACCCATGAGGATGTGCATATACAGTGGGGAAAAAAAGTATTTAGTCAGTCAGCAATAGTGCAAGTTCCACCACTTAAAAAGATGAGCGGCGTCTGTAATTTACATCATAGGTAGACCTCAACTATGGGAGACAAACTGAGAAAAAAAAATCCAGAAAATCACATTGTTTTTTTTTTTCATTTTATTTGCATATTATGGTGGAAAATAAGTATTTGGTCAGAAACTAGCAATCAAGATTTCTGGCTCTCACAGACCTGTAACTTCTTCTTTAAGAGTCTCCTCTTTCCTCCACTCATTACCTGTAGTAATGGCACCTGTTTAAACTTGTTATCAGTATAAAAAGACACCTGTGCACACCCTCAAACAGTCTGACTCCAAACTCCACTATGGTGAAGACCAAAGAGCTGTCAAAGGACACCAGAAACAAAATTGTAGCCCTGCACCAGGCTGGGAAGACTGAATCTGCAATAGCCAACCAGCTTGGAGTGAAGAAATCAACTGTGGGAGCAATAATTAGAAAATGGAAGACATACAAGACCACTGATAATCTCCCTCAATCTGGTGCTCCACGCAAAATCCCACCCCGTGGGGTCAGAATGATCACAAGAACAGTGAGCAAAAATCCCAGAACCACGCGGGGGGACCTAGAATCATAGAATCATAGAATCATAGAATCATAGAATCGTAGAGTTGGAAGGGACCTCCTGGGCCATCTGGTCCAACCCCCTGCTCAAAGCAGGATTCGCTAAATCATCCCAGTCAGATGTCTGTCCAGCCTCTGTTTGAAGACTTCCATTGAAGGAGAACTCACCACTTCTCGTGGCAGCCTGTTCCACTCATTGATCACTCTAACTGTCAAAAAGTTTTTTCTAATATCTAATCTGTGTCTCCTCCCATTCAGTTTCATCCCATTGCTTCTAGTCTTTCCTTGTGCAAATGAGAATAAAGTTGATCCTTCTACAATGTGACAGCCCTTTAGATATTTGTAGACAGCTATTAAGTCTCCTCTCAGTCTTCTCTTTTGCAAACTAAACATTCCCAAATCCTGCAACCTTTCCTCATAAGACAGGGTTTGCAGACCGGTCACCATTCTGGTCGCTCTTTTCTGAACTTGCTCCAGTTTGTTGATGTCTTTTTTAAAATGTGGTGCCCAAAACTGGACACAATATTCCAGATGAGGTCTGACCAAAGAGGAGTAGAGGGAAATAATGACTTCACGTGATCTAGACTGTATGCTTCTGTTAATACATCCTAGAATTGCATTTGCCTTTTTTGCTGCTGCATCACACTGTTGACTCATATTCAGTCTGTGATCTATTAGTATACCCAAGTCTTTTTCACATGTGCTGTCACTTAGCCCTATTCCTCCCATTCTATATATGCTTTTTCCATTTTTATTGCCCAGATGTAGTACTTTGCATTTCTCCCTGTTAAAAACCATTCTGTTAGTTGCTGCCCACTTTTCCAGTTTATTTAAATCTTTTTGAATCCTCTCTCTCTCTTCTCTAGTATTAGCTATCCCTCCTAGCTTTGTGTCATCAGCAAATTTAATCAGTTTACCCTCAATTCCTTCATCTAAATCGTTGATAAAGATGTTGAACAATACAGGGCCCAGGACAGAGCCCTGTGGTACCCCACTTGAGACATTCTTCCAACTGGATGTGCAGCCATTTACGACCACTCTTTGGGTCCGATCACTAAGCCAGTTATGAATCCACCTAACAGTTGCCTTGTCCATTCCATACTTAATCATTTTTTCAATAAGGATTGTATGAGAGACTTTGTCAAATGCTTTGCTGAAGTCAAGATATACTATATCTACAGCATTTCCTTGATCCAACCAATCAGTGATACCGTCATAGAAGGAAATTAAGTTAGTCTGACATGACTTATTAGTTACAAACCCATGCTGACTCTGTTTAATCACTTCATTCTTATCCAGGTATTGACATACATGTTGTTTAATAATTTGTTCAAAGATCTTTCCTGGTATAGAAGTCAGACTCACCGGCCTATAGTTACCTGGGTCCACCTTCTTCCCCTTTTTGAAGATAGGAACAACATTTGCTCTTCTCCAGTCTTCTGGCACTTCTCCTGTTCTCCAAGAATTTTCAAAGATTATAGAGAGGGGTTCAAAAATTTCTTCTGCTATCTCCTTCAGTACTCTGGGGTGTAATTCATCTGGACCTGGAGACTTGAATTCATTTAGGCTAGCTAAATGTTTCCTCACTATCTTTCTGTTTATAGATATCCTGGATTCTTCTATTCCCTTAATAGGACAGTGAATAACAGTTGATGTTACATTTCCTTTCTGAGAGAAAACAGATGCAAAATAGGAATTTAAAAGTTCAGCCTTCTCAACATCCTGTCTTACCATTTCATCATTTTCATCCTGTAAAAATCCTATAGCATCTTTGACTTTTCTTTTACTTTTGACATATCCCCAAAATCCTTTATTATTGCTTTTGACATCTCTTGCAAGCCTCAATTCATTTTCAGCTTTAGATAATCTGATTTGTGCCCTGCAGGTTCTGCAGACAGCATTATATTCTTCTTTAGATATGCCTCCCTCTTTCCATTTTATAAACATTTTTTTCTTCCTTTTTAGCATGTGCTTAAGTTCTGTGTTCATCCATCCTGGTTTCCTTAACTGCTTCCTATTCTTCCCTCTTCTCGGAATTGTTAACAACTGTGCTTTGAGAATTTCATTTTTCAAGATTTCCCATCCTTCCTGGACATTTTTGTCTTTAAGGATATCCAGCCATTGGATCCCTCCAATTCTCTTTCTGAATCCCTTAAAATCTGCCTTTCTGAAATCTAGTGAATGAACTGCAGAGAGCTGGGACCAATGTAACAAGGCCTACCATAAGTAACACACTACGCCACCATGGACTCAGATCCTGCAGTGCCAGACGTGTCCCACTGCTTAAGCCTGTACATGTCCGGGCCCGTCTGAAGTTTGCTAGAGAGCATTTGGATGATCCAGAGGAGTTTTGGGAGAATGTCCTATGGTCTGATGAAACCAAACTGGAACTGTTTGGTAGAAACACAACTTGTCGTGTTTGGAGGAAAAAGAATACTGAGTTGCATCCATCAAACACCATACCTACTGTAAAGCATGGTGGTGGAAACATCATGCTTTGGGGCTGTTTCTCTGCAAAGGGGCCAGGACGACTGATCCGGGTACATGAAAGAATGAATGGGGCCATGTATCGTGAGATTTTGAGTGCAAACCTCCTTCCATCAGCAAGGGCATTGAAGATGAAACGTGGCTGGGTCTTTCAACATGACAATGATCCAAAGCACACCGCCAGGGCAACGAAGGAGTGGCTTCGTAAGAAGCATTTCAAGGTCCTGGAGTGGCCTAGCCAGTCTCCAGATCTCAACCCTATAGAAAACCTTTGGAGGGAGTTGAAAGTCCGTGTTGCCAAGCGAAAAGCCAAAAACATCACTGCTCTAGAGGAGATCTGCATGGAGGAATGGGCCAACATACCAACAACAGTGTGTGGCAACCTTGTGAAGACTTACAGAAAACGTTTGACCTCTGTCATTGCCAACAAAGGATATATCACAAAGTATTGAGATGAAATTTTGTTTCTGACCAAATACTTATTTTCCACCATAATATGCAAATAAAATGAAAAAAAAAACAGACAATGTGATTTTCTGGATTTTTTTTTCTCAGTTTGTCTCCCATAGTTGAGGTCTACCTATGATGTAAATTACAGACGCCTCTCATCTTTTTAAGTGGTGGAACTTGCACTATTGCTGACTGACTAAATACTTTTTTTCCCCACTGTACATGATGCACTAGGTAACGTTCACATAATGAGTAGTTGGTGAATTTTTGATACTGCAGATTTTCTGCATCATTACTGCACAGAATATGTAAATTAGGTTATTTGAGGATTTTTATTACATTTGAGTGTTTTTTTTTTTTTTTTTTGAGGTGTTATGCTTTAAATGAAGCGGCTTTGTTTTTGATACTTCCTGGTATTTAGTTGACAAAACTTTATTAATACAATCATGTTTGGATTATATGAGCTTCTAGTGAGTTTCCACAGCAGAAACTCACTAAAAAATGTTTGTTTTTTTACCTCTAATGCACTTAAAGGGAACCTGTTACCAATTTTTTAGCATCCCAACAAATGCCACCACGTTCTTCTGCTGTTATGCATTTCACAAATAATTACATTGCCTCCTGACTCCTCATGTACACCTCAAAAACACCATTTTATTTGGTCACACGATGTATTGGCTTGTCCAGTCCATTGGGCGCCCTTCTTGCGTCGTCTATTCCTCCTCTCTGCTAGTAAAAGCCGTCCGCAGTAGAATCGCCAGCCGTGTAGGCACACTTTGCTCTGCCCTACTGATGTGCTGTGTTTTGCCTGTAGTAAAGCAGGGCAAAGAACACATGCGCGTAAGGCAATGCTACTGCGCAGACGCAAGACTTTGTTCAGCTATTTGAATGACGTGAATCAGAGCCGGAGAACGGCTTTCACTAGCAGAAGTTAGAATTAGACTTACCGGTAATTCGGTTTCTAGAAACCTTCCATGACAGCATAGGAGGTTGTCTCCATGCCATTATGGGGGACAGGAAGCACGAGAGGTTAAAAGGTCCCTCCCACCTCCCTCTCACCAGTGACTTATAACTGATCATCATAGCACCGGTTACCTTAAGATTCTCAGAATTTTGTCCAAGAATACAGGGAGGTAAATAGTGGTGTCGTGGAAGGTTTCTAGAAACCGAATTACCGTTAAGTCTAATTCTATTTTCTCTAACAACCTTCCACGACAGCATAGGAGGTATAACAATCTATACTGCAATGGGGGGGGGCAACGGCCTGAAGAACTTTTCGGCCAAAGACTAAATCCCTGTTGGACACAAGGTCCAACCTGTAGTGTTTAGTAAAAGTATGTAAGGAGGACCAGGTTGCTGCCTTACAAATCTGCTCTGAAGATGCGCCTGCCCTCTCAGCCCATGAAGTAGAGGTAGATCGCATTGAATGCGCTTTGATCCCCAAAGGGGGTGTGATGGTCTGCGCAAGGTATGCTTCAGAGATGGCTTTCTTAATCCAATTGGCAATGTGGTTCTTTGCCACCTTCTTTCCTTTGTTTGGACCAGACGTATGGACGAATAGGTTGTGGTCGACTCTATAGGGTTTGGTACACTCCAGGTAGTGGAGAATTATGTGCCTTACATCCAGCGTATGAAACACCTCTTCTTTAGGGTTCGGTGGGTTATGACCGAATGAGGGAAGAATTATCATCTGTGACCTATGGAAGACAACCTTTGGTAGGAACGATGGATCAAGGGAGAGAACTATGAAATCATCTCTAATGGCTAGGTAGGGTGCCCTGATTGAGAGAGCTTGGAGCTCTCCTATTTGCCTTGCCGAGGTTATTGCTATAAGGAAGGCCACCTTATAGGAGAGGAGCTGAAAAGTACAGGATGCCAAGGGCTCAAAGGGTGACTGAGTGAGTCCCGTAAGTACCACATTCAAGTCCCATGGTGGAATGGCGACTAGCTTCTTTGGATGTAGTCTAGTGGCTGATGTCCTGAATCTTCTTATCCACCTGTGGTTGACCAAGTCACAATCAAACAGAGCTTAATGCCGATACCTGTACTTTCAGTGTGCTAGGCTTCAGACCTAGTTCAAGACCCCTCTGTAAGAAATCCAGGATACGGAAAATGTTAGGGTTTCCTGGGTCAGGCAAATCTGGCAGACACCATGAGGAAAACTTCTTCCATATTTTGTTATATATGGCAATGATGACCGGTTTCCTAGACTTCTGAAGGGTTTTAATTACTGCTTCTGATAGCCCCTTGACCCTCAAGATCTGGGTTTCAGTAACCAGGCCGCTAACTTCATTCCCCGGAGGTTTGGGTGATGTAGAGGGCCCTGCAAGAGAAGGTCATCTTCCAGGTGTAGGAGGAATGGCCCGTCTACCTGTAGCTCTGTAATTAGAGAGAACCAGCTCCTCTTTGGCCATAGCGGAGCTACTAGGTTGGTTGGGGTTCGATCCTCCCAGATTTTCCTCAAGGTTGCAGCAATGATCGGAACTGGTGGGAAGGCATATGCCAGACGAACACTCCATTTGTGGGCAAAGGCATCTACCCCCAGGGATCTGTCCCCGGGATTCAGGGAGAAGTAGTTTCTCATTTGCGCATTCTCTTGAGGCTAGTAAATCCACCTCCGGGAAGCCCCATCTGTTGATCAGCTTCTGAAAGATCCTTTCGTTCAGGCTCCACTCGCCAGGCTGGATGGATTTTCTGCTTAGGAAATCTGCCTGAAGATTGGAGGTACCCTTTAGGTGGACTGCTGTTCGAGAACGGAGGTGTCTTTCGGCCCAGCAAAATATTCAGCCCGAAAGGCTCTCTAGACTGCTGGATCTTGTACCGCCTTGGTGCCTGAGATGGGCCACTGTTATGTTGTCTGAGTAGACCTTGATATGCTGGCCCTGGACTAGGTGTCTTGCTGCCTGGAGTTCCATGAAGTTTGAGGATTTTGTACTCACTTTCTGGCTCCACAACCCCTGGAATGGTTGTCGGGACACTACGGCTTCCCAGCCCTTCTTGCTGGCGTCTGATGTTACCGTGACCAAGGGGATCTGGGACCAGTTGACTCCCCTGCACAGGTTTTTGCAATCTATCCACCATGCTAGTGAAGCTTTCACTCTTCCTGGGGTATGGACTCTTGTTCAGGCAGGTGTGATCTCTGTTCCAGTTCCCCAAGATATGGGACTAGAGTATTCTGGAGTGGGCCTGTGCTCAAGGCACCGACTGGATGCAGGAGGTCATTGACCCCAGTATGGACATGGCTGACCTGGGGGTCGGTGACCTCTGTTTCCTGAAGCTCAAGATCCTTGATATTATGGACCCCTGATGTTCCTCCGGGAGGTAGGACATTTGTTTGAATCTAGGAGGATTCCTAAGAATTTTACCTCCGGGGAGGGCTGGATCTGCGATTTTTCTATATTCGGGATTCACCCCAACGATTGGAGAATACCTAGGGTTTGAGTCACCTGGATTTCCAGGGTCTGGTAGGAGGCTCCTATTATCAGTAAGTCGTCCAGGTAGGATACAATGCATATACCCTGGCTTCTGATGTGGGACACAGCTTCCGCCATAATCTTGGAAAATGCTCGAGGGGCAGAGGATATCCCAAAGGGAAGTACATTGTACTGATAGTGCCTGATTTCTGGACCCTGATGGATCGCAAACCTTAGATACTTCCTGTGAGATGAATATATAGGAATGTGGAAATAGGCATCCCTCAGGTCTATGGTTGCCATGAAGTAAGCCGGCCCCATCAGCGGAATGGTGGTCTTTACCGACTCCAACTTGAATCGGCGGTATGCGATGTGTCGGTTGAGGCCTTTCAGATTTATTACTATTCTTGCCTCTCCTGTGGGCTTTTTCACTAGTAACAGTCTGGAATAATGCCCCCTTCCCTGTTCCTCCAGAGGGACCTGGGAGATAGCATTTGATTGTAGCAGGAGTTGAATGCCAGATTTTAGTGCTGGAGTCTCCCGAGGTGGTAGGGAGGTAACTCTTATACCCCGCGGGGGGGGGGGATTCAAATTCTAGCAGTAGGCCCTCCTTGATCACACTGAGGACCCAGGGGATGTTGGAAATCAACTGCCAAGAAGGAAAGAACCTCGAAAGCCCCCCCCCACCAGGGTCGAGTCATTGTTTCTCTTGTGGCTGTTGCTGCTGCTGGGGGACCAGGATATTCCTGCCTCTCCCTTTAGCATAACTCCATCTTCCAGTCTTTCCCTTCCATCCCGGCTGAGATGACTGATTCTGTGGGGCTCGAAAGAGACGCTTTTTTGTGGTCCTCTGCTCAGAAAGCACCTTCTTTTTATCTGTGGCCTTTTCAAGAATTTCATCCAAGGCGGGCCGAAGACATGTTCACCCCCTGAAGGGCAAAGAGCAGAGTTTAACCTTGGAGGTAACGTCCTCGCTCCATGTTTTAAGCCAGAGGGCCCGTCTGGCAGAATTGGACTGTACCAAAGCCCTGGCAGAGGTGCGGATCATCTCCATTGATGCGTCCGCCAGGAAGCCTGTAGCTCTCTCTAGTATAGGAAGGGAGTTAAGGAGGTCACCCCTTGGGGTTCCCCAAGAAATATGACTCTCTAGCTCCTCTATCCATTGAAAGAGGGACCTAGAGATGCAAATGGACACAATTCCTGACTTTAAAAGGCAAAGGCAGAGGTTTCCCAGGCCTTCCTTAGGAGGCTTTCTGCTTTACGGTCCATAGGGTCCCTAAGCTGGGACGCATCATCAAACGGAAGGACCGTCTTCACCACCCATGCCACCTGGACATCAACCCTTGGGATGTCCCATTTAAATTCCTCTCCTTCCAGGGGGAATCTATGCCCGAGTTCCAAAGGGGCCAATTAGCGCTTTTCTGGGTACTCCCATTCCTGGGAGATCATATCTACTATGCTCCTATGTACTGGAAAACCTGTTCGTTTGGGTCCTTCAAATCCCCCGAACATGCGGTCCTGTGCTGACTGCGCAACGGGTTCCTCCTCTAGGCCCATGGTGGCACGTACTGCACCGACCAGCTCCTCCACATATTCCGTGGAAAGGAGGTATCTCATAGTTTCGGCTGATTTAGAGTTTCCCGGTTGTTCCCAATTTTCAGAGCCTGAATTGTATGACCTTTCTGATTCGGACTCTGAGTCCTCTATTTGAATCTTCTGTTTTTTTGGGGGTGGTGAGCCCACAATCGGAGGAAGTGGAGGTGGTGGAGGGGGAGACAGGGCAGCCGGAGAAGTCTGGACCTGATGAGTAACCAGGCTGCGGATTTCGTCAATCAGTGACGGGTGCTCAGCCCTGACAACCCTGTCCGTGCAAGCCTGACATAATTTTTTCATTCAATTTGAGGGAAGTTTTGCACTGCATATGGCACATTTCGCCGACTTGCTGGTGGTATTGGTGCTTTTGTGGGCAGACTTTTCTCCCTAAAAAGGAAGGGGGAGAAGCATTTTGAGGACCTCTATACCCGGATCGCACCGCTAGGACCCATCCCAGGTAACACTCACTGTGGCTGGGGCAGCGCTGGGCTCTGCAAACGCAGGGCAGGAAGAACCGTGCATGCTGACAGGGGATTTTGTCTTACCTGTCGGCGTCTTCTGGCGGGTTAATAAGGAGTTAACACTTCCCTCAGCGCAGTCTTTTCATTTCCCCCTCATCCTCCTTGGGTCCCGGGGCAGGCACAGCAAGAGCTGGCGAGCTCCACACACCGGCAGCTGAATGGGGGCCGCCATGACAGGAAACCGTAATACATAACCCCGGAAGTGACCCGCGCATGACGTCACTTCCGGGTTACCGCACAGCGTGCAGCAGGAGGAGAGACCGGAGAGCTGCGGGAGGCCTCCGGTCGGGGATCAATGGCCCGCTTTACTCCCCCTAGGGGAGCGCGAGTGGGCCAGGAAGGTCCCGTTTTCTAAGACGACGGGAGCAGCACGGAGGAGGGGAGGCAGCGCCACCGACCACCACTGCCCGGCTTAAGAAATTCCAGGTACGCTGCAGCAGCCGGCCACACAGCATACTGAACCTCTCCATGCCCCATGGGGGACAGGAAAGACACTGGTGAGAGAGAGGTGGGAGGGACCTTTTCACCTCTCATGCTTCCTGTCCCCCATTAGGGCGTGGAGACAACCTCCTATGCTGTCGTGGAAGGTTGCTAGAGAAAGTAGGAAAAGACGCAGCAAGGAAGATGCACAACGGACAGGACCAGCCTCAAATACATCGCGAGACCAAATCAAAATGGTATTTTTGAGGTGAACAAGGGGAGTCAGGAGGCAATGTATTCATTCGTGAAATGCATAACAGCAGATAAAGGTGGTGGCATTTGTTGGGATACTAAAAACTGGTGATAGGTTCCCTTTAAATCTCAGCGTACCCAAGAGAAATTGACATGTTGTGGATTTGAAACGAGCATCGCATATCAGTTTATGCGGATCAGAAATAAAACGCAGTGGGCATAACATTTCTATAAATCCCATCCACTTTGCTGGAATTGCTTGAAGCTGTGTATCTCATTAAAAATATGCAGGATCAAAAACTCACCAGAAACTCATCAGCACACAGCACATGGTGATTAAACTGGTTGTCCAGATTCAAATTTTATTAGTAAATAGACTTGCAGATAAAGAAAAAAAGCTAAGCTCTAACGGTTCGGCGATGTCTCTCCACACGGTTTTTGCTATCAGATGGAACCAATCACTGGCCTCAACGTTTCGCGCTAACTACAACAGCAGAATTGCCTAGCTATGTAATTAGCTGCAGAAGTTAGAAACACTGTATATGTGACACCACCGTTGAAGGCAGTTAAAGCTGGGACAGTATCATTACTAATACTGTATGACAAATTCACATTAAAATCCATGGTATTAAAGCAATCATTTCCATACACTTTGAATATGTGTTTGTACATGGCAAGAATGCAGTTGATTTTCGGTCTAGGTTTTCAGATGGAAAATCTGCAGTGTGGTACAGTAGCAGATATTCTGCTAAATCTCATCCACTCACAGCAGAAAAAAATCCAGTGGAAATCCACAGCATGTCAATTGATCCATTGTAACAAATGTGCATTTTAGTTACAGATCTTGAAGTGGATATCCACAGCATAGAATCTGTACTTTACATGTGAATAGGGTTGAATGAATCCAAACTGTAAAGTTCGGAGTTCATACCAGACACCTAGTGTCCGGTACCAAACTCCAAACACTGACTTTACTTTTTCATGGAAGTCTGTTTTACTGTTCGGGTTCAATGTTGAACAAAGTTTGAACAAGCTTTTAAGCAGTGGTCATTTCCAGATCCATCATGGTCATGCAGAGTTTTGGCGTAGCCGTGATTGGCCGACGGAACACATGGATCACGGGTGGCACCGCCGTTGTGCTCTAATGAGCATAGGGACAATGTAAAATAAGTGAAAAAAAAAAATAGATGTTGGGACTCCTGTATTTTTAATAACCTGAAAAGGGAAAAGGAAAAGCTAGCTTGTGAGCTAGTCTCATTATGCTGGGAAGCAGACAATATCCATAGACCTTCCCAGCCTATTAATATCAGCCCCCAGTTGTTGGCTTTGCCTTAGGTGGTTATCAAAAACAGGAGGGGACCCTGCATTATTTTTTTGGGTCTATTTTTAATAACCAGCAAAGACCAAGCAGATAGCTGGAGACTGATATTAATAGGTTGGAAAGGTCCATGGATATTTGCCCCTTCCCAGCCTCATAAGACCAGCCCTCAGTCACCCCAGAAATGGAGTATCCATTAGATCAGCCAATTCTGGAGCTTCGCTTTAGCTCTTCCTGAATGCACTGGTGTGGTGGTAATTGGGGTAATAGATTTTGGGGTTGATATCAGTTGTGTAATGTCACCTGGCATCAAGCCCAGAGGCTCGTAAGAGAGAGGTGTCTATCAGACAACCCCACTAACCTCATATTTAAAAATAAAGACACATAGCAAAAAAAAAAAAAAAGTTTTCTTGAATAAAGACTTACCCACACATTCCCTGGTTTACCCATTTATTATTAAAAAATACTAGCAGCAGTTCTGATGTAATCTTTGGTGTTCCCATTTAGTCCAGCGATTCTCTTGTGCAACCTATGGAGCGTCATTCAGAGAACGAGACTGCATAGGTCACTCTCTGTCATGTCTCACAGGCGATTAACTTACTAATGTCATTGCCTGCAATACATAACTGCGAATAACTTCCGAAGCATTCTCACAACAATGCCCATAGGTTGCAGAGGAGAACTACTGGATGTTGTGGGAACCGCAAAATTAGGTCTTAACTGCTGGGAATATTTTTTTTTTAACAATAAATGGGTAAAGCAAGGAATGTGTAGGGATGCATTTATTCAAATAAACTTTTTTTCCAGTGTGTGTCTTATTTTTAAATACAGGCTTTAGTTAGTAATAGGGGTGTCTGATAGACGCCTCTCCATTACTAACCCCTGGGCTTGATGACAGCTGACTTTCGAACCCAAAAACTATTAACCAGATTGCCGTGATACAGAGACAAACCGGGAACAGCTGACACTAGTTGCCAGAATTGGCACATTCAATGGATGCGCCATTTCTAGGGTGGCTGAGGACTGTTCTTATTAGGTTGGGAAGGGTCCAATATCCCTGGACCTTCCCAGCCTATCAATATCAGCCCCGAACTGTCAGCTTTGCCGTAAATGGTTATCAAAAAAGGAAGGAACCCAAGTAATTTTTTGGGGTACCCCATTTTTAATAACCGGCAAGGGCAAAGCAGTCAGTTGGGGGCTGATATTAATAGGCTGGGAAGGTCCAGGGATATTGGCCCTTTCTCAGCATAAGACCAGCTCACAACTGTCTGCTTTCCTTTGGCTGGTCATTAAAAATAGGAGGATCCCATGTTGTTTTCTTCATTTATTCACTATCAAGCACAGTAAACTACACACACAAAGCACTGCTCCACTCTTCTACTAAGACCTCCGCCGCCTGGATAACGAAAAACATTTATTTTATGTTTTAAATAATTTCCGCATCCACATTTGTTTGCAGGGCAATTGGCCTGCTCTAACCCCATTTTGCTCCCTTTTGCATCTCCCTAGCACTTACAACGACTATTTTACAGCACTAAAGTTCAGGTCCCCATTGACTTATATGGTGTGCGAGGTCAAATTTTGGCACCCAAACTGAACTTTGGACTATGGTTTGGCTGAATCAGATGAAGCCGAACTTCAACAGGTCAGCTCATCCCTACATTTGAACATACAATTCTTTTAATTATAACGGCATGTGAAAAGGGCCATAAGACTGATATAGGAGACTTGTGTATTACATCAGATAAATGTTTTTCGAAACAATCAAAACCTTTTTAAAGTGGGAATACAGCAGGCACATGTCTGTACTTAAGATTTTACAAAAACTCCCAAAACACAAGTCAGCAGCAAAGTAAATATTTACTAGGCAGTGGAAATACAGTTGCTACCTGCTCTCCGGTTCCATTACATGCTGTGTACCAGTCACCGCAGACTGTATGTCATTATACAAGTGATTTTCTCCCTACATGTTTTGTTTCTCCGGCAACCAGGTAATACAAATACAGGTGTCGGCTCCTAAATTTCTCAATACATTCCTAATTACTCCTCACCACTTGTATTTCACCTTTATTCAGCAAATATAAAACCATTTGTGTTATTAAATGGGCAAGAAGCGGAGAAGGGCATATCTGTTAAGTAGACACACTTGTCAATCTACTGTTTAACAAGATCACAGTTTGTTTGTTTTTAAGCTCTATTAAGTGTCAGTATATATAAAAGAGTATATATCTTCAGGGAAATGACATGTCTGATGTTTTTAGAGATGGGCTTGTTTCCAGGAAGTTTTTATAAGGCAGGGTTGCACAACTGCAATACAGTTTGACCGAAATAAGAATTATTAGTAATGTAATGGTATTTTGTTATGTAGGGTTTGGCACTAAAGGATGTTATGACACTGCAACACAAAATGTAGCCCTAGCAAAATGTCAAATCAATTTGCTTTGCAAACAGGTGAGAGGTAATGTGGCTAAGGCACTCTTCCCATTCTATCATAGGTGCCATAAGTACTACTGCAGCAGAATGCAGGTGCAATAAGGTACTCTATAAGCTTGAAAGGCTTGTCTGGGATGTTAAAGAAAATATCTAGGAGCAGGAAATTGCAAAAAAAAAAACAAAACAAAAAAACATCACAACCCAAAAAAAAACCAAAATATTACTCCGTTGTTAAATCCCTTGCTGCTCAGGAGGCCATTGATGGTCACCAGAGATAGCATAACATGTATCATTGGTTGCAGTGAGTTAATGATGTACTTGACTCCTACACGGTAAGACCATCATGGCCACGTGTGTGGAAGTAATGGTTATTTCATTTTGTTTCATTTGATATGTCCTGCACTTAGGCAACATCTTTTTGGGTGAACAGTACATCAATAGGTATAGCGGTTGAACAACTGGATTAAACCATAAGAGTTTACCATGGAATATCACTGCTATTAGTCACGGTGTAGATAGCCTACATTGAGCGGGGAACCATTTGTGTTGATAGGCTGCCAACCTGCATGGTCAGGTAGGACATTAATAGAATCTTACTAGGGTTTACATCAGGGGTGGGGAACATCATATCATCTCGTGCAGCCCGATAGCCCATTTTTGGCCGCGGGCCCTTTATTTCTTCAGAGGTGCGTGTGGTATTGTGGCGACGTGCTCTAGTGCCCATTTTTTTTGCCACTAGCCCTTTAATTCTTTAGACATGCACGTGATATGTCCAATGCTGGCTCTGTTTCTGGCATTTACTTTACATGCTCTGCTCACCCATTATCAGCAGTCAGCCCCTTAAACAGCTCCCGCGGGAGTCAGACAAACCGCAGTGTTCAAGTTTCCTCACACCTCCAAAGGGTCAGGATATCTTAGGCTGTATACCCAATGTAATGTATTTGTGAGACTTTGTACAGCACATATGGGACACAGCCTTAGATATACAGCACATTTATCTGTCTGCTATTTCACCCTTTTTCTCCGCTAGGTTTCTAAAACTTAATATGCACAAACCAGAATTTATCATCTTTCCCCCCCATCTCCCTCGACCCCCCTAACGGACCTATCCATTAAAGTAAATGGCTGCCCATTCTCCCAAGCCCAAAAGCTCGCTGTCTCGGGGTAATCCTTGACACTGATCTCATTCAAACCACTTATCTAAGCCTTTTCCACTTCCTGCTGACTTCAACTCAAAAACATTTCATGGATCCGTACATTCCTCAACCAAGAATCTGCAAAAACCCTAGTCCATGCCCTCATCTCCCACCTTGAATACTGCAACCTCTTGCTCTGTGGCCTCCCCTCTAACACTCTTGCACCCCTCCAATCTATTCTAAACTCTGCTGCTCGACTAATCCACCTGTCCCCCCGTATATTCCCTGGCCTGTCCCCTGTCAATCCCAGCACCGGCTCCCCATTATCCAAAGACTCCAGTTCAAAACGCTAATCATGGCACATAGAGCCATCCACTTAGTGTGTCCTCCATACATCTCTGACCTCGTCTCCCGGTACTTGCCTACACTCAACCTCTGATCCTCACAAGATCTCCTTATCTACTCCCCTCTTATCTCCTCTTCCCACACTCAAGATTTCTCCCGCACATCACCCCTACTCTGGAACTCTCTACCACAACATATCAGACTATCGCCTACCATCGAAACCTTCAAAAAGAACCTGAAGACCTACCTCTTCCAACAAAACTACAACCTGCAGTAACCAACGATCGACCAAGCCACTGCACGACCAGGTCTACCCTTGCCTACTGTATTCTCACCCATCTCTTGTAGATTGTCAGCCTTCTTGGCCTGGGGTCAGAACCAGAGTGCTGAGTGGATCGGTTTTAACTTCCATACCGGGAATCCCTTTAAGAGAGACCTGGCGTCAGAACCAAAGTGCTGGATGGATTTGCCCTGACTTCCATACCAATGATCCCTTTAAGAGAGGCCTGGGGTCAGTACCAAAGCACAGAGTGGATTTGCCCTCACTTCTGTACCGGGGATCCCTTTAAGAGGAGCCTGGGGTAAGAACCAGAGTGCTTAGTGGAATTGCCCTAACTTATATACCAATGATCCCTTTAAGAGAGCCTGGGGTCAGAACCACAGAGCTGAGTGGAACGGTCCTAACTTCCATACCGGGGATCCCTTTAAGAGGGAAGATGTGCCTATGGGATGGAGGATGTGTGATGGGTATACGGGCACGGGAGGGGGGGGATCCATTTCTGTCATGTGCTCTCTGCTCCTTTCTGGGAGGCAGACAATGGCTGGGAGCTTATGTTCACGGGGATGCTAGATTTCTCCCACCCAGTCACTGTCTGCTGAGGTGTTGTCGTGGAGTGAGAAAACTGTTGCTCATAGCAACCAATCACAGCTCAGCTTCTTTTAAACAGCTCTGGTGAAATGAAGGCTGCTTTGTGATTGGTTGGGGATACACACAAATATATATATATATATATAACTAATAATAAATGAAAAATAATAGACTGAGGTATACACATGGTCAATATTGTTGGTACCCTTCGTTTAATGACAGTAAATCACAAATCTATCACCATTGTGGGTTTTTCTATTTCTTTTCTCAGATTAAAGTTATTTCTATGAAAATCCAAGTCAGACATTGCTTTGCAACCATGCTTCCACTAATTTAAAAAAAAAAAAAAAAAACTCATGAAATAGGCCTGGACAGAAATGATGGTACCATTAACTTAATATTTTGTTGCATAACCTTTTGAGGCAATCACTGCAATCAAACGATTCCTGTAACTATCAATGAGACTTCTGCACCTCTCGACAGGTATTTTGGCCCACTCCTGAGGAGCAAACTGCTCCAGCTGTCTCGCATTTTAAGGTTGCCTTTTCCCAGATGGCATGTTTCAGCTCTTTCCAAACATGCTCAATAGGATTTAGGTCAGGGTTCATAGAAGGCTACTTCAGAATAGTCCAATGTTTTCCTCTTGGCAATTCTTGGGTGTTTTTAGCTGTGTGTTTTGGGTAATTATCCTTTTGCAAGACCCATGATATGCGACAGAGACCAAGCTTTCTGACACTGGGCAGCACATTTTTCTCTAGAATCCCTTGAAAGTCTTGAGATTTCATCGTACCGCACAGATTCTAGACACCCTGTACCAGATGCAGCAAAGCAGCCCCAGAACATAACAGAGCCTCCTCCATATTTTACAGTAGGGACAGTATTCTTTTCTTGATATTATACATTTTGCCGTCTGTGAACAGAGCTGATGTGCCTTGCCAAAAAGTTCCATTTTTGTCTCATCTGTCCATAGGACATTCTCCCAGAAGGTTTGTGGCTTGTCAGCATGTAGTATGGCAAATTCCGGTCTGGCTTTGTTATGATTTATTTTCAACAATCGTGTCCTCCTTAGTCATCTCCCATGAAGTCCACTTTGGCTCATACAACGACGGTTGGTGCGATCTGACACTGATGCTCCTTGAGCTTGAAGTTCATCTTTAATCTGTTTAGAAATTTTTCTTGGCTCGTTTGTTACCATTCGTATTATCCGTCTCTATTTTGTCATCAATTTTCTTCCTGCGGCCACGTCCAGGGAGGTTGGCTACAGTCCCATGGAGCTTAAAACTCTGAATAATATGTGCAACTGTAGTGACAGGAACATCAAGCTGCTTGGAGATGGTCTTATAACTTTTACCTTTAACATGATTGTTTATAATTTTCTTTCTAATCTCCTGAGACTACTCTTTCCTTCACTTCCTCTGGTCCATGTTGAATGTGATACACACCATGTCACCAAACAGCACAGTGAGTATCTCTAGCCCTCTATACAGGCCCACTCACTGATTCCAAGATTGTAGACACCTGTGATGCTAATTAGTAGACACACCTTGATTTAAGATGTTCCATTTGTCATATCAGTTTCAGAGGTACCATCATTTCTGTCCAGGCCTATTTAATTTTTTTTTTTTTTTTTTTAATTCTGTGGAAGCATGGTTGGAAAGCAATATCTGACTTTCATTTATGTTCATAGATTTTTGATTTATTACTTTTGTCAGATTCAAGATAATTCTGTGACGATTGTGTTTTTTTTGTCATTAAACGAGGGGTACCAACAATTTTGACCACGTGTGTATACAGCACATATGGGAGACAGCCTGAGATATACAGCACACAGCTTCAGGCTATATAACATATGTGCTGTATACCTCAGGCCGTGTCCCATCTTTGCTGTATACCTCAGGCTGTGTCACATCTGTGCTGTATATTTGAGGCTCAGTGTACACTATGTGCTGTATACCTCAGACTGTGTCCAATCTGTGCTGCACACCTCAGGCGAAGTGTCCCATCTTTGCTGTATACCTCATGCTGTGTCCCATATGTGCTGTATACCTCATGCTGTGTCCCATATGTGCTGTATACCTCAGGCAGTGTCCCACATGTGCCATATACCTCAGGCAGTGTCCCACATGTGCCATATACCTCAAGCAGTGTCCCATATGTGCTGTATACCTCAGACTGTGTCCCATATATGCTGCATACCTCAGGCTCAGTGTCCCATATGTGCTATATACCTCAGGTTGTGTATCATATGTGCTGTATTTCTCAAGCTCAGTATCGAACATGTGCTGTATATTTCAGGCAGTGTCCCATATGTGCTGTATATTTCAGGCTCAGTGTACCCTATGTGCTGTATACCTAGGTGACACTGAGCTTTAGGTATACACCACATTAAGTTGATCATTTTATACGGCCCTCGAATGATGTTAGAAATATCCAAATGGCCCTTGACAGTAAAAAGGTACCCCACACTCCTGACTTACATTAACGCCCCTCTGCTATTATTGTACTCTTGATGACTTTTTCTACCAAATGCCTCAAGCTACTATCTTTTGAAGGAATTTTATTAAAATGCAATTATTTTTAGTTTTTGGCCTGATAATACTCTTTACTGAGATTTTAACATGCTTAATAAAAGTAACGTTTTATGTAGTGTAATGCTGTGAAATAATTTAAAATAAACTACTGTATGCACTCAAGTAGTATCTATTTAACTAGAGAAACACTTCGGGAACTTCCTTAAAGATCTGTACAAACCCAATAAACTAAATAGGTTCCTTACTAGTCTATCTCTGCAAACTGTACGTATGTATCCGCTAGGTTCATGCCTTGTCTCGATTGCCTGGCCATGTTTCAAGTATAAAATCACACCTATAAGTTACAAGACTTTACTACAACTTGCATGTAAAAAACCCATAACAAATGCAGGTTTGGCACAGCTAAAAAAATATGTACATGTATCATGAAAACATTTAGACTGTTGCTATCAGGGCATACAGGGTTAATTATGTGTCCTCCATTGGTGTCTTGTAAGGAATTTTTTGCTGCCAACCAAAATAATCTGCATATGACGCATCACCCTATATGACCACAGTTATTATTTGATCTGAAAATAACGTGTCACATCTAATCCCCAATCTATGAGCAGAGCTGCAACTTCAAAGCACTTCTAAATAAGTCTGGGTTAAATATAGACGTTTGCAAACTGCATGTTTTACATGCCTCAATAAATCTATTTACCATGTCAGCAAACATTGGTTCTGAAATCTAAGGTCATGAAAAGATTGCTTTTCTTTTGGGAAACATGGCCTATGGAAAGAGTTTATATCAAGTAGTGGTTGCACTCCTTGATAGCCATTAGTGACCTGAGCTTCATGGAGGGAGACTGGAAATATATGAAAATAATGAGCGAGAGCACTAAAGTGATTGGACGCTCGTTACTTGAATCGAGCAAATCAATGCTTGGATGCTTGTTACTCAAGTAACGAGTATAAAGGAAGTCACTGGGAAACTCAAGCTTCCCCCCCCACCCGGAAATTAAACTGGAAAAAATATTAAGAAACATTCTTTTCCATGATGAGTGACTTGTATATAAAACAAAATAAATGAAAAAAAATGCTCCTCCACCCCTTGGGCTACGTTCACACACAGTGCTTTTGAACGATTAAATTGCTTTCAATGGTGAAAAAAAAAAACAAAAAAAAAACAAAAAAAAAAAAAAAACATTCACAAGGAAATGCATTTAACATTTTACAACCTTATATGGCCATGTGGTGTGCTCAACATGATCAGAAACATCTTGTTTAATTTATGAAGAAGGGACTCAGTTTTTTTTTTTCAGGTTATCAGGCAGCCCTAACTATTTGAAGAGGGCCATCAGGCAGCACTAACTATTGTTAGAGGCCAGCAGGCGTCTTGCAGACAGAGACCAGGATCGAGCTTTTTGGTAACGCACATCATTCTGTTTACTGTAAATTAAATTAGGCCTGCAAAATTAAATATGGTGGAGGTTCAAATATATTTTGAGGGTTGTTTTGCTGCCTCTGTCACTGGGTGCCTCGACTGTTTGCAAGGCATCACGAACTGTGAAGATTCCCAAAGGATTTTGGGTCGCAATGTAGTGTTCAGTGTCAGAAAGCTGGGTTGCATCCTAGGTCATGGGTCATTCAGCAGGACAATGACATCAAACATACTTCAAGAAGCACCCAGAAACGGATGGAAACAACACACTGGAGAGTTCAGATGTGGTAATACCAGCTCCAGCAGCTTAAAGTCTCCCACCACTCCTTCTTACATACAGATTCTGCAGAGAAACTGCAAATAGACTCATTAAATCAGTTAATTTTGCAGATTTTCTGAGTAGATATCACCGTAAAAAACATGAATCTGTCAATGAGTGTATGGAAAAAGCAATCAAGTTATGGACTCTGATAAAGATGTATGTGATCAACGTGAACACTCATTTAAAACAGAGGATACCTAGCACCTATCCCTACACTACACGCAGCTAACAGTGGTACTACTAATGAATAGAATAGACATTGCCTAGATACTTTTTTTTTTTTTTTTTTTTTTTTTTAGATTGCAGCAGCAAGGATTATTATATATAAGGCAATAATCCATGAAAAAAGTGGGGAAGCCAGCGCTATCTAAGGTCAGAACGCAATACATAAAGTGCATATTGCACATATTGATTCCTAACTGTACTTTAAAATGAGACATTTAACAATTGATCAATTCTTTATGTATTGCGTGCTGGCTTCTCCCTTTTTTACTTAATAATCCATGATGCCTGTAATATGCTATTCCTACTATGACAGCTCACCCCAGATTAATAGCAGATAAGTATAATTGCAGAATATAGAATGGAGTGAATCACCCCTGCCTGCTTTTATGAATTTCTGAGTACATATCACAGTAAAAAAACATGAATC
This sequence comes from Dendrobates tinctorius, assembly GCF_039654945.1. Lineage (NCBI taxonomy): Eukaryota > Metazoa > Chordata > Amphibia > Anura > Dendrobatidae > Dendrobates > Dendrobates tinctorius. The sequence goes on from NW_027361830.1 coordinate 4,499,473, forward strand.
TGTCAATGAGCACATGAAAAAAGCAATCGTATTATGGACTGTGGAAGAGATTCAAGTGGCCACAATGAACACTCATTTTCATTACAAGTGCTTCTCACTAAATTAGAATACCATGAAAAAAGTTAATTGATTTCAGCTCTTAAATACAAAAAAAAGTGAAACTCCTATTATAGAGAGTCATTACAGAGTATTTATTTCTGCTAATGATGATTATGGCTTACATCCAATGAAAACCCAAAAGTCATCTCAGTAAATTAGATTAACAAAAAACACCTGAAAAGGATTCCTAAGCATTAATAAGGTCCCTTGCCACGCCCCCTCCGGTCAGCTCCTCCTATGGGTGCATGACGCTGCATACCCTATCTTTAGCATTGGGTACGCAGGCCGTGCACTGGTATGCTTTTGGCGGCGCATGTGCCCTTTTGACGGTGCACCGCCGTGTGTCAAATGCACCATGTTGTTTAAGGACACAACAGCGATCTCACCAGCGAGATCGCTGTGTGTGACACCCATCAGCGACCGGCCCCCCTGCTGGGTATCGCTGATCGTGCTGGAATGCCCTGGACTTTTTTTTGATCGTTGCTCCCAGCTCGTATCCAAGGTAAACAGCGGGTTTCTAAGCGCCGCGCGACGCTTAGAAACTCGCTGTTTACCTTGGTTACCAGCTCCCTGCACCAGCGCGCTGGTATCTAAGGTACACAGTGACACGCGCGCTCGTCGTCGCTGGTGCTGATCGCTGGTGAAGCTGCCTGTTTGGCAGCTCACCAGCGATCATGTAGCGACACACCAGCGATCCTGACAAGTTCATATCGTTGTCGAGATCGCTGGTGAGTCGCTATGTGTGACGGGGCCCTAACACCTCAGCAGTGGCACAGGCTGACCACCTCCATGCCATGCCGCGTTGATGCAGTAATTGATGCAAAAGGAACCCCGACCAAGCTTTGAGTGCATTTACTGAACATACATTTCAGTAGGCCAACATTTCAGATTTTAAAATCATTTTTCAAGCTGGTATTTTAATTTACTGAAATAATGACTTTTGGGTTTTCATTGGCTGTAAGCCATAATAAAAAAATACTACATAACTGTTTGTAATGACTATATATGAGTTTCACTTTTTTTATTGAAGAACTGAAATGAACTTTTTGATGATATTCTAGTTTAGTGAGAAGCACTTGTAGCACCTGTCCCTACACTAAACACAGCTAAGAGCTGTATTAATAGGCAGTAAAATAGATGTTACCTTGATATTTTGTTTTGTTAGGCTGCTGCAGCAAGGACTACAAAAACGGTAATTAGACCTACCGGTAATTGTGTTTCCAGGAATCCATCCTGACAGCACACCTGGAGGACGTCCTTCTCATCCGTAGTGGGACAGGAAACCACGAGAGTCTAAAAGGACCCTCCCTCTACCATCCCACAGTGATTTCACAAAGTAACACCTCTGGATGGATTTAGACAAAAAAGAAATTTTATTCAAACCAACATTTTCCATACACGTGTTACATCACAATTGCATGGACACGTTTAACGGGAGGGAACTAATAGTGCTGTCAGGATGGATTCCTGGAAACACAGTTACCGGTAGGTCTAATTACCGTTTTCCAGGTCACCACCTGACAGCACACCTGGAGTAGTACCAAAGAATATTGGTCCTAGGGTGGGACTACCGCGTGGAGTACCTTTCTCCCAAAAGCTAACTGTGCGGAGGCCACGTCTAACTTATAATGTTTAGAAAACGTACTGAGACTGGCCCAAGATGCGGCTCTGCAGATTTGCTCTGCCGAGGCTCCGCCCCTCTCTGCCCATGATGTGGCCATGGCCCTAGTTGAGTGGGCTCTAAGGCTCCCCGGGGGGCTCTGACCCTGTGCTCTATACGTTGTGCTAATAACAGATTTAATCCACCTTGCTATTGTGGATTTCGATGCCTTTTTCCCCTTATTAGGGCCTCTGAACTGGACAAAGAGATTATTATCCTGCCTCCAAGGCCTGTTGCGTACAGGTACCTGAGCACGGTTTCCCGAACATCCAGGTTATGGTAAGCTTCCTCCTTGCTATTTTTAGGAAACTGACAAAATGAGGGGAACACTACCTCCTGATTCATGTTCGAATCTGAGATCACCTTGGGGAGGAAAGCCGGGTCGAGTTTCAGGACTAACCGGTCGTCGAATATTTGTAAGTAGGGAGTAGGGCCTGGAGTTCCCCTAATCTTTTGGCTTTACGTAACAGCCACTAAGAACGCTGTCTTCAGAGAGAGGTTACTGATAGTTATTTCTACCCCTAGCTGGTATGGCTGTCAATCTAGTGCTTAACGCGCTATGTAAAGGTCCCAAGGAGGGACAGTCCTTCTTATCAAGGGCTTAAGTCTCTGCACAGTCCTTGAAAACCGGGCTATCCAGGGGTGAGATGATAGGGTTGTGTCATAGAACACGCTTAAGGCCGCAATCTGCACTCTCAGGGTGCCAGGTCTGAGGCCCTTTTTGAACCCTGCCTGTAGGAAGTCAAGGATCTTCGGAATGTGGGGTTGGTCAGTTTCGACTGTCGCCTCTCCACAGAAGCTGCAAAATTTTTTCCAAATTTTGTTATATATTGCTGCTGTTACGGGTTTCCTACTTGCTTGTAGAGTGGATATAACTTCTTCCGATAGACCCTTCGTTCTCAGGAGCTGCCACTCAGGATCCAGGCTGATAGTTTGAGGGCTTCTGGCCTTTTGTGGAAGACCGGACCCTGGTGAAGGTCTTCTCTTCTTGGCAGGAGAATGGGGTCTTCCCGTGATATCTTCCTGAGTAGAGGAAACTAGCTTCTTCTTGGCCAATAGGGAACTACCAATATGACCCTGGCTCCATCCTCGTAGATCTTCATGAGAACTCTTGGGATGAGAGCTAGAGGCGGGAAGGCGTACAGTAAGCCCCTGTTCCACGGCTGCGACAGAGCGTCTATCCCTGTCGGGTTTCCTGCCGGGTTTAGGGAGTAAAAGGCTCTGACCTTTGCATTCCCCTTGTCCGCAAACAGGTCTATTTCTGGTTGTCCCCAGCGATCGCACAGGCTGCTGAACACTTCTTCGTTGAGTTCCCAGTCCGTTGCGGTTATTCTTCTCCTGCTGAGAAAGTCTGCAACCTGGTTGCTGGTGCCCTCCAGATGTACTGCTGAGATTGAGAGAACCTCTCTTTCCGCCCATCTGAAGATCTGGTCTGCTAAGCCCTGTAGTGCCGGGTGCTTCGGTCCGCCCTGATGGTGGAAAAAGGCTACTGTTGTGGTATTGTCCGAAAATATCTTGACATGCCTGTTCTTCACCCAAGGCCAGGCGACGAGTAGTACCTTCCAGACCGCTTTTAGTTCTCTGAAGTTGGAGGACCTGTTGCTGTCCTCCCGACTCCATCGCCCCTGATAGTACTCTCCTCCGATGTATCCCCCCCTAGCCGTACAGTCTTGCGTCCGTGGTTACTACGACCTCTGGGGACTGAATCCATGAGACATCGGTTTTTAGGTTTCTCGGGACGGTCCACCACAGCAGCGACCTTCTGACCTGGGGAATTATTGTATCTTCTTGTCTAGTGAGCCTTGCCTTTTGTCCCAAGCTGCTAGGACTGCCTGTTGCAGTCTGCGGGAGTGGAACTGACTCCATCTGACACAGGAGATACACGAAGTCATCAGTCCCAGAATCCTCATTGCGTCCCTGATCGACACTCGGTTCTTTGAGAATTGGCGGATCTTCCTTTGTATGTTGGTCTGCTTTTCTTCTGGAAGATAGGACATTCTTCTTTCTGAATCCAGCATAACCCCTAAAAATTTTATTCTGGGCTTGGGTATAAGATCTGATTTCGACCAATTTATTATCCAGCCCAACTTTTGCAGTGTGGCGATCGAGGACTGACAGTCGACTGAGCTGGGCTGCTGAATCTGCTACGATCAAGAAGTCGTCTAGGTACGGGATCACCGTGATGTTTTGGGCTCTTAGATAGGCCACAACCTCTACCATTATCTTCGTGAAAACTCTTGGGGCTGATGCTAGGCCGAAGGGGAGACAGCGAAACTGGTAGTGGTGAACCCTGCCCTCCTTCTCGACCGCAAACCTGAGATATTTTTGGTGGTCTGGGTGGATGGGGACGTGGTAATATGCGCTTTTTAGATCTAAAGTGCACATTACCACTGCTTATCCCAGGAGTGGAACCGTGGATCTTATTGACTCCATCTTGAAGCGTTTGTATGATACCCACTTGTTTAAGGGCTTGAGATTTATTATGGTTCTGGTCTCCCCCGACGGTTTTTTTATCGCGAAGAGGCTCGAGTAGTGTCCCCTTCCCTCTTCTTGCGTGGGCACTGGTACGATTGCCTCCATTTCTAGGAGGTCCTGGATATCTAACCACATGGGGGAGGCCGGACAGAGTCGAGAGCTGGTTACTAGGAACCTGTTTGAGGGTAGGGAGCTGAATTCTATCCTGTATCCTTGAGAAATTACCTGCAGTACCCAGGGGCTGGTGGTAATCTCCCGCCATTCTTCCTTGAACCTGAGCAGTCGCCCCCCTACACTGGTGGCGTAATTTCTTCCGGGAGCTAGACCCTGGGCCGGAGAAGATGGTATCTCTGCTCCTATTCCTACCCTCACCCCCTTTGGGGTAGCTCCATCGACCTGACTTCCCCTTCCCTCTGTAGTCCGTTCTCTGATTGTAACGGGGTCTACGAAAGGGCTGATACCTCTTACGCTTCTCTTCGGGGGAACCCCTTTTTTTCGTCTGACGCCTTCTCTAAGATCTCATCAAGCACAGGTCCAAAGACTCTGCCTCCCGAGAAGGGAATTGAGCACAGTTTATTCTTGGACTGCATGTCACCCGACCAACTTTTAAGCCAGATAGCTCTTCTGGCTGTGTTGGACAGTGATTGGGTTCTGGCCGTAAATCTAACGGACTCTGCTGAGGCGTCAGCCAAAAACCCCGTGGCTAACTTTAGCAAGGGAAAAGATTTTAGAATAGTTTCCCTCGGAGTTCTATCTGACAAATGCTCCTCTAACTCATCTATCCATAGATGCATGGAGCGTGCCACTGATGTCGCGGCTAAATTTGTTTTTATGACTGCCGCTGAACTCTCCCAGGCCCTCTTCAAGAGCCCATCTGCCTTCCGATCTAGGGGCTCCTTTAAGCTTGAGGAGTCTTCGAACGGAATGGCTGTCTTTTTTGATACCCTTGCTACTGGGATATCAATTTTAGGGACCTCTTCCCAGTCCCTGACCTCTTCTGGGTCAAACGGCAGGCGAAGCCTGAAGTCTTGGGGATAGTCAATTTTTTCTCCGCTTCCTCCCATTCGTCCAATATCATGGCCCGTATATGGGTTTTTACTGGGAAGACCATTGAGGTCTGGGAGCGCAGACCCCCAAACATCTCATCCTGTATTGAGAGGGTAGTCGGGGGTTCCTCAATCTGCATAGTCTGCCGGACTGCCCCCAATAGCTCATCCGTATCGCCGGATGCAAAGATACTTTCTCCCTTTTTCCGGGTGCTCTCTGATCTCCTCCTCCTCCTCCTCTGCATCTGATTCAGACAGGATGTCCTCAGAAGACATGCTTGACTCCCTCTGCCTCTTTCTGGATGCCTGAGGGTTCTGCGGGGCTTGGGACATGGCTCCGGACACCGAAGCTTGTACTTCCTCTCTAATTATTGCCCTCATGTTACACATGAGCATAGCCTGTTCTTCCCCCATTATGCGCTTTGTACATGCGTCGCAGAGGGTTTTTTGCCATGTGTCCTTTAGCTTCTTAGAGCAGACGGGACACTTCTTATCTTTCTTCTTCCTTTCTGAGGTGGAGGTTCCCCCCTGGAACACAAAGTACGTGTTCTGTGGGGTCTGTTTTACTGGGGCCCTGCCATGACCTCATATGAGGCTTCTCACGTGACCCTGGCTTTCCGTTCCTGTCTCCGTCTTTGCCTGGTCCTCCATCACCGATGGATAAGGTTCCCTGTGGCTGTCTGCCTGCGGAGACATCAAACCGTGTAAGTGGACGGGAGGTGGTGTCCGGCCCTTACACCGCAGGGCCTGCATACCGCTGTTGCGTCTTCTGTCCTGCCGCGCTGCCGATCCGCTCCACTGCACAGAGTCTGCCCCCCTTCTCAGCGATGCCAGCACTTCCTGAATGCAGGTCGGTCGTCTTTAATGATGCGACCGGAAGTGACGTCCGGGTCCGGTGACGCGACCGGAAGTGACGTCCGGGTCCGGTGACGCGACCGGAAGTGACGTCCGGGTCCGGTGACGCGACCGGAAGTGACGTCCGGGTCCGGTGACGCGACCGGAAGTGACGTCCGGGTCCGGTGACGCGACCGGAAGTGACGTCCGGGTCGGAAGACCCGCCTCCTGGATGGCACGCGCACACGCGCTCTGTATGGGCGAAAGCAGCGCGCCTCTGGCTCCCCAGGCATGGCGCTGTTACCACTTACAGCGGGAAGGGGGAGAGGTGCGGCGATCCTCCGCCGGGGTCCGCTTGCAGGGCACGTGGAGTCCGTAGAGGCGGCCCCGGTACCTACATCTGTGGTGGCAGTGGCGTCCGGGGTCGAGAGCCCCCCGTCGGGAGGAAGCGACCCCTTCTCCAGGAGCAGCGCTACACTGGAGGGGCGGAGACCCTGTGCAGGGTTTCAGCTTGCAGAGTTTTCCCAGTAGAAAGGGAAAGGCTGGGCCCCCCGATCCTGACCCTCTGCGCGGAACGGCTGGATCGCCTCTCGTCATTCCTATCCGCAGTGGGACAGGAAAAAACACTGTGGGATGGTAGAGGGAGGGTCCTTTTAGACTCTCGTGGTTTCCTGTCCCACTACGGATGAGAAGGACATCCTCCAGGTGTGCTGTCAGGTGGTGACCTGGAAAGCAATATTCCCTGACTAGATGCCTGTAATATCCCTACTATGACAGCTCACTCAATACAGACTGCAGATAAGAGCGGCATTATTAATGAATATAATCTATTTGAATAAGCCCTGAAAAGCTATTTGTTTAACGTAGCCGCATTAAGGACTACTATTTCATCAACCCTGCTGGGGAATATAGTGGAGCGTTTCACATCTAGTAAGCCTGATATGGAGGATACCAGGATTTTATGTATTTACTGTAGAAACTCTCCTATCGGCTGTGAAATCCTGTATGCAATGTGAGAACTCCCTATGTGACAACCACCTGACAGTCCACAACAAGGCACTGGATCATAAAACCCACCAGCTATCTGTTTTCAAAAAAGGTTCCCCAACTAGAAGGTGGAGCCTCAGAAAAACATGTTTTCCCATTATTAACCCCTTACTGCCATCGGACGGTATAGTACGTCCAATGGCAGTATCCCCCGCTTTGATGTGGGCTCCGGCAGTGAGCCCACCTCAAAGTCGGGACATTTCAGCTGTTTTCAACAGCTGACATGTGCCCGCAATAGCAGCGGGCGGAATCACGATTCGCCTGCAGCTATTAACTAAATGCTGCTGTCAAACTGTGACAGTGGCATTTAGTAAGTGCTTCTGGCTGTCGAATTTCACATGAAAATTTTTTTTCTGGCCATTTTGAGAGTTTAATAGAACCAACAAATGTAATGCTCCAGATTCTCAACTAGCTCAAAGGAAGGTCAGGTTTATAACTTCTTTAGTCAGCCAAATTGTTTTCAGCTGTGCTAACATACTTGCACAAGTTTTCTAGGGTATTCTATTCATCCATTAGCCTTCTTACACAGTTAGCAAACACAAAGTACCATAAGAACACTGGAGTGATGGTTGTTGGAAATGGGCCTTTGCAGCTAGAATAGTCATTTACCACATTAACAATGTATAGAGTGTATTTCCGAATCATTTAATGTTAGCTTCATTGGAAAAAACTGAGAAATGATCTTATTTTTGAAAGAAAAGCAAAGTGACCCTAAACTTTTGAATGGTAGTGTATGAGATTAATCACATAAAAATGTACAAGATATACAGTATATTGTATATATTAGGATACTAAAACGAACCAACAGCAGATATATGTATCCAAGTGACAGGTTTCCATACTAATGACATATATAGTGCTGCATGAATACTTAATGCACAATTACACATAGGACAATGACTTTAGCTGTTATTCATAAAAAGTGCTTAGTGCATAATTAAATACTGGTGGGTTATATATATTTTGCATAGTGCATACTAAGTTCTAAAGTCCAACAGTATATACTGCAGTGCCTGTCAGTACAGGCTATTAGTAAGGTGCATGAATGTTAATAGCAGCAGGATGTATTAAGACATGAGCTAGAGTGAAAACCACAAGCTGAAGTAGTTATACATGACAGATTGGAAAAGCACAAGTGTGTTGATACATGACTTGTAGTGCAGACCAAAGCCCCAATTATTATTTTAATGTGATTACTTAATAAAGATGTATACTTTTTCAATACTAGACATCTGTCTGAGCAGAGGTGTATCTATGCTTTCTGGCACCTGGGGCAAGAATTCAGAGTTTGGCGCACCCCCCCACCAAGTACATATGCGATTTGCACACTTAGTTATGTACCGACGAGCTCTCCCTAATGCTCTCAATGATCAGTGAAAAACTGAGAAAAGTAGGAAGAGAAGCTCGTTACCATAAGACCAAGTATGAAAGTCACCTATGAGTGAAGTGTCCATGTGATGACTACTGGAACCTGCAGACCGGAATCCTGACATTTCAGGCTTCTGAATTCTCACAACTAATGCACTGTACACTTTTAGGATTCTCCTTTGCTAGTGGCAAGAGTGGACAGTCATATCAGCACAAGCATGTGGTTTATATACTTCTGGCCATATTTCGACTAGACGTGCCAAGCCTCTCTCCATTTTCATGGAGTGAGGCCATACATGGCTAGTCAGCATGTGACCGCATGTAAGTAAATCACCAGCATGAGAGAATCCAATTAGCGTTCAGTGCGCATTGTGAGAATTCAGAAGTCCCCATGATGAGTTTTCTCATCCACATCTCGTCTCTGCAGACTTCCATCTTCTCCGGTCTTCTGCAGCAAATCTCCACATGATGCTCTTAAAGATAGCAGTGTCATTATAATGCTCCTGAATAAAAAAAATCTGCAGTACAGAGCCCCTGATAATTGTCTCTCACTATATTGTCTGCACAAAATATGACCCCACGATGTCCCTCTTATGGTACATGCTCTTCACACTGACCTCTCGTTTCCAGACTGGGATACCTTTTCACACTGTCCTCTCACACTGTATCCTCCCTATAGGGCTCATTCTATACTGTACCCTTTCATCACACTCCCCCCCCCTTCCTTGGTATACTGTCCCCTCCTGGCTGTACCCTTACACTGTCCTTCCATTTTACGCTTCCACTACTCAGTCTATTCTGTGCCCAGTCACCTCCCCCCCATACTATCGCCTCACACTATTCCCCCTCCCTCCTCCATACTGTCTCCTCTCACATTCACCCTGTTCACCATACTGTCTCCTAATATATTTACCCCTCACTCACCCTGTTCTCATTTTGTGTCCTCAAATACACCCATCCCCACTCCAAATCTGCCCACACACATTAAATCCCACCCCCCATGCACTTAATCTTCAGTGACTTCAGCGCCACTAGAGCACTTACCACCAATGTGTGCCTCTGCAGGGTGGGTGAGTGACGTCAGCAGCGTGATCACACGATCTGATCAAGATGCTGGCGACACTCTGACCCAGTGATCAGAGCCTCAATTGTACTTGTGTCATACATACGCGAGTACAATTGATCCATGGGAGTGGGGTACACTGCAGCTTCTCTGTGCCGGCTATCAGCGTGACAGCCAACACAGAACGGCCGACTCACAGTTCGGGGGACAGCAGAATGCAGCCACCTATGGCGACATTGCGGACTGCCGCATTAGGTGGCTCGACTGCGCCCCCTGCCATCTGCGCTTTGGACTAATGCCCCACCCCCTATATACACCTCTGTGTCGAGATGGTTTAGTGAATCCTGCATTGAGCAGGGGGGTTGGACACGAAGACCCTGGAGGTACATTCCAACTCTAACTTCTACGATTCTATGTTCTCATGATCAGTGTTTGTTGAGTTTTTGACACTGAAGAATTTCTGCACCTTAGTGCAATTTTGATGCTGCGTTTGTCTCATTTTGTTGTGTTATGCTTTAAATATGTACCTTTCTGGTATATAGTTGTGGATTATAGGCGTTTTTGATGTGTGGACGCACTAAAAGCACATGTGCGTTTTTTTACCTGTGGATTTTCTGCATCTAATGCAAGTCTAAGGGAAAATTTAGTACATACCCACAAGAGAAATTGACATGCTACGAAATGGAAATATGCACCGCAGATGAGTTTATGCAGCACAAAAAAGAAGCACAGAGGACATAGTTCTATAAATCTATCCACTTTGCTGGTACAGTAAAACACTGCATTGTTGTAGCAGGGAAAATACGCAGAGTCAAAAATTGTAGGAACATAGACTTCCCAGTAAAGAACAAGTGTAGCTGCAGGTTCATCGCACAATCAGAGCAGAATATTATTGGTTAGATGTAAACTCTGAAGGTGTCTCTTGAATTATTGTCAGCATTGATCTTGAATATTTGAAAATTGGGAAAATTCATTATACAAGTAAGCTGCTTTTTGCTGATAAAGTGAACCAAAATATCGATCAAAAATCACACTTCTCTAATAACCAGCTAAAAAGCCAAAAGGGCCACAGGACTACCAGGGCTGCCACTAGGAATTTCAGGGCCCCATACGATCAAACTTTTCAAGGCCCCTTGAGACTCCGCCCAGGCTCCACCCCAGGCCCACCTTCACCCCTCAAATCTTCCACAGTCCCACCGCCCACTCTTGGAAATCCTGTGACTTTTTATAATCTGCATTTCTGATTATTGTATTCTGTACATTTATGGAATGTGGATATTGGTCTGCACTCAGACCGCATAGACTGGCCACGGGTCTCTTGACTTGAATTCAGCAGCCTCACAGCATGTATGAGGATGCGGGCCGGGAGATCAGTGCCCATTCCATGCACTGCAGTGTGAGCACAGACCAATTTCCCCCTTCTAATAATTATACTGCCATAATAATAAAGATGTTTACCAATCAGATATACACACTTTTTATTTTTCCATCAATATGGCCATGTGAGAGCTTGTTTTTTGTGGGACGAGTTGTACTTTTGAATGACATGTTTGGTTTTACCAAATAGTGTACTGGAAAATAGGAAAAAAAATTAAAAAAGTGTGGTGAAATTGCAAAAAAAAGTGGAATTCTACAATTGTTTTTTTTACCATGTTCACCAAATGCTAAAACTGGCCTGCCATTATGATTCTCCAGGTCATTAGGAGTTTATACTAGTAGAAGGGTAGGGTGCACCTCCATCAGAAATATATACTTTATATGTTTAGCAGGGTGCCACACCTTGTCTGGAAAGCAATTGCACAAGGGGAAGGAAAAAGGCCAAACACAAAAGTGGCGTGCACACCTGACGCAATAACGTATCAATCTTTAGTTGCTCCTGGGACATACATACAGAGCCCTGCTCTATGTTGCAAAAATGCTCACTTGCTATGAGCGACGACCACTGGGTGACGCTCATAGCAGAGGGGCAATGACAGCCACAGGGGTCTGCTGCAGACCCCAGGTTGTCATGCCAACCCATTGGTGACCCACAGTCATGTGACATTGGCGCAGATGGACATGGTTTGCGACGTGTGCATGTTAAGTGCCGCTGTCAGACATTGGCAGCGGCATTTAACATGTTAACAGCCGCGGGTAGATCGCGATTCCACCCGCGTCTGTTAGGGCACATGACAGCTGATCATATGTTGTTGCATATACTGTATATTCACAGATTATACACTACAAAAAAATCTCTTTATTGGTATATATTAAAAACCTATAAATTCTAGAATATACCGTAAACACCCCAAAACATGAGAACTCAAAAAGGGGGATCACCCTATTTGTCAACTACTCTTGTTCCTACCTGTCTGCAGAGGTTGTCATCCTTTTAAAATGAAATTGGTGTCACTGCTCCTCGTCGACAAGCCTTGGTCATCGTTGCCGCCATTGCATCCTCACCCTGTCGGACGCAGGATGCAGACTGCCCTCAGTAGCTTCCCCCTGCTGGACGCAGCCTCTCACTGCCGGATGCAGCCTCCCCTCACTAACCTCCCCCTGCCAAATGTAGAATTCCCTCAACAGCCTCACCCCCTGCCAGACACACACATCAGTAGCATCGCCTCGGCAGCCTCCCATCTCCTCACTCCCCTCGGCAGCCTCCCATCTCCTCACTCCCCTCGGCAGCCTCCCATCTCCTCACTCCCCTCGGCAGCCTCCCATCTCCTCACTCCCCTCGGCAGCCTCCCATCTCCTCACTCCCCTCGGCAGCCTCCCATCTCCTCACTCCCCTCGGCAGCCTCCCATCTCCTCACTCCCCTCGGCAGCCTCCCATCTCCTCACTCCCCTCGGCAGCCTCCCATCTCCTCACTCCCCTCGGCAGCCTCCCATCTCCTCACTCCCCTCGGCAGCCTCCTGTTATGAATGGGTCACCGAGGAGAAAAAAGCAAAACAAGCTAAGCCACAGAAAACCAGAGTGGTTGGTAACTATGCAGATCCCTGATCTTACCACACAACTAGCAGTAGCCGTGGAGCGTGCCTACGATGAAGTTAGACGCCTCGTCACGGCCGGAGGACTACATAAGCCTAAAGCAAGAAAAGGAAAAACTAACTGCCCCAGAGCAGACCCCAAAGGAATAGATAGCCCCCACACATGTATTGACGGTGAAACAAGATGAAGGCACAAACACAGGCAGGAAAATAGGCTGAGCAAATGATGGGGCCCAAACTAACTAGACAGGAAAGGGGAGACACTGTCTGCAACCTGCAAAAAATCCTACAAAAATAATGTTCAACACTTCTGATAACAAAAATTAACCCTGAAGTCACTAGACTTCTCACACTATATCAGCACTCTGAAATATTCTGAGACAGAGCAAAAAGAGACTGAACTAGTAAGGGACAAAAAGCCAAATGGCAAAATACTGATAAATAAGAGGGGAAATTCAGCTCAGCCCCCAGCCGGGGCTGGCAGACCACACAAAAAAAATGAATAGACCAACAAAATCAAGTGTGAACATTATCAGAAAAACTTAGCTTTAGATGACTGGAACAGAGCTGAAAACCAAGAGCTGACAAGCCAGAAGGAATCACCAGCAACTGAATAGGGAGTCGGCTGTCTTAAATCCAATCTGAGAATCCTGAGATCCAATTGTCATCCTCATTCTCAGGTGGCAGATCTCCACCGATCAAACCAGCCGCACCACCTCCCGTCACCACCAGAGGGAGTCCAGAAGGGGAAACTCACAACTCGTGAACCAGAGAATGAACTCACAACAGCCTCCCTTCTCACTCACCTCGGCAGCCTCCCCTCTCCTCACTCAGCTCCGCAGCTTCCTTCCCCTCTCCAGCGTCCTCCGAGTCCTCACACACTGGCCCCTCCTCTGCCTGCCCGGCGTCGACTTCAGTGTCTCCTGTCTCTCACAAACAAGGCATGCTGTTCTGCTCCATAATGAAAAGCGCGCAGCCCGTCACCTGACCAGGATCCGGACCATGATGCACTCGGGCATTATGCTGTTTTTAAAGGTACAGCACTGATTTCTGGCCGCCGGATGCATTAACACTGTAGGTGTATCTTTAAATCACGCAGTGTTATGTATCTGGCTTGCAGCGGCCCTGACCTATTGAGCCTGGGTCCCCACCAGTAGAAGCAAGAGAGAAGGGCCCGGTCTGCCAGTGCTTCCGGGCCCCCCTTTTTGCTATGCTGTCCGGACCCCATACAGTAGTAAGGGCTGTAATGCCCTGATGGCGGCCCTGAGGACTACTATCGATCACAAGTATGTGGATCCCCGAATCCCATGCAAAGTAAGCAGAAATGTGCGTGTACAACCGCTGCCCCACTCAATATCAATGGGAATGAATGAGATAGCTTGGCAATTTCTTTCAGAAAACTGCCATTGTATAATTTTTCCACTACTAGTCGATTATGGAATGGTATTGGGTAAATTATACTCGTTGCAAAACCTGGAAATCTTCTAAAGGTGTCTATCTGGGCGGCACGGTGGCTCAGTGGTTAGGACTGCAGCCTTGCAGTGCTGGGTTCCTGGGTTCAAATCCCACCATGAACAACATTTGCAAGGAGTTTGTATGTTCTCTCCGTGTTTACATGGGTTTCCTCCCACATGCCAAAGACATACTGATAGGGAATTTAGATTGTGAGCCCCATCGGGGATGGTGCCAATAATGTCTGTAAAGTGCTGAGGAATAAATATCAGGTTAATACAAAAGTCTAGATTCAGTGATACAACAACCTTTGACCTATGCGAAAGATTTAGCATGCCGTGTGACACGGTTACTGTACTTTTCCAGTCCAATGCTACCTTTTGTTTTAAGTTATGCCTTATCTGTCAAAATATTAGCCCTGTGATCAAATATCTTTACTCCAGTTCAGATTTTTTCTATCTGCAGTCAACAATTGGGTAAATCACTGAAGGTGGACTTAATGTTCACATTGAATTCCAGCTCCAGTAAGGTCCCGCTAATGGAAGCTACAGGCATCTCTCTGGATCTATTTAGAGCTCTAAAGAGAAACTTTACCTATACAAAAAAAAAAATACACATTTAATAGTTGGAACGCATAGCAGATTTTATCACATAATTATAACAAAATGATTAATGGAGTTTGACAGTTTGCATTAACATTTAACAACTGTCAATGCTACGCAACCACCAGTGACAAAATCACTTACATGCCAAATGGTTCACCACATTTTGAGGGCTGTCCAGGCACAAAATATTGATGACTTTTCCTTATCTCCAGGTAATTAATAGCAGACTAGAGGGGGTCCAACACTCTCCTTTTACATCTGGCTGCTGCAGGAGCCAGTAACCGTTGATTGGTGGAGTTGCTAGGTGTTTGACCCTTTAAGGCTAGGCTATCAACATATCAGCGGAGTGCCCTTTTAACCTTATCGGTTACAATGCAATAGATGCAAATGTTTGAACCTGACCATAAAACATTCCATATAGAGAATAGGTTTTGAATGGCAAGAATTAGACAAAACTACATTAATCAGTACTGAATAAATTACTGATTAAGGGGCAACTTTATACAACAGATGAGTGTTGGCTGAACAGTGATTTGGAAGTTTATTTGGCTAGCAGCTCCCTCCATAGATTTATAAAATAAAGCTGATGAGAGACTCACCAAGCGCAAAAGGATTGGCCGCCTGAAATCAGTAATGCTTGATCCTCATCTCCTCCTAACATAACATCCTCTACCGGGGTAGTGTTGGGAGGCCCACTGATATAAGTGGGTTTGTTTTTTTTCCTTCCCTCTACAATCCCAGAACATTATTTTTTTTCTTGTAGAAATGAGTTTTCCTGTTTAAGAAAAATCTATAGTTGAAATGTGATACTAATATGTTGCAAGTATAGTGGAAGTGGGCGCTGCACTTACGCCTCTCCAGCACTCTTAATCCCTGCCTCTGACTGACAGGTCACACGTTTTAGGGACCAGGTAAGCAAAAGGCAGAGAAACAAGAGAGCAGTAAGTGCAGCACCCAATCACTGCACTTGCAACTCATTAGCATAACATTTTAAACTATAGGTTTCTCTTAAACAGAAAAACTGAATTCTACACGCAAGATCAGGATTGAATCTGCATTAAAGCACCTTCACATACATGCCATTATTTTAGGGTATAAAATCCAGTTATCTGCGAGTCCAATGTATGATGTTTAGAAGGAAAGGGTCAATTCCAAATAAAAGGGTGGTGCAATATTAATATTCTTGCCACATTGTTGCACTTCAATCTACAGAAAGTTACACAGGCAGAAGGAACTGAAACTGTATAGACACCAAGGGCTTTATTCAGCAAAGATTTACATCAGTATGCTGAAAAAAAATGGGACCTAGGCCGCATATAAAAAAAAATAATCACATGTTGATCTAATGCCACCAGGCAAAAATTTGAACATGAGGTTTAACATTCTTATCAGACTGTTTCAAGCCCAATGCCACATCATGGTGAACCGCGCTCTCTCTTTGTATAGCACTAAAGTGTCCGGCGCCTTGCACTAACCACTGTCTCACCAACAATGCATCCACAGGGCGGGCGGCCTGGTGCCTCAGTGTCCATGCTGCAAGGCTGAGTCTCCATGACTGCAGACCTCACTGCCTCACAAGCACAAAACCACAGCAACAATGATTGCCACAAAGCACCGACAAGTGAAAACGGAAAAAACACTCACCCTTCCACAAGCTTTCAGACTGTGAACAGGGCAAAAATAGGCAGAATCCCTCTTGCAGTCTCATGCTAATTAAAAATGCATTTGCCAGATGGGAGG
The DNA here is from genome assembly GCF_039654945.1 of Dendrobates tinctorius. Classification (NCBI taxonomy): domain Eukaryota; kingdom Metazoa; phylum Chordata; class Amphibia; order Anura; family Dendrobatidae; genus Dendrobates; species Dendrobates tinctorius. The sequence continues at coordinate 4,515,832 of NW_027361830.1, forward strand.
AGAGCTGGCCCATGGAAGGGGACAGACCATGCAATGTGCTGAAAAAAAAAAAAGACATGGACCACACATCCAAAAAAAAAAAACCATGTTGATCTAATGCCGTTAGGCAAAGATTTACAAACTTAGTTTCTTTGCTCCTTTGACTTGGTGTTGGTGGTGTGTGGCAGCCATTGTAGCTTTGGTTTTGTGCTTGTGGGACGGTGTGGCCTGGAATCATAAAAAGCTTTGAAAAGTTGCATAATTATGGCACAATTCAAGGCTGTGCTAAAATGATGTAACTTCACATTCTCACATTTTCACCCAGCTCCAACAAAATGGGAAGAGTTTGGGCATGACACGGCTTGGCAATTGCCACTCGTCACACTCAAGACGAGCAGCAGCACTCATTATGTCACAAATCTTACTCCAGCAGGGACTGGAGTAGAGTGTGTGTGGTAAGGGGCAGCCAGAGGTGTACACCGCTTGTCTGAAGCTCCTAATATGCCTCTTCATTTATCAGGGTTATGACTCCAGCACATTCCCTCCGGTCTTGGAGAATGAGGCCCATCCCATGGGACTTAAAAATAGTTTTTTTTTTATCTACCAATGTCTATTTGCAAAGTTCCATCACTTTATTTTTGATGCACTGAAGCAATAAAAAAATTGGCTGCAAAAGTGCACATCAAGCAGGTTAAATAATGTGGCAGTTGAGAGGTTTTAATCAAATTGCTTATTTAGACAAACTAACTCTGATGAATATTGCTATGATTGGAAGTGGTGTAAAACTACCAGAATGCACTATTCGCCCTCTACCCCTAAATCACCAAGAGCCAATTTCTACTAAAAAGCACTGGCTCCCTTTGCGGGTTCATTGTGCTTCAGGAATATAAACACAGAGCTCAAGGTGTTCACTATTTACGGCACCTCACAAAACAATTTTATGGCCTTATTAACTACCCTGTTTTATGACACCCTCATAATTAATTTTATTTTTAGTGTATATTTTTTAACAACTGCATCTTTCAAATAAAGTGTGAAACTGGTGGAACCCTGCCAGCATGCCAATCATTTCCTGACATTTATATGGAGACAATCTGCCTAGTATTTATCAAAAGCTTTAAGAATGATAATTGCATAGTTTTTTTATATATGAAAATTCACATATATAGACCTGCCAATGATTGGGAGAATTACACTTGAAAATGCTTTGTAATGTGTTGCCCCGCACTAGTGTTTATTGTCAATTGTGGTGAAGGAAATAGACGGACACTGCCATAATTCTTAAACTACATTCACACCGGATTCCAGAATTTTTTTTTTCAGTTCAGTTACAGGATCAAAATAACAACTTCTGTCCTACAGCAGACCCAACAAGTGCCAGACGTACCCCCGTTAGCATTATAATGAAGAAAAAAAAAAAAGGGGAAGTATGCTGGACTCTTTGTCAGATCGCAACGAAGAATCCTGACAAGTGTGGACCTAGACTAAAAATTGTAGAAGGAAGCTGTACCAAAGTCTACCAACTTCTAAGAGGTCAAACACATACCTAAAGGGGGCCGGGCCGACACTACTAACTATAACGGGGTTTTTAGCAACTGTAGTTTAACTACTGAGCTAAGATGAGCTTAAAGCTGGGTGTAAATTTCATAAAAAGTTTTCTAAGGACACCCTTTAAAATGGATAACTGCAAGTGACATGCTGAATACAGCTCTCTGCTACATCAAGTCAAACTAGAATTGGATCAACTTAATACTCTAGCAACATGGTTAGTGTCCTGTGTTTGCGTGGGTTTCCTCCGGGTTCTCCGGTTTCCTCCCACATTACAAAGACCTACTGATAGGGATTCTAGATTGTGAGCCCCATCAGGGACAGCGATGATAATGTCTGTGAAGTACTGTGGAGTTAATGGCATTATGTAAATGAGTACAACTAATATTGTTCAACATGCAATAAAATAGGAGTGCATTACCTGTGGCCCAGGGACGGCAATAGCATTCTGGTCTACTCACATCCATATGGTTGCAAAAAAGCTTGTCTAGCAGGAACAGGTAGTAACTACAGTGGGTGCCTTGAAGCATAGGGGGGACCAAGAGGTAGTGTTGGCTCATGTGAGAAAGTTTCATCATTATTAAAGACCCTTTATATCTGGGGGCCTATTGGCAAGTTTTCATTTAGGCCAAGTTTCACATTACTACAAGTAGGTACTAATCATACTAATCGTTACTGGGTAGTCAACTCTGGCACTGGTAACGAACACTTTAAAAAGAAGCCATAAGCATAAAATTAACTATTGTTCAGGTTTTGTGCTAAAAGGAATCCGTCAACAGGTCTTTGCCAAGTAATTTGACAGCAGGATGAGATAGGGACAGAGGCCCCGATTCCAGGAATGTTTTTACTGGGTGTAGTAGTTATGGTAGACTCACAGGTTTCTCTCCTGCAGATCTACCAGACCTCAGTTGTTGACCTGTGTATAACCCTACACACAGCACAGCTTTCTGTGTACATTGTATAGTGAATCAGTTCTGAGGGTGTTTTTGGACTAGAATGCATAAGGCCATTTGTCCAGCATCTCCAGTATGGCCAGTGTCAGTCTCTTGCTGATAAAACACTGATTGCATTGAAACAGCAAAACACAGTTTAGTAAGTGAAACATCGCTTGACTCAGGGTCTCTGCTCCTACATTATGTTGCGCTAAGATTATACAGAGCAAAGTACTGCTGACAGATTCCCTTTACATGTTTTGCATACAATTTTTTTTTTACAAAATCACAATCTGCATTAAAACAAAAAATCTTGCTATTTTCACACTGGTAACTGGGGCTTTTTTAAGCTTTAACTTCCTAATGTTTCAAGAAATAACTTCTGCACATAGCCACAATGATCATACCCTGACCCTATCTTTTGTACTGAAGTGTCTTAATAAGCCTATAAAAAGTTTATTGTGAAGGAATGGGTAGCAGGATCAGCCGTGCCACTGCCTATTGTGATTGAGCATCTTGCTAAAACCGCTTCTTATTGAGATTCAATGCAAAAAGGGTGGGGGAACAAGAGGCGCAATAGTGCCCTATCACTAGTGACACTACGATGTGAGTGGTGTAATGCAGTTCCACTCACCTATTCCAGTTGTGTGACCCACAACTGGCTTGAAGACATAACACAGTATCAGCTGCTGCAGGACCTCCACCGACCACTCCAATGGGGAAAAACTGCCAGAGAATATGGGAAGCAAGGTGTGCCACAGTCCGCGCTGCTGAGTCCACAAAATCACCTGGGATGCAAGATGTTGTAACAAAGTACTTCTTTATTCCTTCCTACGCGTTTCGGCGCCCTTCCTGGCACCTTCCTCAGGGATATCAGCAGCGCGGACTGTGGCACACCTTGCTTCCCATATTCTCTGGCAGTCTTATTGAGATTGGATGCACAAGACAATCTACAAAATGCCCCAATGGACAGTGTAATACATTAGATTAACATTTCAGCTTTAAATAAAGACAGGGATATGGGAGAAAAAACATTTTTTAAAAATACATGTATTTCATAAACCAGATTCAAATACTAGGTCATTCTCTGCTCACAGCTTCCCTTTCAAATAAATAATAAAACCACCTTTACTTGGCATGCAATAAACGTTGTCTCTTGACAGCATAAGGCAAATACAAGTCTATGTACGGTGAGATTTGTGACTACTCGTCACAATTACAGTAGCACAATGGCGCATCTAACGGTGGTACATGTACATATGTAAAAGTGATGTCATCAGAGCAGGGATAACAAATGGCTCAATCTCAACCAAATCATGACATACTAGATAGTCGCTCTTAGCACAACAATAATGGAGTCTTGATGCAGATGGCAGCACCTTGTATTGTTCTGCACCGACTCCTGGCCTGATCAGGACAATAACCAAACTTGGTCCTTACAAGTAAAGGCACAGAGAGGGCCTCCTATGATTGGGGGACTAAACCTCTATACATTTTTAGACAACATCCTCCTGTGTTGAGGCACCCTGTAGTTCAGAAGATTAGCGTTCGTTGACCACTTTAGAAATCTAGAAAAAAAATTGTACGTGCATGAGTTAGACATCACAGTCTATGCATGTGGCTTTCCCCAGTGCAGATTAATTATGGGAGTTATGAAATCTTTCAATGGCGAGAGACACATGCATGTACAGCTTCCTCCTTTCTGGAGTGCCAAATGGGGAAGGAGTCCAATGCACCAAATACATGAGAGAGAAAATGGGCTCAGCTGGAAAGAGCACAAGCATCCACCAGACTTTTACATTACAGACTTTTGATACACCATAAATTACTCTGATGGTAATGACCTTTATTTGAGGCCTTTGGGAAAAGTTATTACAATGTGCCATAAAAGATCAATAGAAATTATTATTTAAGCTAGAGACACAATTTAATGGCCTTAGCTATCCCCAGTACAGTCTGTTGATTGCCTACAGACATCTGGCTCCACCTGAACAAGCCTCCAATAGAATGCGTGTTTAACCCCTTAGTGACAGAGACAGTTTGCAGCTTAATGACCAGGCCAATTTTTACAATTCTGACCACTGGCCCTTTATGAGGTTATAACTTTGGAACGCTTTAACGGATCCCTCTGATTCTGAGAATGTTTTTTCGTGACATATTGTACTTCATGTTAGTGGTAAAATTTCTTCGATAAGTCTTGTGTTTATTTATGAAAAAAAACGGAAATATGGTGAAAATTTTGAAAATTTTGCAATTTTTAAACTTTAAATTTTTATGCCCTTAAATTAGAGAGATGTGTCCCAAAAACTTCTTAATAAATAACATTTCCCACATGTCTACTTTACAATCACCACAATTTTGTAACCAAAATTTTTTTTTTGTTAGGAAGTTAAGGGTCAAAACTTGACCAGCGATTTCTCATTTTTACAACAAAATTTACAAAACCATTTTTTTTTAGGGACCACATCATATTTAAAGTCATTTTGAGGGGTGTACATGACAGAAAATACCCAAAAGTGGCACCAGTCTAAAAACTAGACCCCTCAAGGTGCTCAAAACCACATTCAAGAAGTTTATTAACCCTTTAAGTGCTTCACAGGAACTAAAGCAATGTGGAAGGAAAAAATTAACATTTAACTTTTTTTTGCAAAAAATTTACTTCAGAACCAATTTTTATTTTCACAAGTGTTAAAAGAGAAAATCAACCACAAAATTTGTTGTACAATTTCTCCTGAATACGCCGATAGCCCATATGTGGGGGTAACCACTTTTTCAGCACACAGCAGAGCTTGCAAGGGATGGAGCGCCGTTTGACTTTTTCAACGCAGAATTGGCTGGAATGGAGATCGGATGCCATGTTGCGCTCGAAGAGCCCTTAATGTGCCTAAACAGTGGAAACCTCCAACAAGTGACTCCATTTTAGAAACTAGACCCCTTAAGGAACTAATCTAAATGTGTGGTGAGCACTTTGAACCTTCAAGTGCTTCACAGAAGTTTATAACATAGAGCCGTGAAAATAAAAAAATCACTTTTTTTTTCCACAAAAATGATCTTTTCGCCCCCAAATTTTTATTTTCACAAGGCGAAATCATACCCCCACAGTTGTTGTGCGATTTGTCCTGAGTACGCCGATACCCCATATGTGGGGGGGAACCACTGTTTGGGCACATGGGAGAGCTCGGAAGGGAAGGAGTGCCATTTTGGAATGCAGACTGATGGAATGATCTGAGGGCGTCATGTTGCGTTTGCAGAGCCCCTGATGGGCCTAAACAGTGGAAACCCCCCACAAGTGACCCCATTTTGGAAATTAGACCCCCTAAGGAACTTATCTAGATGTGTGGTGAGCACTTTGAACCCCCAAGCGCGTCACAGAAGTTTATAAACGCAGATCCGTGAAAATAAAGTCTTTTATTTCCACAAAAGTGATTTTTTAGACCCAATTTTTAGACCCCCAAAGTTGGTAAATAGTGGAAACCCCTCAATTCTTGCTCCAACTCTAACCCCAACACACCCCTAACCCTAATCCCAACCCTAATCTTAGTTCGCCCTAACCCTAATTCTAACCCTAGCCCTAACCCTAGTCCAACCCTGACCCTAGCCCAACCCTAACCCTAGCCCAACCCTAACCCTAGCCCAACCCTAACCCTAGCCCAACCCTAACCCTAGCCCAACCCTAACCCTAGCCCAACCCTAACCCTAGCCCAACCCTAACCCAAGCCCAACCCTAACCCTAGCCCAACCCTAACCCTAACCCTAGCCCAACCCTAACCCTAGCGGAAAACTGAAAAAAATATTTTCTTTATTTCGTTATGTTGGCCTAACTAAGGGGGTGATAAACGGGATTATGTACTATTTTGATCACGATGATCGTTTATCATCGTGATCAAAATGAATGAATGGAATCTGCCAGCCGTAGCCGGCAGATTCCCGGCGGGTGCACTGCGCATGCGCCCACCGTTTTCCCCGAATCCAAGATGGCGGCACCCACCGGAGAACGTCGGCGGGACACAGGACCACGGAGGTGTACCGGGGGGGGATCGGGGACCCTCTTTCTCTCTCCTCTGATGTGCGATCACATCAGAGGAAAGAGAAATTTAATGCACAATGGTGGATTTTTGGGGGGTCGCCGTTATAGGGTTAATAACAGCGATCACAAAAGCGGGGTCGGTAAAAATCGACCGATTCATGTTCTCTGGGATCTCGGCTACCCCCGGCAGCCGAGACCCCGGAGAAAATCCGACACAGGGGGGCGCTATTCACTTTCTCCACAGCGCCGTGAATTGGCGGCGCTGTGGTTTTAGTACCCTTAATTACAGCCGTTAAAAGGCGAATCGGTGGTCACTAAGGGGATAAAGATCGCAGCACATTCGCAAAATAATTTACAATCAAATTGGAGTTCTGTGCCAACTGAAGATCAACAAATAGAGGTACAGGTGAGCTGGAAGGTGCTGATGTCAATTTGTGCCTCGCCTGGTAACAACTTGGAAAGAGGTGGTTTGAGAACCTCTATGGCAGGTAAACTAAAGTAGGTGTATCGGCATGATAACAATTAGTGCAAGATGATAAACTTTAAAATCGTATACATGCTTCCTAGATCACATGTTGCTATCATTATATCCATCATTTCTGTTCTATGAAAAAATTATGAAAAACAAAAAAATAATCAAAGAAAAAATTGCCAATTTTCCATCTGGCGAGACAAGCTGGTAATAGAGTCATAATTTAAGATAAGCAAAGTTTTACGGTGAGGATAAAACACTAGTCTTTATAAATATACATGATTTGATTTAAAACGCCATCAAGTCGCTTTCTGTTTACAAGTGAATTGAAACTTCTAAATTCTTCCACTTTGCAATGGAGAGAGCTGGTAGGGTAGGAAATTCTCCCAGCGAGCACCAGAAATTGGCTTCTGTCAGCATTAACAGCTATGCCAGAGGCTGACGCCATATGTACTGTATATCAGAACCTTCATGTTCCAGTCGCTTATCGCTGTGTCAAAATAATGGAATGTGCATATACAAACAGTCTTCTTGCAGTCGGCATTTTCATTTGTTCTCACTTAACTTCACTGATTTCTATACACTGTGAATAAATGACTACGCACTAGTATATGTCTTGTCTGGCATTACTTAAATGTACAGATCTACAAGCTCCATTACTTTAATCTCCTCTATTTATAATCTGTTCATGCACAAAATAAAAGTGACAGGACCAACCATTTAGACTGTTGATCATCCAACGCTTCTAAAAATTGAACCATTTTACATTTAACTAACTTATAGAGCAAGAAGAATTAAACAACATCAATCATTATTTGAAGACTAGGACTAGTAACGCTCTGCCTAACAGTCATTTAAAGGCTAAGCACATCTTAACAGTTTCTCATTGCGTTGTGTGTATTTTGTGATACTCCCCCCATCCCCTTTAATTTATTTTAAATTAATATAAAAGAATTTTCCTTCTGCAGCTTGCATACATTACAATACCTTGCAAGATGCTCCATGCTGTTCAATTTAGACCCAGACAACCATGTTCGTTCCCTGACAGTACAGTCTGCAGCCTCTCCTAAATGCCAATGTAAACTGAATTCTGGTTTTATTTGTTCAGAATTCAGCTGAGATTTGCATTCAGGATAAGGCATGATGATCTGTGTAGTCTGCGCACCCAGGGAGAGCTTAGCTGTAGGGATTGTACTAAAAAGAATATTGATCATCTTGCAGTTTATGTGCAAACTGTTGAATCCAAAACCGTTACAAAGTTTAACTGCAATTAATCTATGAACATACTGAACCCATAGTAGTTAGGCTACGAGAACAATAAATAGTGTCGAACAAGAGGTTAAAAAAATAGATTTTTGATTGCAGAATAACACAAATACATACAAAAAATAAATCGTTGGTGCCTCAAACCAGACAAAAGGAGTAGTCAGGTAGAGGAGGACAGATACTAACAGCCAAAATACGCAGAGGGTGGATCCTATCATTTAGTGCACGTAGTACACTGACCTCAAATATATTGCACAAAAATATGCTAATTAAGTTACGAAGACCTCAAAACATGAAGTGAGTTATTAAAGTGCTATATTAATAATGGATAATAAAGTGCAAATGCGTAATTCAAAAAGCACAAATAACATACACATGTCCACGACAGCTTATCTAGATTGTACTATGAGTCTCCAGCCCAGGCTGGAAGCCAACAAGAACAGTTAGTGCAACTCATTAGCCTAAACAAAGTGAGAGGTCCAGTTTAAACCCCCATACCAGAGATAGCAGTCCCCGCACGATGAAATGTCAAATGACAACCTGCTCCTCCAAAAACCGACGTGCATACCAGCAATGGGGGGGAGGGAGGGGGACCATGCATACCAACAATGGGGGGTGAAGGGGACCATGCATACCAGCAAAGGAGGGTGAGGGGGACCATGCATACCAGCAAAGGGGGGTGAGGGGGACCATGCATACCAGAAAAAGGGGGTGAGGGGGACCATGCATACCAGCAAAAGGGGGTGAGGGGGACCATGCATACCAGCAAAAGGGGGTGAGGGGGACCATGCATACCAGCAAAAGGGGGTGAGGGGGACCATGCATACCAGCAATGTGGGGGAGGGAGACCATGCATACCAGCAATGGGGGGGGAGGGAGACCATGCATACCAGCAATGGGGGGGTGAAGGGGACCATGCATACCAGCAATGGGGGGGTGAGGGGGACCATGCATACCAGCAATGGGGGGTGAGGGGGACCATGCATACCAGCAATGGGGGGGTGAGGGGGACCATGCATACCAGCAATGGGGGGGTGAGGGGGACCATGCATACCAGCAATGGGGGGGTGAGGGGGACCATGCATACCAGCAATGGGGGGGTGAGGGGGACCATGCATACCAGCAATGGGGGGGTGAGGGGGACCATGCATACCAGCAATGGGGGGGTGAGGGGGACCATGCATACCAGCAATGGGGGGGTGAGGGGGACCATGCATACCAGCAATGGGGGGGTGAGGGGGACCATGCATACCAGCAATGGGGGGGTGAGGGGGACCATGCATACCAGCAATGGGGGGTGAGGGGGACCATGCATACCAGCAATGGGGGGTGAGGGGGACCATGCATACCAGCAATGGAGGGTGAGGGGGACCATGCATACCAGCAAAGGGGGGTGAGGGGGACCATGCATACCAGCAAAGGGGGGGTGAGGGGGACCATGCATACCAGCAAAGGGGGGGTGAGGGGGACCATGCATACCAGGAAAGGGGGGGTGAGGGGGACCATGCATACCAGCAATGGGGGGGTGAGGGGGACCATGCATACCAGCAATGGGGGGGTGAGGGGGACCATGCATACCAGCAATGGGGGGGTGAGGGGGACCATGCATACCAGCAATGGGGGGGTGAGGGGGACCATGCATACCAGCAATGGGGGGGTGAGGGGGACCATGCATACCAGCAATGGGGGGGTGAGGGGGACCATGCATACCAGCAATGGGGGGTGAGGGGGACCATGCATACCAGCAATGGGGGGTGAGGGGGACCATGCATACCAGCAATGGAGGGTGAGGGGGACCATGCATACCAGCAAAGGGGGGTGAGGGGGACCATGCATACCAGCAAAGGGGGGGTGAGGGGGACCATGCATACCAGCAAAGGGGGGGTGAGGGGGACCATGCATACCAGCAAAGGGGGGGTGAGGGGGACCATGCATACCAGCAAAGGGGGGGTGAGGGTGACCATGCATACCAGGAAAGGGGGGTGAGGGTGACCATGCATACCAGGAAAGGGGGGTGAGGGTGACCATGCATACCAGGAAAGGGGGGTGAGGGTGACCATGCATACCAGGAAAGGGGGGTGAGGGTGACCATGCATACCAGGATTGGGGGGTGAGGGGTACCATGCTTACCAGGAAAGGGGGGTGAGGGGATCATGCATAACAGGATTGGGGGGTCATTATTGCATTATTATTAAAACTTCATAAATAAACTACATACATATTCTAGAATACCCGATGCGTTAGAATCGGGCCACCATCTAGTGATTACATAATAACTGTTTTTCACATAAAATAGGCAGTACAAATGCAAAAGGAGTCAAAGCCTATAAACTGGCGCCTATAGGGTTTTATCCAATCATGAGAAAGGGTGTACAAGTGTCCCATTTTCATCTTCTATGGCTTCATCACTGTACAGAAGTCTTCCCAGTTTTAGCAAGTTATATTTTTCAACTATTATAGAAGTTTTTGTTATTAAAAGGGTGGAGATAGTGGACAAAGTGAGGCATTAATGTAAATTGGCTTGCACTACTTAGTGAAAATGACCTAAAATTGTCTTATTATTGGTACCAAATAATTCTTCTGGCCTTTCTGACACAAGCGGCACAGACTACATTTTCCATCTTCCCTTGCTGCTCTTGCACACTACCCAGAAGAAGTTGCAGCTGCTTTTCTCTCTGCTTCGGTCCCCTCCACCAGCTTTTTTCTCCTATCCCTCACATCTCAAAAGACTTCCATGGGCTGCATCATGTAACCTTATCTTTATTTCCAAATCTATGCACATAAATGTCATCCTGTAATTCAGAAAGTGTGATCAGTGCAGGAGGCAGAATAAAGGGAAAGAAATGGCTGAAAGGTGTAGAAGAAAGCATTGTTGTGCTAAAAAAAAAATTAAATAAGGATTTTTCATTTGAAAGAGCAGAAGAGACGCTTTAACTTGATAAATATTAATATCCCATATTGCAGCTAAGATACCATGCATGCTTCTTTAGAGTAATAAGACAGATAAATCACAGGGTCTGCTTTGTGTTAGACAGTCCTCGTAAACATCTGATGTAAGTAAATGAAACTGAATTCACAAGTGGAATCCTGCCTTACGGAACACTAACTCTTGTCCCTCCAGCATAAAGTGGCATAATATGAGAAACTAAACTACAAATCTGGATCTAAAAGAAAGATACAGAATAACTTTTACAGACTTTTTATAAAATCCCCATGTCTGCTTATAAGCATGGCATGGGAGAGGTCAGCCAGCCAAAAGAAATCTTACAATGATGTCATCAGCACCTTACCCTGGGAATATTTCTGCACATGTAATGAACATGGAGCCTGGGAATCTGGAAATGTGATATGGACACAGTCTCTCTCTTTTGGCTATAATATACTAAAAGCATTAAATTTATTTAAAAAAAAAAAAAAAAATCCGTGAATGTAAAGCATTTGTAGAGTTTAACTTAACCATAACTAATATATCTGGACTTAAAATGTATTGGTGCATCCAAAGGTTCACAGAAATGTAAACCTTATTTCTCATCCATCACTGAATAATGGATAATATTTAATGTATAAAGCTATATATTTGGGGGTTTTTTAGTCACCATCCCCCCTTTCTTGACTTATGCGCATTACAGGTTGCATTTGCTTTAACACATTTTGCCATGATTGATTTACATTTACCTCCATGTAAAGAAAAAAGGGAATGTTCAAAAGACGTGCATTTATATATAGTATTCGCTATTGTATTTTAATAATTTGAGCTTAAATGCTTTTCTTTACTTTTTCTCGACTATCACAAGTCCATTTATAAGAGGGGATATAATGCATAGATCAACAACTTTTAGGATAGTCTAAAATTCAAGGGTTTGGACACTTTTTTATGGCTTTTTCCCTTGGCATAGGCCATCACTCTCTAATTGGTGTGGGTGCAACATCCGACAGAATCAGCTGTTTCTGGCACCGGCTGCAAGTTCCCGCATGCTGCAGGAACACTTTAGCTCCACCAAAAGTATAATGGCCACAGCCAGGTACTACAGATCCACCTTTAGTCATTTAAATAGGGATGTATCTGTAGTACTTGGTCACGGCCACTATAGAAATGACTGAGCTGCTGCGTTCTGGCTGCATCCAAGAACTTCAAGCCATCGGCAGAAAAATGTGATAGATGGGGGTGTCGCATCCACACCGATCTGATATTAATGGCCTCTCCTAGGAAAAAGGCCAACAATAAAAAAAAGTAGTGGCCAATCATGAATTACAAATGAACAAAATTATTGCTGATCATTTAATAATAGTACAAGGTTACATCAGACAAGTTTTTTGAGCCATGCATTATGGTATATTAATGAGTTAACGTATGCAATCACCAAGTGAATACATTGGATCTCTATCAAAGAAAGATACGAGTTAATAATCTTTCCAAATGACCCCAAAAATCAAAATTGCAATTAAAGTCACATATAGATCCAATTTGAGTGAATTTTACTGCGGCAACTCAAATGTGACTTAGCAGTGTAAATGAACCCCACATTTCCATATGCATTCTTGCTGATAGCTAGGAACGCGCCTGACAAAAACGTGGATGTTGTCCTGAAAATATCTCACTAAGATGAGCTCTTTCCCAGAGGAGCATTGCACGGCGAATAAGTCTCCTTACCTTGACAAGCCACAGCTGGCATGTCACTCTCCGCAAGGAGAAACCTTACTTCTTAGACCCTAGTCCAGAGCCTCTCACCTTGCCAAATCAGATCTCATACTTTGCACTGACGAGAGCCAACAGCTCGAAACACCGTGTCTGCAAATTGAGATTCTGATTTGGCTTGTATCCTAAGTCATACTACAAGACTCGTTAAAGGGTTGATTGTGACTTGTAGGATCGCTACTACCAATAGGTGGCGCTGTAGAGTAAAAGTCCTCTTTCTTTCTGAAGAGGCAATTTGCACGTAGATAGTCTGTGGCACTACTTGACGGTGTCTGAACCACTTATACATAACATAGAAGTAATCAGTTTTACTCTGGTCTGAAGAACAAGGTGGTCAGTAAATGGCATCAATGCATTAGTCATTCAGGGACTACACATTCTCGCCACGGTCTTGTTCCAGAAGAAAACCATGAACAAATGTAACACCCTCAAGTTTAAACAATGGTTTTGAGTATCTCACTCCATACCTAAAAACAATCATGGTCCCACTGACTATCAGATGGAGGTTTGTGCAACCCTCCAAGAATATGCTTCCTCAGAGGATGACTGACCCACTGCAAAACTAGTCATGCTGGATGATAATGCAGACAGCACAATGTTCACCACAATGTCTCCAAACTCTTTCACATTTGTGACATGCTCAACGTGAACCAGAACTCATATGTCAAGAAAACAGGGTACCAATGAGGGAATGGCACAGAGCCGGGCTATAAGCACAGGTCTCATTCTTGGACTTTATTTAGAAACACTGACACCAGTAGTCCACTGCCGGTCATTTTTGCTAGGCTTAGGTACTCATTTTCCTCCTTACAAAAAGGAGCACACCTTATGTAATGGTCCAAGTCTGGTGTCTTCTCTTTGCACTGGAGACTGTGCTAGGCAAAACATTTTCTGACAGCATATCCTTGAGGAGCTGGTTTACCACGCAACCAGAATAGGCTGCAGGTAGCACCTCTTGGTGCTAGTAGTGGCACAGAGGCAAGCAAAATCCAAAGAAGAATCAGGCAAGAAGGATTAAGAGATAAAATTTTCTGTTAGCAATACCTGCAAGTAGATGAGTGGAGATATGGATGTTCGTTGCGGTGCCCAAGATACCAATTCATTCCGTAGTGTATGTGAATAATGTATCCAGTAGGCAAAAAAAAAATGTTGAACTGCAGTTTTTAATGGTCAACGCGACTTGAAGTACACAGACTTCTTCATCAGGACAAACCAGGTGATGTGTCCTGATGAACTTTACTTTAAAACATGCTGACCATTAAAAGCCGCAGTTGAACATTTTTGGCCTCCAAGACACTTTCATCACATACGCAGAGGAATCAATTGGTGTCTCTGGCAACACAACAAAGATCCATGTCTCTGCTCGTCTACTTATTGGACATCCCTCCGTGGATATGCAGAAGCCGATCGTATCAGAATTTGTACAGTGTTGTGGAACCACAACCCCAATAGGCGAGCACATCTCTGCACTCCCATTTCCCATAAGACCCTATATTGCATTATTGTATTCCAGCGTTTCCTTCAGCACCACCTGCAAACAGATTCACATTTTTAATGCACTTGTTGTAGCTTTCAATTATACCAAAGCAGATGAAACAAATTCACAATCGCTTTTGTTTTTAACGGGACAAACTGATACCCAAGAAGTTCAATGGCTTGGGGTAATAAATCTTTCCCTCCTTTTTTATTTTTAGGACTTTTTTTTTTATTTTTTTTTAGTTTACACATCTCTGTAAAATGGCCCCTTAAAAGCTGGCTTTACAAAACCAGTCAATAGACAGTACCAATTTTTTGAAGAGTCTGCAAGTATGCTTAATATACTGACAAAGATTGGCAGATGCAGGGTACATGAGCGTATCTTTAGAGCCCATTGGAATTTAGCAAGTCAACCTCCTTTGACAAGAAAAGTAATTTGTTCAATGCCAGTAATGCAAAATTAACTAAAGAAAATATATACAATGATTTAGGTCATCATTTGTACAACGCACCCATTTAACAAATTCCAGAAATGTGAAAAATGTTAAGATACGGTAACTATTTCTTAAAATGTCATTTATGCTGCAGCTCAGAGTATCTGCCAGCCAAATACTACACAAATGGTACATTGGATCTATCTGGTTGTGTTACATTCTGGATATGAACATCAATAAAATACTGCAATTATATTATTGGACATGAAGAAATGTGGCCAAAGAAGATATATCTAGTTATTCCATAGTCCTAAAACTCACTCATTACTGAATCTCATCTCAGGCATTACTATGTAAACTATGTAAAAGGTTTAAAATAAGAGGTGATATTTTTCAAGTTGGGAATATAGAAGAATTATTTTGAGACCATAGCATTAATTTTCTCCCACAAGGTGATTTATGGAGTTACAAGATGCCACAAAGACATTTCCCCCTTCTGCTTTATATCCATTTCCCATTCATTTAGCATAATAAGTGGCTAGTTTCAGACCTAGATTTTTTTTTTTGCATTTTCATCTAATTAATACAGCACACGATGTAAGCTGGTAGATTGTATTTCACAGCGTTCTGAAGGGCGATTACATTTTGATGTAGAGTTCTATGCGGTTTGCTTTGCTTCCCACACCAGTACACGCCTGCTCATGGAATGTATACATGGTTTGTCTGTCTGTCCTTGTCTGCTGTAGCCAGCCTCTTATCTTATAGGGAAAAGCAATGAGGGTGTGCCTACTGCAGAGGATGGTTGTGAAACCGAGGGCATTCAGCATTATATAAGGGATTTAGGCAACATTGCTGTTCATCAGAGATAGAGGACAAGCAATCATTGTTTTGGAGAACCAGTAAAGGGGGAAATACTGGTTACCTTTAACACTGGAGCAATTGTTTTCCCATACCCACTTGAAGCTGGCACCACGAACTTCCTGATGCTAAGCATCTTGACATAATTTGTGGAACAAGGAATGGTCCACACACTAAGGTAGGGTGTTTCCATCCTGTACATCAATAGATGCTATTATGTACCAATTCCAAACAAGTTATTATCTTCAGATTTTCGTGAATACATGCACTGTCTAAGGGAAACAACTCCACGTTACCCAATAATTACCAAGTCAGTTTTGCATTTGGCATTTTTTTTGTAAATTGGTCCTTGATATCACATGAAACAAAAAGTGATTGCCCAGCTGTAAAGAACAGCAGGTGTATGACAATGCAAAACTTCACTTGTGCCTATATATATTGGTGTCATGCAAATATACAGCAAATGTTCTTAGGTAAAAATACACAAAATCAACAATATAAACTCAATGGACTGCCACAGAATTTAAATATCTAGAATCATATTAAAAAGTAAAATGAACAATCTGGATTTCTAGAATATTCTGCTATAAATACACAGGGACATCATATTGCAGTATAGCTACTAAAGACCTGTCACCAGGTCAAAGGTGGCCAACACTAATATTTGTGTTGAACCCCCAAGCTGTTTTTTCGCAAATCTGACAAAGATTCCAGAGATATAGACCTACTTATTTACATTTCAATAAGCTAATTGTCATGGTCTTTATGAAGGGGCATGTGTCTTTAGGCTGCTTTACATAGTTACTCTGATAGCAGCACACTATTGGCAAAGACTATAAAAAATTACATGAAAAGCGAATTAAAAAAAAAACCAGTCCATATCTCAAATAATACGGCAGAATATATATATTTCATTATATTACAGAAAACTCAGAAAGGTAGCAGGAATAAAACTGCCCCCCTTTTAGCTCATGACAGGTCCTTTTTTAAAAGGAAATCTGTCAGCATATCAGCCCCCAAACTACTTCTATGTGCATGTAGCTCTTTTAAAGACATGTCCAGCAATAAGTTTACATGACCGATCTGTTCTTTCATTACAGAGTAATCAATAAGCAAATGGTCATGCAAATAAAGAGCTATTAGTAGATCTGAAGCATCAGTCACTCCAGCTCTGTTCACCACCCAGCGCTGCTTCCTCCTGCTTTACGCCCCCAGCACATTGTCTTTTTATTAGCAAAAGGCAGCACTCTGTAGGGAATAGAGCTGGAGTGACAGATGCTTCAAATCTACAGCCTCATTTGCATATCAATCCAAACACAGATTTCTCAGCAACAAAGGGACCGACAGTCCTTGTAAAATTATTGCTGGATTTGTCTTGGAAAGCATTACACGAGCATATAAATATATATATATTTTTTTTTTTTGGGGGGGGGAGGCAAGAGTGAAATACTGCTGACAAACTCCTTACTCCTTTTAAAGCAGATCTGTCCTCATATTTCATAACAAAAATTGCACAGATTAATGTATGAATCTCTTAGGGCCCCGTCACACATAGCGACGCACCAGCGATCCCGACAATGTTATGACCTTGTCAGGATCGCTGGTGTGTCGCTACATGATCGCTGGTGAGCTGCCAAACAGGCAGTTTCACCAGCGATCAGCACCAGCGATACGCAGGTAACAAGGGACGCACGTCGCTTAGTTACCCACTGTGTACCTGTTACCAGCGCGCTGGTGCAGGGATCTGGTAACCAAGGTACACATTGGGTTTCTAAGCGGCGCGCGGCACTTAGAAACCAGATGTGTACCTTGGTTACCAGCTCCCTGCACCAGCGCGCTGGTAACTAAGGTACCCATCTGGTTTCTAAGTGCTGCGCGCCGCTTATAAACCCGATGTGTACCATAGTTACCAGCGCCAGCTCGCTGATCACTGGTCTCTCGTGATGCGTGCTGGACAGCGGGTGACCAGCGATCAAAATAATGTCCTGGCCATTCCAGGCCGATCAGCAATAATCGGCAGGGGGGCCGGTCGCTGATAAGTGACACACACGCTGGTGAGATTGCTGCTGTGTCACAAAACTTGTGACTCCGAAGCGATCTCGCTAGCGAGATCGCTGTGTGTGACAGGGGCTTTAGCCCTGACAGTTTCAGCTTCTACTGAGCAACGGCATATATCAGCAGGGGAGGAAGGAAACTGAGGAGTGGTTAATCAGGCTAGGTGGTTTAGAAATTGAGTTTGTTTTCATCAACGAATATACTGCCACTCCGGCATTAAAAGGGATATCCAGGACTTTATAATAAAAAAAAGTGTCTTAGCACTAACAGGCAAGTAGTTGCTAACAGAGTAAAATACCTGTCTGTTGAACCCGATGCCAGTCATTGACCGTTCCTGCCAAAAATTCAGCTGCTCCTTGTCAACAGAGCAGCAGTTTCTCTTCCTGTTGACAGGGCAGGCCTACTGGTATCATGCTGATTGACAACCAGCTTCCATCAATTAGGCAGCATGACACCAGTAGTCTCTCCCTGTCAACAGAAAAAGAAACTGTCTCTCTGTTGACTTGATGTCAGCGGAAGTCTTTTTTTTTCTGCCGTCAAAGAGCGGTCAAAGTCCTGGATATCTTTTTAAATTTGAAATAAAGGACACCGGACTCATCAGGTCTAGGAGAACCATTTCTTAACCCCTTTACCCCAAGGGTGGTTTGCACGTTCATGACCGGGCCAGTTTTTACAATTCTGACCACTGTCCCTTTATGAGGTAATAACTCTGAAACGCTTCCATGGATCCCACTGATTCTGACACTGTTTTCTCGTGACATATTGTACTTCATGTTAGTGGTAACATTTTATTCAAATAACTTACGTTTATTTGTGAAAAATTTTCCAACTTTGAATTTTTATGCCCTTAAATCACAGATATGGCACACAAAAAAGCTTAATAAGTAACATTTCACATATATGTTTACCTTACATTAGTACAATTTTAAAACCAAAAATTTTTTTTGTTAGGAAGTTATAAGGGTTAAAAGTTGACCAGCGATTTCTCATTTTTACAAGACCATTTTATTTTTACGGACCACATCACATCTGAAGTCACTTTGAGGGGTCTATATGATAGAAAATACCCAAAAGTGACACCATTCTAAAAACTGCACCCCTCAAGGTGCTCAAAACCACATTCAAGAAGTTTATTAACCCTTCAGGCGCTTCACAGGAATTTTTTGAATGTTTAAAAAACAAAACAAAAACTTTTTCACAAAAAAATTACTTCAGGCTCAATTTTTTTTTTATTTTACCAAGGGTAACAGGTGAAATTGGACAGCAAAAGTTGTTGTCCAATTTGTCCTGAGTACGCTGATACCCCATATGTGGGAGAAAACTACTGTATGGGCACACGTCGGGGCTCGGAAGGGAAGTAGTTACGTTTAGGAATGCAGACTTTGATGGAATGGTCTGCGGGTGTCATGTCGCGTTTGGAGAGCCTCTGATGTGCCTAAACTGTTGAAACTCCCCACAATTGACCCCATTTCGGAAACTAGACCCCCCACGGAACTTATCTAGATGTGTGGTGAGCACTTTGAACCCCCAAGTGCTTCACAGAAGTTTATAACGCCCGGGCGTGAAAATAAAAAAAATCATTTTTTTTCCCACAAAAATGATATTTTTGCCCCCAATTTTTTATTTTCCTAAGGGTAACAGGAGAAATTGGACCCCAAAAGTTGTTTTGCAATTTGTCCTGAGTAGGCTTATACCCCATATGTGGGGGTAAAACACTGTTTGGGCGCATGGCAGAGCTTGGAAGGGAAGGAGCACCATTTTACTTTTTCAATGCAGAATTGGCTGGAATTGAGATCAGACGCCATGTTGCCTTTGGAGAGCCCCTAATGTACCTAAACAGTGGAAACCCCCACAAATGACCCCATTTTGGAAACGAGACCCCCCAAGGAACTTATCTAGATGTGTTGTGAGCACTTTGAACCCCCAAGGGCTTCACAGAAGTTTATAATGCCTGGGCATGAAAATAAAAAAAAAAATCATTTTTTTCCACAAAAATGATATTTTTGCCCCCAATTTTTTATTTTCCTAAGGGTAACAGGAGAAATTGGACCCCAAAAATTGTTTTGCAATTTGACCTGAGCAGGCCGATACCCTACATGTGGGGGTAAAACACTGTTTGGGCGCATGGCAGAGCTTGGAAGGGAAGGAGCACCATTTGACTTTTTCAATGCAGAATTGGCTGGAATTGAGATCAGACGCCATGTTGCATTTGGAGAGCACCTGATGTGCCCAAACAGTGGAAACCCCCCAATACTAACTCCAACCCTAACCCCAACACACCCCTAACCCTAGCGGGAAAATGGAAATACATTTTTTTAATTTTATTGTTTTTACCTAAGGGGGTGATAAAGGGGGGTTTGATTTACTATTTGTGGCAGGTTTTTATGTTTGGCAGCTGTCATACGCTAAGAGACGCTTTTTATTGTAAAAATAGTGTTTGCATCACCACATTTTGAGAGCCATAATTTTTCCATATTTTGACCAACCGAGTCATGTGAGGTCTTTTTTGCGGGACGAGTTGACGTTTTTATTGGTACCATTTTCGGGCATGTGACATTTTTTGATCGCTTTTTATTCCGATTTTTGGGACGCAGAATGAACAAAAACCAGCATTTCAAGAATTTCTTTTGGGGGGTGCGTTTACACCGTTCCATATGCGGTAAAATTGATAAGGCGGTTTTATTCTTCGGGTCAGTACGATTACAGCGATACCTCATTTGTGTCTTTTTTAGGTTTTGGCTCTTTTATGCAATGAAAACAATTTTATATAAAAAATAATTATTTTTGCATCGCTTTATTCTGCGAGCTATAACTTTATTTTTTCACTGATGACACTGTATGGTGGCTCGTTTTTTGCGGGACAAGATGACGTTTTCAGCGGTACCATGGTTATTTATATCCGTCTTTTTGATCGCGTGTTATTGCACTTTTTGTTCGTCGGATGATAATAAAGCATTATTTTTTGCTTTGTTTTTTATATTTTAAGGGGTTCGCTAAAGGGGTTAACTAATGGGAGAGTTTTATAGGGCGGGTGGTTACGGACGCAGCGATACTAAACATGTGTAATTTTATTGTTTTTCTTTTTTATTTCCAAAAATGAATTAGGGATTTTTTTTTTTTTTAAATTTATTTAGCGATTTTTTTATAAATTATTTTTACACTTTAACTTTATTATACTGTCCCAGGTGGGACATAACTGTCATGTGACAGATCGCTGATCTGTCAAATCACAGATCGCTGTGACAGATAAGCGATCTGTCACAGGCAGTGCTGGAGGCTTCCTCATGCCGGCGCTTTGCAGGCATGAGGAAGCCGGCTCCCTGCAGGCCCCCAACAGTCCCCACCGCCATTTTGGAACCGGGGACCTGCAGAGAAGGAGACCCCAGCAGCAGCGCTGCACATCGCGCTGCTGTGGGGGGGTCGCAGGGAAGTACGGAGGGAGCCCCCTCCCTGCCGATGCTTCCCTAAACCCCCGGTACACTACGATCGTGTTTGATCGCAGGGTGCCACGGGTTAACGTGTCGCGGGCAGTCCGTGACCGCCTCTGACATATAGTGCCGGGTGTCAGCTGTGATAATCAACTGACACCCGGCCACGATCAGCTGCGCTCCCCCCGTGAGCACCGCTGATCGCTATGACGTACTATCCCGTCCATGGGCATAGGGGCCCGGTCCCATGGACGGGATAGTACGTCAGATGTCAGGAAGGGGTTTAAGTATGCAGTGTATATTATGAAATCACTTGACAGATTCAATTTAATTGAGTGATGTATAACAGTGCTTACTTAAAGGGGATTTCCCAAAGATGGTAAAGTCTGTTGGTCATCAATTCTACTGCTAAGGCAATCATTGACATTTTATGGTCCCTCTTCATGCTAAAAATAAGGCATCAGATTAGTCACCCTGAGAAATGTTATGTGATGCAGTAAGGCTACTTTCACATTTCAGTTTTGAAATCCGGCGGGCTGCGGCAAAAAGTTGAAAAACCAGAACCGGTAAATACCGCAGCCCGCTGGATCATCTGTTTAGGCTGGAGACGGTGCAGGAGAGGGAGAGAGAGTCTTCGGGCATGCGCGGAAAAAAAAGCGGTCCGGCGCTGTCAGAAAACATTGCAGGGAACGTTTTTTTGCAGACGCCGGACAGGCATTTTTTGCCGTATCCGGCAAAAGCCGGACGAGCCGCATAGCCTTCAGATGCAATGCAGCGACAATGAAACTCTATGGGAAAAAAGACGGATCAGGTGGCAACAGGCACCGGATCCGGTTTTTATAGATTTCGCCGCATCGCGCCTGATGCTTAAAACCGGAAATGTGAAAGTAGCCTATCTGAAGTAAAAACCCACATAAGTACAGCATCTGGCCAGAGCAATTTCAATTACTTTGAGCATAAACAATGCTTTTCAATTATCCATTTTAGAGTATGTGCACACATCATAAAAACCTTTAATCGTAAAACAACCTTAATGGCAGATGGATCCGATGTATGTGCTTCTCTTCTAATAACCACAATTATTTAGTTATTGAATATGTTGAATATTGTGACTTAAAGCGCATTTACTGCATTTTGTCCCACGCTCAGTGGTCGCATCAGGGCTTGCGTTTAAATTACCACAGCAAAACGAGATTTGGACACATGCACCAACTGAGCCATTGACTACAATGGTGCAGAGTCGACATGTGCTCCGACATGCATTATTTTCAGACATGTACACCGTATTTTTCAGACTATAAGATACACCTTTTCCCAAAAAATTTTTAGGAGAACATTGGGATGTGTCTTCTAGTCGGAATATACTTACAAATACTGTGGCAGCTGGAATCGGGCGATTCTGCAGCGGTCACGGTCCAACGCTTCCAGACGATGATCACACTCCCTTCCTAGACTGGTGGTGCTCTGTGGTGTGGGGGGGAGGGGGCTCCGCCAACATTCTGTGAAAGCTCAGAGGCCCCGCACATCCATTGCTGTGATGCGGTGGCCTCTGGGAAAATGGCCACCGCATCGCAGCAATGAATATGCAGGGCCTCCAGGCTTTCATAAGATGCTGGCGAAGCCACCTGCACCAGCCTGGGATGTGATTTCCCAGAGGCCACCGCATCGCAGCAGTGGATGTGCGAGACCTGCAGGCTTTCACATGAGGCCGGCGGAGTCCCGAGTACCACTGCTGAACTTGCCACTCCAGCCTGGGATGGGATTTCTCGGAGGCCACTGCACTTGCCGCACCAACCTGGGATGAAAGTCATATCGCCAGACCACTGAACATCTCCTGTGACCTCGCTCCACCAGTGCAGCAGACCCCTCCCCCCGGTAAGCTGAATTCGGACCCCTATTTGACACATTAATATTTTTTCCCCCATTTTCCATCTGAAAATTTGGGGGGCATCTAATAGTCCGAAACATACGGTAACTATTGGAGGTGGACACTCACTGTAGTCTACTACGTCTGAGTTTCTGCCTCCAGTAGGTGTATACGCCTGAAATTGATACACGACAGCACATGTTGACTGTCAGCACCATTGTAGTCATTAGCACAGTCAGCGCATACAGTTGTGGAAAAAAGTATTGACACCCCTGCAATTTTGTCAGATAATACTCAGTTTCTTCCTGAAAATGATTGCAAACACAAATTCTTTGGTATTATTATCTTCTTTTAATTTGTCTTAAATGAAAAAACACAAAAAGAATTGTCCTAAAGCCAAATTGGATATAATTCCACACCAAACATAAAAGAGGGTGGACAAAAATCATGTGATGCTTCTCTAATTTGTGTAATTAACAGCACCTGTAACTTACCTGTGGCACCTAACAGGTGTTGGCAATAACTAAATCACACTTGCAGCCAGTTGACATGGATTAAAGTTGACTCTGTCCTGTGTCCTTGTGTGTACCACATTGAGCAAGGAGAAAAGAAAGAAGACCAAAGAACTGTCTGGGGACTTGAGAAACCAAATTGTGAGGAAGCATGAGCAATCTCAAGGCTACGAGTCCATCTCCAAAGACCTGAATGTTCCTGTCACGCTCGCGCCTTGGCTGAATGGCACGAGCCGGGGGTTGTGGCCCCACTGTGCCACAGACCAGACTACCCTGGAAGGGGCGTGACTGCGACAGCTACCTTGGTCTTCACTGGAGCCTCTGATGGTGAGGTCAGGCTTGTGCGGCAGGTAGCTGCCGGGTGCCACGCCAGGGTGGTGTCTGGCTGTGGCTGCTGATCCCACTCGGGAACAGGACACCTGGACAGGTGCGAGTGACAAGCAGGCTGAGACACTGGGCAAGCAGGCACGGCTTGGTACACTGGCAGGCAGGCACGGCTTGGAGGCACGGCTTGGAGACACTGGGCAAGCGGGCACGGCTTGGAGACACTGGGCAAGCGGGCACGGCTTGGAGACACTGGGCAAGCAGGAGTGGTATATGAGAGAACAGGTTTGGACCTGTTCACACAGGAGATGCAGGTATGGATATAGGCAGGAAGGTGTGGTATATGAGAGAACAGGTTTGGACCTGTTCACACAGGAGATGCAGGTATGGATATAGGCAGGAAGGAGTGGTATATGAGAGAACAGGTTTGGACCTGTTCACACAGGAGATGCAGGTAGGCAGAGCCGCAGGAGTGCGGAGCAGGCAGAGCCGCAGGAGTGCGGAGCAGGCAGAGCCGCAGGAGTGCGGAACACAGATAAAGCTGCGAGGGTGCAGATGCACAGACAGGGAGGACACAAGGAAAGACACGGCAGAGAAGGAACCACAAACAAGGAGACTGACAGTCAGAGGTAAGACTGAGTTCAGACAGAGACACAGGGACAAAGACACAAGGACGAGGATATTCTGCCTCTTGGCAGGCGGACAAGGTACAAAGCGAGACAGAGTATTCCTACAGAGAAGGAGATACACAGAACAGGGCCTGGCTAGTTCAGCAGCAAGGAGCTAACTGAGTTTAGACATTGCACAGGCAATGTTTCAGTGGGAGTGGCGAAACTAAATAGTCAAGGGCTCCAGGTGATTGGTCAGGGACAGATTACCCAGGTGCAGCCAGACTGCATAAGAACCAGAGAGTTCAGGCGCCGCCCCCCTATACACACAGTCAGGAAACATGGAGAGCAAGCAGGAAAACAAGAGGCATAGCACATGGAGCTCAGGGCTGGCAACAGACAGATTTCACAGCATGGCTTGAAGCAGAAAGTAAGTTGGTGTGCGGGGGATGGGAGGCCATGCAGTGACGCCAGCAAGGTTGTTACAGTTCCTGTGTCTACCGTGCGCAGTGTCATCAAGAAGTTTAAAGCCCATGGCACTGTGGCTACCCTCCCTAGATGTGGAAGGAAAAGAAAAATTGACAAGAGATTTCAACACAAGATTGTGCGGATGTTGGATAAAGAACCTCGACTAACATCCAAACAAGTTCAAGCTGCCCTGCAGTCCGAGGGTACAACAGTGTCAACCCGTACTATCCGTCGGTTTCTGAATGAAAAGGAACTGTATGGTAGGAGACCCAGGAAGACCCCACTTCTTACCCCGAGACATAAAAAAGCCAGGCTGGAGTTTGCCAAAACTTACCTGAAAAAGCCTAAAACGTTTTGGAAGAATGTTCTCTGGTCAGATGAGACAAAAGTAGAGCTTTTTGGGCAAAGGCATCAACATAGTTTACAGGAGAAAAAAAGAGGCATTCAAAGAAAAGAACACGGTCCCTACAGTCAAACATGGCGGAGGTTCCCTGATGTTTTGGGGTTGCTTTGCTGCCTCTGGCACTGGACTGCTTGACCGTGTGCATGGCATTATGAAGTCTGAAGACTACCAACAAATTTTGCAGCATAATGTAGGGCCCAGTGTGAGAAAGCTGGGTCTCCCTCAGAGGTCATAGGTCTTCCAGCAGGACAATGACCCAAAACACACTTCAAAAAGCACTAGAAAATGGTTTGAGAGAAAGCACTGGAGACTTCTAAGGTGGCCAGCAATGAGTCCAGATCTGAATCCCATAGAACACCTGTAGAGAGATTTAAAAATGGCAGTTAGGAGAAGGCACCCTTCTAATATCAGGGACCTTGAGCAGTTTGCCAATGAAGAATGGTGTAAAATTCCAGCTGAGCATTGTAAGGCTACTTTCACACATCAGGTTTTCGGCGTCAGGCGCGATCCGGCGTCGTGCCGGAACGCCAGATCCGGCAGATGTTTCGTAAAACCGGATGTGACGGATCCGGTTTTCTGGCGGATCCGTCTTTTTCTGGACAGACAAAACCGGATCCGTCTCATCCGGTTCATCCGTTTTTCTATCCGTTTTTCGACGGATTACGCCGGATCCGGTTTTTAAAATTGACCCTTGTGGCCTTCCGAACGGGATTGGCTACTGGAAAACTATATATAGCATGTTCCTACAGCCCTTCTTTGACAGGTTGTAGAGGAGAAAGTGCAGGTTGGAGAGAAGAGCAAGTTACTGGCGAAGATGGATGTTGTCATTGGAAATATTTTGAAGAATTTGGCGGATTTTACAGCGGAGGCAAATCGTTTGAGGGTGATTGTTCTGGAGAAGGAGAGAGCGAGACAGCAGCGCATCAGGCATCGTAGACGACGTTTGTGGATCCACCCCATCACAGCCAAGAGAATGACGCGTGGGGTCTATTCTACACTCTGCATGGACCTTCGACGAAACCCGGATAAATTTTTTGGATATGTTAGGATGAAAATGGAGAATTTTGATTACTTGGTGGAGCGCATTGCACACCTCATAAGAAAAGCGGACACCTATTGCCGCTTCTCTGTTTCACCCGCAGAGCGTCTGATGGTGACTTTAAGGTAAGCCACATTTATTGGATGTGATCACATCAGAGCACACTTTCACTGCAATCTTGTTGGTGGTAGTTTGTATCTCCAAGTGTTATAGCTCAGTTTTGGTATGTAATGCTGTGATTTAAAACTAATTTATTGTTTTTTAATTCCCCACAGATTTCTTGCAACTGGAGAATCCCTTTCGTCACTGCATTTCCAGTACAGACTCGGGATTTCCACCATATCTGGAATTGTGAAGTACACATGCCGTGCACTGTGGGACTCCTTAGCTGAAGAGTTTTTACCAGAGCCCACAACAGAGAGGTGGATTGAAATTGCTGACAAGTTTCAACAGATATGTCAGTTTCCCAACTGCTTGGGCGCTGTGGACGGGAAACATATCCGCATTGTAAAGCCAGCTGGATCGGGATCGGAATATTTCAATTACAAGAAATATTTTTCAATTGTCCTCATGGCCATCGCTGACGCGGAATACAAATTTATTGCGGTTGATATTGGGGCCTATGGCCGCTCCAATGACTCAAGTTTTCAAACTGTCTGCCATGGGGCGTAAACTGTAAGGAAACACCTTCCAGTTCCCACCACCTAGACCGCTGCCGCAAACATCTGGTCCACCTATGCCATTTGTCTGTGTAGGGGATGAAGCCTTCCAGCTGTCAGAACACCTTTTGAAACCGTACTCTAGCAGAGGATTGACAAGACCAAAACGCATTTTTAATTACCGCCTCACAAGAGCAAGAAGAATGGTTGAATGTACCTTTGGTATTCTGACAGCCAAATGGCGGGTCCTATTGACTGCGATCAACCTCAAGACAGAAACTGTGGACGAGGTGATCAAAGCGTGCGTGGTACTCCACAATTTTGTTATCTGCAAGGAACCCATTTCCATTGAGGACACCTCTGAAGAAACCACCTTGCAAGATTACCATGACATTACCACTAGAAGTTCTGTGACGGTTTCAGTAATGAGGGACAATTTTTCACTATACTTTATGTCACCTCAAGGCAGAGTACACTGGCAGGATGACAGAGTGTGAAAGATTTGTGCCCTAACCAAACTTGTGTACCTTCTGTACCAACAGTATATACCTTTGCCAACCAAAGTTGGCTATCTTGTCATGGTCTCTATTTTTAGCTTTAGGCCACAGGTGTGTACCTGGTTGTGTTTTATGCAAAGTATTTCACCTTTTAACAAAAGTTGTGTACATTGTTAGGAAATCACCAACAATAAACACAACTTTTTAGGTGAAATACTTTGCTTCAAACACAACCAGGAACACAACTGTGGCAAAAAGCTAAAATTTACCCACAGTTATATACCTAGTTTTGAATACCATTTCACCTTTTAAATACCCTGTATTTAACCTTTTTCGCCGCAGAAAGAAATGACAGACAACCAGTGTAAAATAATTTAACTTCTATTGAAAAATGTTTTTTTTAGTAAACTTTTTTCAAATTTTAATAAACTTGTTTAATAAAACTTTGAAACTATAAAACTGAAACCATAAAACTGGTCATTTTTATTTAAATACACACATTATAAATCTGTGTAGTGTGTGGTGGAAATACTGCTGTAGGGGCTGCGGGACACTTCGACACTGGGAGTGTGGAGAGAGGACTGGGATCGTGGTGGGGAAGGAACAGTTAGAGGTGAAGATGTGGAAAAAACTACAGAATGGGTGGACATGTGGGAAGCAGAAGAGGTGGTGGGTGGTGGAGTGGAGGGTTGGGCAGGGACTGTAGGAGCAGATGATGTTGATGGCAAGTTGTATGGGGAAGGAGTTTGGTACGGGGCAGGTTGCTGGAAGTGGGGAGATGTCTGGTACGGGGCAGGTTGCTGGAAGTGGGGAGATGTCTGGTACTGGGCAGGTTGCTGGAAGTGGGGAGATGTCTGGTACTGGGGAGTTTGCAGGTGCTGGGGAGGTGGATGGTGCTGGGGAGGTGGATGGTATGTAATAGGAGGGGGAGGATGGAAAGTGGCTGGAGGTGGATGGTATGTAATAGGAGGGGGAGGATGGAAAGTGGCTGGAGGGGGTGTAGATGTAATAGGAGGGGGAGGATGGAAAGTGGCTGGAGGGGGTGTAGATGTAATAGGAGGGGGAGGATGGAAAGTGGCTGGAGGGGGTGCAGGTGGAGGAACTACTGTGGTGGGAGGAGGAGGTGGTTGGGAGGTAACTTGCTGGAGAGCAGCGTGGCATGAATGCATTACATGCATCTGCTGGGCAGGAGAGAGCGTTTCCATGCGCTCCACAACAGACCTGAAAAAGGTGTGGTTTGGCGAAGATCTTGCTTCTGAATGCATGGTTTGCAGAAGTGTCTTCACCTCCAGAATGCTGGAGTTGATCTGCTGATAGCCTGCGGAGATTTGCTCTGACAAGACTTTTAGACAGTTCTGGAAAGATGCATTCAGATGCAAGAACTCTGGCGCATAAGTCTTTTCCTGACCCCTCTGCCGCTGCCGCCCAGTACCCGCAGGTGTACTAGAGGTGGCAGGGGCAGAAGGGTGGGGTAAAGGGAAAGCGATCTCCTCACCAGCAGATTCTTGTAATGTAGGCGGCCACGATGCTCCTGTGCTGGTGGATGGGACAGATGGGTCGAATGTGTGGGAAGGCTGGGAAGGTGCAGATGTACCGGGGCGGTCGAAGTGTCCCTCGGTGCCGGTCTCCTCAGGGATCGCCTCAGAAGGGTCCAATCGTGCCGGCTCCCGAGTGCTGCTCACCGTGCTGTGGAATAAAGAGAAAAAAAAAACAATTAAAATACTGACATGGTATGGCCCTGGCTGAAAAAAAAATGTACATATAACATTTTTTTTTCACATGTGGTGTGTAATATTTACCTTCTGGTGACCATTGTTTCCCGGAGGAACGACAGGGCTTCTGCGTACTTGTACTTGCTCCTGCATCCTCCAGATCCACTCGGGGCCCGCATCTCTTTATTGAACTCCTTCTTGAAATGATCTCTCACAGACCGCCACCGATTCACAATTCTGTTCCCTGAAACGAGAAAGGAGTGGTTAGTATACATCATCAGTGTTTCCCAAACCCCAGTCCTCATGGTCCCCAGGGGTCATGTTTTCAGGATTTCTATAGTAAATAGAAATCCTGAACACATGATCCGTGGGGACCACGAGGACTGGAGTTCGGGAAACACTGGTTTACATCAAGCAACCGGTACTGTATATACTTACGCTCTTTAATCTGGGCCCGAGAATCGAGGTCCTCCCAGCGGCCAACAAGGAGCGAACAGATTTCCTCCCAGAGTCGTCGGGTAACGATCAGGTCAGCGTGGCGGCGGTCAGCCATATTCCAGAGCGGCTCCCTTTCTCTGACGAGATCGATGAGGCGGTCCACATCAATCCCTCCATCCTCACCGTCAGAGTCGGGAGCACGCTGTGAAGGCTGTTAAAGAAAAAGACAAAAATAACATAATTAGCCTCCACAAAAGAAATGAAATAAAAAGTGCAAAAAAACAAAGCAAAAATATTTATACTTACACGCTGGTGACCGCCGCGTTGCTGTCGCCGACGACCCTGGGAGGCACTGCGAGGACCTCTTGGCCAAGCACCAGATTGGGAAGACTAGAGAAGAAAACAAAAAATGTTATGTCTTTGGATGTAGGCATTTGTTTGCTGTGTGTGGTCTGCAGAACATTGTTTTCTGTGTGTTGTGTGTAGTGTGATGTTGTGTTTCTGCGTTTGATGCAAAAAACTTACCAGTTGTGAGCCCACTCCAGGTGTCTGTCCACCCCTTCCTTCTTCTTCTGGGAGCTCCTCTTCATCTTGTGATTCCGGTTTTGAAATAAAAGGCAATGAATAGACATATATTACAGAGAAGATGGATTTTGGAAATAAAAACTTACCGTCAAACGCTGACGATGCGAGGGAGGGCTCCCAGAAGATGATGTGCTGTCTTCCTGGTGGCCACACTCCATGCCTGTGGGTGGTGTTCCAGCTGCTGCCATTGCTGCTGCTGCTACTGCATCTATTGGGCGGCTGTTGAATAAAGAGAAACAAAGGGCCAATGAATATCTTGATATTCAATAGCCCTAGTTTGGAGGAATGGGTTATTTGATAATTACCGTCTCTCATCTGCTGCTGGCCTCCCCTCCTCAGCATGTTCTATTTGCTGCTCCATTTGGGGTGGTGGTGGTGCGGATGGTGCTGCAGTGGTCTCCTGCCTTCTCCTGCGCCTGGTTGCTGTCTTGGGTGGCATGTTGGGTGTGGCTGTGGGTCCCACTGTCTTGCTTTTATATATGTCTTGTGGGCAGAGCTACTGAGCATGCTCAGACCAAAAAACCGGATCCGGCGCATTGCGGCGCTCATAGGCTTTCATTGTGTGAAAAAGCCGGACGCGCCGGATCCGGCGTGTCCGGCTTTTTCGCCGGAGACAAAAAACGTTACAGTCACCGTTTTTTCCAGACGCCGGATCGCGACACATTGCCGGATCCGGCGAAAACCGAATGAAACGCATGGCCATCCGGCGCGATCCGGCACAAATGCAAGTCAATGGGGGGGAAACCGGATCCAGCATTGCATTTCGCCGGATCCGGTTTCTGTCAAAAGCGCCGGATCGCGCCTGACGGCGAAAACCTGATGTGTGAAAGAGGCCTAAGAAACTCATTGATGGTTACCGGAAGCGGTTGGTCGCAGTTATTTTGGCTAAAGGTTGTGCAACCAAATATTAGGCTGAAGGTGCCAATACTTTTGTCTGGTCCATTTTTGGAGTTTTGTGTGAAATGATCAATGTTTTGCTTCATTCTCTTTTGTGTTTTTTCATTTAAGACAAATTAAATGAAGATAATAATACCAAAGAATTTGTGTTTGCAATCATTTTCAGGAAGAAACTGAGTATTATCTAACAAAATTGCAGGGATGTCAATAATTTTGGCCACGACTGTACATCCGAATCCTGTTGTGTGGAGGGTTCGGATGTAAGCCCCGAAGGGACCAATGAATGTGGAAAAAGTGCAGCATGTAAGGGCTCCAAGAACTAGACCACCAAATTCCTGCAGCAAACCTTTTCAATAGCTGCTTTAAATTAGGATTTTTCATAACTATAGAGATAGTTTTGAAGACTGCTTTACACCAGTATCATAATGGCGCACACTCAAATCTACCAAAAAAATGTGCTGAGCAACAATGTTTTATGTTGCTAAAAATTAAAATCAATCTAGTTCCTAACCTCTACGAGGGCTCTCATGGTTGAAAAGAATACCATTGACCGCAAACAGTTTGTAGGCTTCTCTGAAATTCACCACAATCCAGTAGGCATACAGTTTGGCGGCTCCTGTAAAACAAAAAGATATATCTCCATTGTTACAAGAAATCTCTACAGACTTATTTGTTAGTATAAAAAAACCAAACAGATTTGCAGGACTGTATTAGAGATGTGACTGGGGTGCATGAGCTTTTGACTGTACAATCCCACATGGAAGCATAATGAAGGATTTAGGTTGATTTACTAAAACAGGAAAAAAGTGACATTTTCTATTAGATTGCTATGTATGAGTGGTGGTCTAAGGGGGAATGTTTCTCCTGGTAGAGAGTGCAAAGCTGGTGTAAGGAGAGGAAGACGACTTGATCCCTAGCA
Source organism: Dendrobates tinctorius (assembly GCF_039654945.1). Taxonomy (NCBI): domain Eukaryota; kingdom Metazoa; phylum Chordata; class Amphibia; order Anura; family Dendrobatidae; genus Dendrobates; species Dendrobates tinctorius. The sequence continues at coordinate 4,547,931 of NW_027361830.1, forward strand.
CCACCTATTGGATGTAGCAATTCTAAAAGTTAATAAAGTTAATATAGACCCTTTAACAAGACTTGCCACAACTTAGGATATGAAGCCAAAGCAGAAACTCCATTTACAGACATGTGTTTCGGAGTGTTTGCCTCTCATCAGTGCAAGGCTGGATATGATTTAACTAGGTGAGAAGCCTCTGACTTATCCAAGAGGGAACATTTCACCTTGTGAAGAGTACCAAGCTGGCATTAGGAGACTTATAGGCCATGCAATGCTCCACTTGGGATCAAGTCCTCTTACTCTCTCTGAAGAGGTTATCTTATGGGTGGACATTCTTCCTTAGAAACATCCAGTACACATTCCCAATGTAAAAAAAAAAAAAAAAAAAAAAAAAAAAAAAGAACTAAAAGACAAAATGGAGACATGTCCTAACTTGATCCATGTTTCAGATCAAACTGGCCAATGAAAATCAATGGTTCCGTGAAAACAAACGCAAAAAAGTTATTTAGACATCCAAAACAACAATATAATATAAAATAGTTACTAGAACACAACAGGTATGGTATTTTATAGGATCCTGTAAAGTGTTGACATACCATATGGGGATCGAGGGTAAAATGGAGTTGTCTCTTTCTGTGGAATCTCCTGCACTTTTCCATATAGTTCACTGGTTGAGGCTTGATAAAACTTCACTGTTTCAATAAGGCCACAGGTTTTCACTGCATCCAGAAGACGCAATGTTCCAACACCATCAACATCGGCCGTGTACTCAGCCAGGTCAAAAGATATCTAAAAAGAATAATAAAGTATTAATATGAGGAATACATTGGGTTCATATTTTGTATGTAGATTTATTCAATATATAAATTGGAAAGGGACTACACAAAAATTCAGAGCCAACCTGAACAGTAAAATTATGATTATGGGTATGTTCCCACGGTCAGTAAACGCTGCGGATTTGACGCTGCGTACATCTGAAGTGGCCAGATATTACATCATAGTGGATGGGATTACAAGAAATCCCATGCTCACTATGCCTGCACCGACGCACGCTGGTCACCCGCGGAGACGGACATGCGGCGCGTCTTTCCAGACCGCAGCATGTCTATCTTGTGGAGATGCTCAGTCTCCTCATGATAAATTTCACCAGTACAATGTATTGGAAGTGGTGATTCCACCCGGTTCAAAGAACACATGCGGAATCACCTGCGTTCAAAAGCCGGCAGCGCTTTGGACACAGCAGATATGTCCAAAACACTGCCAATAACTGACCGTGTGCGCCAGGCCTTAGGATATGCTGACAATGACACCAGGAGTTGGGGAATCCTAAATCAAAAAAAAAAAAAAAAATACATGACAGTGGCTTCATATTGATCTATTCTATGGCAGCTACTCAAAAATACTGATGGATCCTAATTACTTTATGGGTCCTTGAAGATTCCATGTATTGGTATAATACCACACAATGTATTCAGGGTCAACAAAAATCTGAATAAAAATTGTGAAATCAGTGTTCATTATGGTCAATTTTTTATTTTATACAAAAAAAAAAAATTAAGATAACAAAAAGCCATAAACATTATATATACCATATAGATAACAAAAAAATCATGGGATTGCAGCTGCTGCTTGTTGAGAAGTAAAACATTTCCCTGCTTTTGTTTTTTTTTCTTTTAAAAAAGGCGGCGAGATGTTTTACCTCAGAAAGAATCAGCTGTGATGCAGTTCCTGTACTCCTTTGCTTCCTCCCCTGGCCAGGAGCTGTGGTATCATCAGACCATGTTCCTGCACGGTCAGACACAGTACACAGCAGGGACACATTTATATGATTCTCAGCAAAGGAGAATTTTTTTAAACACATCCAATTGTGGAAATTATATTTATTTCAAGATCTATTGATTAAAATGTTCTTTATTCATGGGACACCTAAATCTTTACTAGGCCAGTCCTTTCTTTTATGTAACTATTTTAGTACAATATTTAATAACTTTACGCTGTTATGCTAAAAAGTTCAATAAAATCTATTGAAATCAATTATTCGCCAACTTATAGTTTATTTTACGCACTTATACGTCATCATACCTCATAGCACATTACAGACATCATCATCGCTGTCCCAAATGGGGCTTATAATTTAATTCTTTATTAGTATGACTCTGGAGTGTGGGAGAAAATCAGACTTCCCAAAGGAAACCCACACAAACATGGGGAGAACAAACTCGCTGCACAGCTTGTCTACAATTGTTACAATCAATGACAAAACAGATAATAAATTGTTGTCCAAGGGTGCCTTCTCATTGCGTTCTGTGACCCCGTCGGGGCATACCTCCAAAATTCCCTACAAAACAGGGACAGGTTTTTCAGGTATATACAATACCTATTATCTCCCTGCCATTACTTATTGCAAGCAGTACTATACATTATCCTTCACTAAAAAGGAAAATGTTCTCCTGTCCAATTTTGATCAATACTAGCAGACGTTTAGTCTCTTGGGAAAATGGCTATGGTGGTTTTAATAAGGACCAGCAGATCATTCTATCATTACTGGGCTTCCTCTTCTGTCACTTAGGCCTCATTCACACATCAGTTTTTTGCCAGTTGCAATCATTTTGTGAAAAAAAACAGATCCAGCAACTGATTCTGCTGGATCCATTTTTTTCTCTAAGGCCGGAGTCACACTAGCGAATAAATCGGACGAATGCAATGCGATAAAAAAAAACATTCGTCCCAATGTTATTCTATGGGGCAGCTCCCATCATCCGATTTTTTTTCGGAACGTTTCCTCGGACCGAGACAATCGCAGCATGCTGCGATTGTCACTGATTTTCAGATCGGACTCGCCAATGCAAGTCTATGGGTGCGATTAAAAATCGGATTACAAACGGACCAGATGTGTGACTTGCGATAAAATCACAAGACTTCTCCAGGTCAACAGGAAAGAGCATCAGGCACTGGCATTGGATGTCAATTGGATGCTTAGATGCGAATAAGATCGGTTCACCACTGGAAATTTGTATGACAGACGGATCCCTGGACAAGAAACCTTTGTGCAATTTCGTACCGTAAAAATCGGACCGATTTTTTAATCATTGTGTGTGACTTAAGCCTAAGACTTGTATTAGTGACGTATTGCGACGGATGGCCACACGTTTCATCCATCGTTCGACGGAAATTCTTTGTCCGTCGAACGGAGACAACGGACATAGGAACTTTTTTGTCTGCGTCGAAAAGTCGGACAGCGACGGATTCAGTGCCATCCATCGTTGGCTATAATTGAAGCCTATGGGCACAGGATCCGTCAATGTCCGTCAAAAGACTGAATCCAGCGACGGATTCCGTTTTTAAAACTGAGCATGCCTGCAAAATTTCTGCTCCTTTAAGGAGGGTGGGAACGCTAAAAAAACCCCACATACTTAACTTCCTGCATGGCTAAGTCTCTTTAAAACTTCCAAGTTGCATTTTGCAAAATTTCAATCAAAACGAGTAACATTTCTATGCCCTAATTAGGAGCATTAAATGAAAAACCTAACACCATATCAAAATGTCACTTCCAGTGAATTATCCATAGATATCCTTGTTTAGTAAGCCAACAGTAAGATTGACAAGTATGGTCTATGAAAACAATGAAGAAAGACACAAAGCTGTGAGCTTTCAGTGACTTTTTGCTTACAACTTAAACTACTTTACAATGGCGTAATTGCATTATCAGCTATTAAGTTATTACAAATGAGTGATAACCAAAAGATAAAAACTATTAACATTCCATTCAACATGCATTGTAATGTCAAAACCAGGAGGGCATAGTAGGATTACTCCTCTCAGTCATGACAGGGAAAAATCAAACCTGAGCACACACCTAATGAAAACCTGTATCAAAAGTAACTCCCCAAGCCAATAAAAAAAGCCTACAAGAGTTAAAGTGACAGCCTGAAATCTGCAACTCATGAAGTGAGAGATCCATAAAGAGTTGTCATTGTTCAGGGTGCAGTGAAGAGAATGAGATACAGGACTCAAGTCCACTCCAGGTTGCACATGAAGCCACAGATTTGTGCTCTATAGAGGCAGTCTATGTGAACTTATTTTCTCACCAATACTAAAGACGCTTTTTTCTGTGAATGGAGATGGGTTGCAAGTCATAGCACTCAGCCAGAAAGTCTCCTTGTAATAGATAAAAGCCAAAGCAATCATACTCAATCTAGGAATTGGAGAAATACTAATGATATGTCATCAATGACTGGGGTATTAACCTTTTCGCACCAGAGCCTGTTTTTGCTAATTTTTTCAATTCTGACCAGTGTCACGTTATGAGGTTATAACTCTAGAACGCTTCAACAGATCCCGGAAATTTTGAGAGGATCCGATTCGGAGATTGTTTTCTTGTGACATGCTGTACTTCATAATGGTGATAAAATTTCTTTGTTATGACTTGCATTTGTTAAAAAAATGGAAATTTGGCGAAGATTTTGAAAATTTCACAATTTTCAAACTTAATTTTTATGCCCTTAAATCAGAGTCATAATGCCCAAAATAGTTATCAACATTTCCCATATGTCTACTTTCCATCTGCACAATTTTGGAAACAATTTTTTTTGTTAGAAAGGTATAAGGGTTAAAAGTTGACCTGCAATTTCTCATTTTTACAACAAAATAAAAAAAAAACAAAACAACTTTTAGGGACCACCTCACATTTGAAGCGAGTTTGGGGGGGTCAATATGACAGAAAATACCCAAAAGTGACACCGTTCTAAAAACTACACCCCACAAGGTACTCAAAACCACATTCAAGAAGTTTATTAACTTTTCAGGTGCTTCACATGAATGAACGGAATGTGGAAGGAAAAAAAATAAAGATTTAACTTTTTTTCCACAAACATTTCACTTTAGAACCATTTTTTTTTTATTTTCACAAGTGTAAAAAGAGAATATGAACCACAAATTTTTTTGTGCAATTTCTCCTGAATACTCCGATACCCTATACATGGGGGTAGGTAAACCACGGTTTGGGTGCACAGCAGAGCTCCGAAGGGAAGAAGCGCCGTTTGACTTTCAATGCAAAATTGGCTGCAATTGAGATTGGACACCATGTCGTGTTTGGAGAGCCCCTAATGTGCCTAAACAGTGGAAACCCCCCACAAGTGATACCATTTTGGAAGCTAGACCCCCCCCCCCCAAGGAACTTGTTTAGATGTGTGGTGAGTATCTTGAACCCCCAAGTGCTTCACAGAAGTTTATAACGCAGAGCCGTGAATATAAAAAATAATATTTTTTCCACAAAATTTTTATTTTCCCAAGGGTAGTAGGAGAAATTAGACCACCCAGAGATGTTGTGCAATTTGTCCCAAGTACGCCGATACCCCATATGTGGGGGTAAACCACTGTTTGGGCGCACAGCAGAGCTCGGAAGGGATGGAGCACCGTTTGAGTTTTTCAATGCAGAATTGTCTGGAATTGATGAGCTCAACGTCCCTGATGTGCCTAAACAGTGGAAACCCCCCCACAAGTGATGCCATTTTGGAAACTACACCACCCAAGGAACTTATCTAGATGTGTGGTGAGCACTTTAAACCCCCAAGTGTTTCCCTAAAGTTTATAATGTAGAGCCGTGAAAATAAAAAAATCTTTTTCCTCAAAAATTATTTTTTTAGCCCGCAATTTTTTATTTTCACCAGGGTAACTGGACAACAACTTTTGGGGTCCAATTTCTCCCATTTGTCCTGAGTACACTGGTACCCAATATGTGGGAGAAAACTACTGTTTGGGCACACGGTGTTACTCGGAAGGGAAGTGGTGATGTTTTGGAATGAAGACTTTGATGTAAAGGCTGCAGGCGTCATATTGCGTTTGCAGAGCCCCTGTTGTGCCTAAACAATTATAATTCCAACCCTAATCCCAACCCCTAACTTTAGCCTAACCGTAACCCTAACTATAACCCTAGTTTAACAGTAAAACTAACCCTAAGGGTTCTTTTCTTTTAGATTTCTAAGGGGCCGCAAAGCGCCGTGTGCCATATTATGGCTGTGAAAAAATATCAAGATTGTTCGATGTTTTTCACGGCTTACGGACACTGCCGCAATACATTTCAATGGTGCCGCAAAAACAACGGTAGCTTGTTTTTGCAGTACACCGTATTTGCGGATCGCTGTATTTTTCCCACCAATTTGTTTAAACAGTGAAAAATGGTGATCCGAGAAGGTTTTTAGCGGCCAGTTTTTGAGGGAGACCACAAAAATCACGGCAATACGACCCGCAAAAAAACGGTAAGTGTAAAAGAAGCCTAACAGTAACCCTAATTTTAGCCTAACACTAACCCCAACTGTAACCCTAACCTGCCGTATCTGTTTGTTTACTTTATGACAAGTTCGCCAACTGGCACAGCTGTTGCCAGCAGCATTTGTCACACTGTTTCTCCTCTGATCTCTAACAGGAAATCAGAGGAGAAACAGCGTTACTATGAGGCAGATAGCTGGGAAGTTCGTTGCTACAACAAACTTTCCCAGTGATCTCTCTCATTGGCTGGTGTGACGCTTAAGTCATCAGGACCTGAACCAATCAGGTCTCCATGAGGTCGGGGGGGGGGTCACAGGAAGCATTGTGCACTGGGATCCCTTCGTTATAAGGTACATGGGGGTCCCGTTGGGCACAAAACCGCCGACCGTAGACAAACATCAGTGCTGCACAAAGCCCTGCAAGCCACGATGTTTATCTACCGTTGGAAGTCGGGAAGCGGTTAAGACTCGTCAATTAAGTCAATTAATGCACCAACAGTTATGTACTAAAGGTTTTAGGCAGATGCTGTAAAAATGCTGCAAAATAACAATTCTTATAAAAATTAGTAGTGTACATACTGCATTTTTCAGACTATAAGACTTTTTTCTTCAAAAATGTAGAGGAAAATGGGGGTGCGTCTTATAGTCTGGATGTACTGGCTCTGGCTGTGGTGTGGAGGTGAGGGAACGGCATTGATGGAGCAGTAGGTCACAGAAGGCTGTAGTCAGCGGCTGCAGCCAACTACCGTTCCCGCTGCTAAAGATAAATTAATATTCACTTCTCATTAATAGTATCTTAGTACGATCCCCCCCCCCCCAACCCCAGTCCTGGTATGCATGGCCCCATCTTTATAATTGACCTTCACCCCCATCCTGGTATGCATGGCCCCATCTTTATAATTGACCTTCACCCCCATCCTGGTATGCATGACCCCATCAGAAAACATTAGAAAATGCAAACCATTACACTTACCTACCAGACGCTTCCTCGCAGCGTCCTGCTCCAGTGCCGGCAACTGCTTTATGCTTTTAAATCAGCGCATGGCAGGGACGTCACGTGCTGTTCACAAGCAGTCCACAGCTGCCGAAATACTCACCGGGACTGTGCATGCATAGAGCAGCGAGTATTCATTGCCTACCAGGATAGGGATGAGGAGGCCATGCCTACCAGGATAGGGATGAGGAGGCCATGCCTACCAGGATAGGGATGAGGAGGCCATGCCTACCAGGATAGGAATGAGGAGGCCATGCCTACCAGGATAGGGATGAGGAGGCCATGCCTACCAGGATAGGGATGAGGAGGCCATGCCTACCAGGATAGGGATGAGGAGGCCATGCCTACCAGGATAGGGATGAGGAGGCCATGCCTACCAGGATAGGGATGAGGAGGCCATGCCTACCAGGATAGGGATGAGGAGGCCATGCCTACCAGGATAGGGATGAGGAGGCCATGCCTACCAGGATAGGGATGAGGAGGCCATGCCTACCAGGATAGGGATGAGGAGGCCATGCCTACCAGGATAGGGATGAGGAGGCCATGCCTACCAGGATAGGGATGAGGAGGCCATGCCTACCAGGATAGGGATGAGGAGGCCATGCCTACCAGGATAGGGATGAGGAGGCCATGCCTACCAAGATAGGGATGAGGAGGCCATGCCTACCAAGATAGGGATGAGGAGGCCATGCCTACCAAGATAGGGATGAGGAGGCCATGCCTACCAAGATAGGGATGAGGAGGCCATGCCTACCAGGATAGGGATGAGGGATCCATGCATACCCAGGATAGCGATGAGGAGGCCATGCATACCAGGATAGGGATGAGGAGGCCATGCATACCAGGATAGGGAAGAGGAGGCCATGTGTATCAAGATGGGGATGAGGGGACCATATATACACCAGGATAGGGGATATTAAGTACAGAATTGACCACATTTTTTGCTTCAATTTTTTTCCATCAACTTCCTCCTCTAAAACCTAGGTGTATCTTATGGTCCGAAAAATATGGGTAGTTTATTTTTATCAATTAACAAGATGCAAAATAAATGAACTTTACAGAAATTAAAATTTTGCCTTTGCGCTTTTGCCTTCCAAACAGCATCAATATGTCTAAGCACACAGTTTTTGAAGGAACTCAGCAGGCATTTTGTTCCAAACATCATAAGGAACAGACAGAAGTATTGACACAAGCCTTCAACTAGACAAGAAGGAAGAATTTATGTAAGCATACATCTACAGAAGACATAAGAATTTGAACAAGCCGACAGCCCCAAAAGATTTGCACAAGCCTACAGCCCCAGAAGGATTTGCACAAGCCTACAGCCCCAGAAGGATTTGCACAAGTCTACAGCCCCAGAAGGATTTGCACAAGCCTACAGCCCCAGAAGGATTTGCACAAGCCTACAGCCCCAGAAGGATTTGCACAAGCCTACAGCCACAGAAGGATTTGCACAAGCCTACAGCCACAGAAGGATTTGCACAAGCCTACAGCCCCAGAAGGATTTGCACAAGCCTACAGCCCCAGAAGGATTTGCAAAAGCCTACAGCCCCAGATGATCTGTGGTTGGTTCTCCAAGATGTTTAGAACAACTTCCCAGCTGTGGTCCTTTAAAAACTGTGCGCAAATATACCTAGAAGAATTGATGTCATTTTGAAAGTTAATATTGATTTGATATATTTGCCTTTTGTTCAATGACTTTGCATTTTAATTGATAAACTATTACTTCTATTTTTTTAAAGCATGCTTAGTTTTCAGCAATACTATATCTACACTGGCCTAAACCTATTGCACAGTGTTATACATTTATACAAACATACAGTATATACACATATTGAGAGGTTAATATGAATTAAACTACACTGTAAAAAATAGTTAGGGAAAAAAACCACAATAAATTTAGTCAGAAAACAGAAAAAAAATGTTGAAAACGTCAAGGACTTAAAGAGGGTCAAGAACTTGGCCTATTAAATGGTTGGAAAAGGTTTACGTAGTGAATTGTACTGGCATGTTACAGCTTGTAAGCAACAGTAGATGGGAAAAAAAGAGGACTAGGGGCAGGGAACTCACTTTCTGGAGGACATGAGTAAGAGATGCAACAGATAGCCAATTCATTTTTCTTTATTTCTGCCTTGGGAATCTCAGACTAAGATTAAATGTGGGAGGAAATTATTTTTTTTCCTTGTTCTGCATATCCACAAGCAGAACACACTTCTATGTGAAAACCTTTTGTTTGCAATGTTAAGTTGTATTGTTTTTCTTTTATTGTAAATTGCATTTTCCCAGGACAATAAACCGTAGACTCTAACTTACAACACGAAATAGAGATTGCTATGGCAACTGCTGATGCCAGTAGTGGGGAATAGGAAACCACTAATTGTAGGGCTGCTAAAACAATGAAAGTCACAAAGTTAATCACAAGTTCCAGAGCAAAATTATTTTTGACATAAAAATTCCATTTGTTTTATAGCCTCAGCTCAGCATAGGGAATGGTGTTTGTGTCATACTTCAGGGGCGTTGAGACAATTTTATTTTTAACAGAAAGGCTGGGGAAGTGATTAACGCAAAAGCAATGGGGATGACCCTTTTCATCGTCTCTGAATTGAGTTTCCATTGATGTTGGTGACACTACGGTTCTGCAGCAAACAGGCACAAAAACAATTCCCTCTTCTATCCTGCAATGCCATCTTCATTGCAAACAGGAGTACTGCACTGCATGGTTGTTGGCACCGCACGAGTGTTTGCTCTGAAAACTTAGCCTCATGTATACAAAAGCTTGTGGAAGAAAGACCAATGCAATCACTTTGGTTTCATTGTTCTATTTATTGCTACAATATGAAACATTAAATCCATTTTTAAAGAGGATCTGTCTCCTCTCCTGACAGGTCTATCTGTAAGAACTTGCATTCCCACGTAGCGACCTGCTGGAAAAGAATTTCAAAAAGCCCACTCATGATATATTTCTTCTGTTATTCATCCTAGAATTTTAGGATTAAATAGACAACTAGGTGTTACCAGTTGGTGGAGTATCCCTGCACAATCTGACATTGTCCAATCAGAGCTGGCCATGTGAAATAATAAGGTCACACCCCTATGACAAAGGGAATGGCAACACCCAGTTGGTCAAGTTAATTTTGGAATACTTCTACTTATCCTATTGATTCTGAAAAGGTTTTTGCAACACATTAATTCATCTGTTAATATAAAATTCAAATTTTTTAAAACCGTTAAATTCATGGAAAAAATTTGCAACTTTTAATATTTTTGTCCTTAAAATGGATAGTAATATACCATGCAAAATGGTTATTAAATATAACTTAACATGTCTATGATATTGGCATGTTTTTATATTTTCCTTAGGACTTTGTACAGTTTATAAACGGTTATCAGGAATCTATTCTATTATTTCTAAACACTTTCGGTGATTCCTTTGCATCCCCATTCATACTGCACACACACACACACACACACACACACACACACACACAAGTGATACACCATTTGAAAGGTAAACTTGCCCCATTCAGCAAGAGAATAGCCAAACAAACCACACATCCACGATTTGATCACAAAATACAGTTTAAACATTAATTTTCATAAACCTGCAGTAAGGGAAAATGAACTGCAGGTGGCACCACAGTACCCCAAAGCTTTTTCGCTGATTACTTCACCCCACCCACACACATGATACACCATTTGAAAGGTAAACTTGCTTCCTTCAGCAAGAAAACAGCCAAACAAACCACACATTCACGATTTTATCACTAAATACAGTTTAAACATTCATTTTCATAAACTTGCAGAAAGACACAATGACCTGTAGGTGGCACCTCAACCGGTAAACATTTTTTCGCCTCTACTTATCAAAACAATTTATTGTATTACCAATCTACATATATAAATACCTGTCTGTGTTCATCAGCTCATGAAATACATTTACATTTGACCAGCTTGCCTTTTCTGAAATTGCCTACACCACCGACGACCAATGTGCGAAAATTTTGCACGGGCCAAGCTAGTGGTTCAAGTCTTTACCCCAAAATTTTTTTATTTAACTGACTGCTTCAGTAATCAAGTCGTTTTCAGGGGTCTATATATTTAAAATACTTCAGAAATCAAATTTTATACACTGTTCCCCTATACATATTTAAAACCGCTTTTTAGGAAATTTGTAAACCCTTTAGCTTGTTTACAGGAATTATAGCAAAGTGGAGAAGAAATTTATAAATTTCATTTTTTTAGCAGGCATTCAATCATCTTGCAAAATTTAGCAGTTGATTAAATAATCACATTTATTACCACGATTCTGCGGTTTTTAGAAATCTCACGTGGTCATAATATTTATTATTTGCTTTAACCTGTTCATGACTTATGAGATACATGTACTTCATGTATAGAGTCCCTGGCTTTGATGCGGGCTTGTACTCCGAGCCCACATCTTTACCAGCAGATGACCGATTTAATCAGCCATTGTATCTTTAACAGCCACAGGAGAGCGGAGCATTGTTAAATCCTGCTGTCAGCATTTAACATGCGCTGGCAGGTGGGTGAGTAATTCCACTTGCCCATCGGGAGCACCACTTACATGACAGCGGGGCACCAATGGATTGTCATGACAGTAGGGGTTCTGCTGATGACCCCTGTGCCTGTCATTATGATACTCCTGTGAAAGCAAGCCCGAGGCTGACATTCCTCGACTGCGATTTTGTTGATACATAGCAGTGCTTGTCTGAAGCACAAGCAATCAGATGATCGTATCTTCAAATCCTTTAAGAGGCCTATAAAATACAGTAAAAAAAGTCAAAAACATTTTAAAAGTACTTGTAAAAATATGAAAAAAATAAAACAAGCCCAAATCATCCCCTTTGCCCAACTAAAAATTTAAAATACACATTTGGCATCACTGTGTTCGCTGAAGTCTGATCTATCAAAAAATAAAGTAAATTTAGCTGATCGGTAAAAGGTGTAATGTGAAAAAAAAAATCAAAAGTCAACATTTAGTTTTTATTTGGCCAAAGCAACATTGCAATAAAATGCAACAGGCAACATGGTATCCGTAAAAAAAATATCAGCTCAGGGTGCAAAAAAAATAAGCCCTCACAGGCATACATCCTGAAAAACGAAAACGTTATGGGTCTTTGAGAATGGCGATAAAAGCCTTTTTTTTTTTTTTTTTTGGTGGAGAAAAAAATTCAGAAACAAAACTATATATGTTTGGCATCTTGCGCACTCACACTGACCGACTGGGAGAATCATATTGCCAGGTCAGTTTAACCATAATGTGAACATGGTGAATAAAAATCCAAAAAACAATTGTGGAATTACATTCTTTTTTTGCAATATCAATGCACTTCATGTACTGGAAAATGGAAAAAAAAAATTCTATGTGGTAGAATGAATGGTGCAATTCTAAAGCACAATTCGTTCTACAAAAAACAAGCCCTCATACAGCTTTGTGAATGAAAAAAAAGTTAAAGGGAGGGAAAAAGAATGAAAAATCCCAATGTAAGAAAGGTTAAAAAGGAACCTCAGGGACAAGAGCACTTCAATTTTTGGGTCTTTTTGTCATTGGGAGAGATAGTCAGGTTCCAGTGAGGGCCTTTGAGGCGTCAAAATATAAAGGGACACGCCCACGAGGACAATATTGGAAACTACACCCCTTAAAGAATACAACTGTGGGTTTACTGAGCATTTTTAATTCAGAGGTTATTAACAGGGTAACAAATGGGTTGTTTAATCAATGTTAAATTAGCCCCAAACAATTCATTTTTACAAGGGCTAATGAAAGGAAAAAAAAATCCCACAATGTGTTACTCATTTTCTCAATACCCCATATGTGGCCGTAAACTGCTGTTTAGATACATGGAAGGGCTCAAAAAGAAAGGATTGATATTAGAGCTCAGATTTTCCTGACTTTTTTTTACAGGAGTCCTGTTCCAATTGTAAGACCCCCAAGGTTTTAGTACAAAAGAAATTCCCCACAAGTGACCCCATTTTATAAATTCAAGCTCTCAGAGAATCCAACTTAGCGTGTTGTAAGCATTTTGAGCATTAGATATTTCAAACAAGTTCTAATATACAAATTAGATGAAAAATTGGAAAATAATTTCTTTAAAGAGGTACATAGTGAAGAAGAACATCACAATTTGTTAAACAATTTCTACAAAGTATGGCAATGTCCCATATGTGGTCATTGTTTTGGTGCACAGCAGGGCTCAGAAAGACAGACACAATTTGGCTTTTGAAGTGCAGATTTTGTTGGGATCGTTTCAGATGCCATGCTGCATTTGCAATAACCCAATATCAAAGCAGAAAAAAACTCCAAGAAGTGACCCTATTTTGTAAACCACATTCCTCAATACAATTATGTAGGAGTGCAACGAGCATTTTGCCCTCACAGGTGGTTTACAGAAATTAATGTGCAGCTGTGTAAATGAAAATTTTAATTTTTCCACAAATTAGCTGCTTTAGTGGCTAAGGCCTCTTTCACACTTCCGTTTTTTACAATCAGTCACAATCCGCCAGGTTTTGAAAAAAAAACGGATCCTCAATTTTTTTTTCAGGATCCATTTTTTTCCCATTGACTTGCATTAATGGCGGATTGTGACGGATTGCTGTCCGTTGCATCCGTTTTTTGTGAGGATCCGCCAAAAGTTGCTGTCCGTCACCATCCTCAAAAATTTCAAAACGGAGCTTGTAACGTTTTTTTCTCTGGCGGATCCTGCAAACACTGATTTAACCCGAATTTCTTTCTGGGTGCCGGACAAAAAAAAAAATTCTCTCTCTCTCTCCAGCGATTCCTTTAAATTTCTTCATTTTCAGGATCCGTCTGAAAACGGATCCTGTGCCATCCGTTCACATCAGTTTAGAACGGATCCGCTTGTCCGCCTTTTTGGCGGATTATAACTGATGCAAAAAACTGAAGTGTGAAAGAGGCCTAATTTGCTGTTGCCAGCATGTGCCACTGTGAAAAATGCTTCAAGCTTTGTACTAGTCTTCCTGGCTTTATGTTGGGTAGGAATCGGTTCTCCTATAGAGACCAGCTAAGAATGGAATTTTACAAAAAAAAAAGATTTATGGGAGAAAAGCAGGCATATTTATCCTCTCAGGGAATGAAAAACTCTCACAAGTACCACCTAAATGTGGTAGCTACCCTAAAAGTCAACGTCTGACCCTTTAACGAGCCTTGAAACATGACCAAGTATATAAAGCCTGGTCTTAGAGCAGAGTCACTGTCTGGGTGGGCTGCCCTTGAGGAAGCAATTGATGGAGCAACAGGAGCTGGCTTTAGAAATGGGTAACAGCCACTACATCATGAACTAGTCACTGAATAAAAAAAGAATGAAGTGGAAGATATTAATATTGTTGAAGGGGAGCAATTACTGTTTGATTAGCACAGCTTAAAGAGCTGTCAGATTAATGCATTGTTCTGAATATTTAACTACATAGTACAGATCATTGTAAAGATCTGGCAGAACAAAACTACCAGTATGGCTGTGGTGGGAACAATGAAAGTGATTAAATGACTAGCCAACATTCGCAATCTAATTGAACATTTAATATGAAATACTTTGCTTATGACTGAATTATAGTGTAGGTTAGAAGTCTCATTTAAAGAGAAACTAAACTGACACATGCTGCCTGATCCACCATCAGCATATATCAGGCACCGGCCTCATGATCTCAGTCAGGAATGTTTGACCCTGAAACAGGCGTTTCAGAGAAAGATCTATGTTAAAAGCCATTGGAGACTAGTTGGACAGGCGGGTCCCTAGCAGCTTCCTCCCCCACTCCCTTGGATTCAGGAAAGAGAAAAGGTACAAAACCTTCACCGAACCTCAATATCACAATCAGTGGATTCTTTGTGTTCCCCTAGTAGTGGTATTTTGTATAGCAATAAATACAATAACTTAGGCTAGTTTCACATTTGCGTCTTTGTGCGCAGCGCATCGTGCGCAAGTAGAAACGCATGCAAACGCATTCGCATGACAAGCGTTTGCTTGCGTTTTTTTATGCGCATGCGTTCTCTAGGTGTCACAATTCACAGGAGGAAAATCCTTGAAACAGACTCCACCAATGGGACACCAGTGGGCGTGTGTAATGGGAATTCTTAATATAGACCCTGTCAGGGCCAGACGGCAAATGCCAGAAGGTCCTGTCTGGTTGTGGGCTGTCTTGTCTGCTACAGAATCGGTGTTCTCAAGACACCCACACTGTTAAGAGTTATGATGGAGCACAAAGTCACAGACTCCATCACTTACTCCAGCAGGCCACGGGTATCATTAGAAATATTGGTCTTGTAGTAAATCTTCCTTTCCTCCATCCATGGTAATATTAGTAGTAATAAATCTCATCTGGTGCTTGGGGACGGACACAGCATGGGCCTGTGTGATTTCAAATGCCAGGGCTGAATTTCAGACCCAGTCCGTACTTGGACCCTATTACAGCTGAATTCCTCAGACATTAAAAGTTTTTATACTCACATTTCATAGATTCTTGTTTTTCTCCTTGCAGTTTTGTGGCTTGATCCTAGGATGTAGATAGAGTAGTGGACTGACTGCCAGTTCCAACACTACCCCCCCCCCCCCCCAAACAATGTTTCTTTGTGTAGGGGGTGGTTTAAACCAGAGTCTAGACAGGTTTACTCTTAAAACGCATGCGTACGCAAACGCAGGCGTACGCATGTCCATGTGCCCGCCTGCATTCCCATAGACTGTAATGCGTTGTTTTGACACTTTGAAACATTCCATGCGCAAGCCTACGTATGTTTTTTTTTTTTTTACACCTTTGAGCGGACCCAAAAATGCAACATGTTGCGTCCGGCGCGTCTAAACGCACACCTGGAAAAACACATGTGTACAAAAACGCAGACAAACGCATGCAAACGCAAGACCATGCATACGCCATGTTAAACATAGGTACGCATGACGCATGCGCTGCGCACAAAAACACTAATGTGAAACCAACCTTAGAAAGTCAAAGATAATCAAAATATCAAGGAAGAGGGGGGAGGGGTGGTTTATCTTATCCTACATAGCCCCTAAATTACCTTTCCTTTCTGCATGGTTTGGCACCCTAATTCAACAGGCCAGCAGCACCCCCACTCACATCTGTCCTTTGATATTCCTATATGTACCTATATGTATCTATGTATGTAGGGATAGGTTCAAGACCAAGAAAAAAAAATAAACAATTGGAGACTCAATCACTAAATAGGTTAAGAAGCATCCACTAGGTATGAAACTGTACTTGTTAAATCAGTATATAGTGACCACAATGCAACCAACGCTTCAAAATAAATAATTTCCACTGACAAATAGAAGTTTGTGGACATTATACGTACCAAACCAGAGGGGAAATGCTATACTAAATAGCCCTTCAACTCACACTCCCTATTCATGAAGGTTGGCAGCTATACCAGTGCGTCAGTCAAGTCATCTGTCCCTTAATTTCCCTATATATCATTAGACATAGAAAAATATATAGATTCACATGGGACAGACAAAATCACAGATATACAAGTACTCATAGTACATCTACTGAAAGGGTACATGCACTAAACCACAAGATACACAAATATTCAAAATATAGAGCAATATATTGAGTTTGCAGGATAAACCTAAAAAAATTGTTTCTGTAGTAGAATCTCAACTATGCCAAAGAAGATACTTAAAAGGAATTGGTACATAAGATAATTTATATGTATAATCACATATCCCTTTTAAGTACTAAAGATCATATGTCTATACATGGGTGTCTACATGATCTATAGTTTGCAGGAGATCTACGGTCAAAGGATCCACAGATACATATCCCTGTAGGAAAAATCGCTATAATACAATATAATATATTTAACAATCCCTGACCACAGATATATGTTGTAAAGAGGTGGGGTTCTCATCCCAGGTTTGAAACTAAATCCCTACAATACCTTTCTGTCTTCAGACACACTACTGTGCATATCCAAGAAATTCTTGAAACTAGAGGTCCAGCCAGATCAATCGCGCAGGCGCTGTAAGTGGAGATGGCTTCTACCTCAGCTCCCCGAAGGTCTCAGATGAGCAGTGCACGCATAGATATTCATGCATAACGCAAGTCAGCCTCCTAAACATCTCCTATATCTGTGCCGAAAAAAAACGCACAGGCACTGATAGTCTGAATCAGACTCACACAACAGTATTATTGATGTGTTATACATATCATGCACCATCAATGGTATCTCAAATATATTGCTTATAATATGGGAGAGGGGGTCAGGGGGGGAATAAATAGGGACCTAGGTAGTACATGGTAATTATTCAAATATACCAGCCCTAAAAAGACAGGGTAAGAAAAGAGGGCACAAGTAGTAGCCTGATGTTCTCCCTACAGTTTCCATAGTAAGTAGGATAATTTTTAAAAGAACAATAGATATACAAACTTCTAGGTGATCATTCAAATAAACGGTTAGCAGATACAAGCATATGGCCCAATACAAATGTCACAAAACAAAAATGTGCAGGTTAATAAAACAGATCAACCTCAATCAAATAAAGCCACAAATTCAATTGTTAGTGTCCATTTGGTGTCAAATATTTCAATCTGAATATCCATTGACATTCCGTTTGTAGTAAAAGTTTATCCCAAATCACCTTTACGGGTGCTTAGTCTCACTACTTCCAAAACACAAAAAGAAACTATTCTGGGACGTCTCTCTTGTGCCGAATATCATCCAGATGTTATATTTGTCTCCTCATTTCTCTTTTTGTCTTCTCAACATCATTGAGGCGGCACAAGCAGTTGGCCATATATACACAACACCCATTGACCTGCAATTAGCCTAATCCCTCATATAAAATATCCGTTGCATGTGTCCCAATGAAACTTTTACATTGCCTAATCCAACTGCAAAATTTACAGTCACCACATTTGAGCGTGCCTCATATCCTTTGATCCAACCATATGCCAGACTGTAAAGGTTGTTGCTAAACTATGAACCAGGCGATAACTTTCAAGAATGGCCTTTACAATCTGGGATACTAGGGTTTGAAGACAAAGTCCCTAAGGGGCAGGTGTGCTCGGAGAATGCACTAATGTTTTTTTGATGATACCAGATATATGATTGGCCTGGTTGTCATAAGTTCCAATAATTCTTTGCATTTCATTCAGATTTTCTTTCTTATTGAGATGTAATAGAGATTGCCTATCCAGGCCCACAACATTGTGGTAGGCTGTGTCCAGTACATTCTTGGGATAGCTCCTTTGTAGGAATCTATGTGTAATAGGAGTGATTGAGAGCCTGAGGGGGTGTGACTAGGATAGCACCCAACTTCCCTAGAATCCCTTATGGTGTGGTTAGACTTGGCTCCTGATGGACACCAGGTGCCACTCCAGGACAGATCTCAGACGCACGGCAGCTGATCCTTAACAGACAGGTAACAGGAACGGCCTGGTAAGAAGGTACAGCTGATACAGGCAGGCACAATGGGAACACAGATGGTGGCGGGTACGGGTAGTATACAGATGAACACTGGCAGGTACAGGCTAGTATACGGATGGGCATGGCAGGCACAGGCTGGAATACAGATGGAAACTGGTAGGTGAAGACTGTTATATGGAAGGGCATTGGCAGGTGCAGGCTGGTATGCAAATAGGCACTGGCAGGTGCAGGTTGGTACACCTGATAGGCAGACAGGTAGACACTGCTGATATACAGGAACATGGGCACAGTTGAAATACAGGGACACAAGGCAAGTATGGGCAGACAGATACTGGACTGGTAAACTGACTGGCATGTACTGGGGGACCTGCCAACTAGCAAGCGTGCAGAGGACTAACTATACACGTTGCACAGGCACCTTTTTACTGGTGGTGGTACCTTAAATAATAAGTATCTCTCAACGCATTAAGAAGGTAGGAGCACGCCTTACGCACAATGCCCAGGGGATATGCGTGACATGCGCAGACTCAAGGCAACAGCTGGAGGAGTTAGTGGGGGACAGGAGGCCGCAGCGTGAGCAAGTTAGCATCCCTGCCAGGGGAGGGGAGAAGGGTGCAGGGTTGCTGTTGCTACACTGTACTGCTTCAGGTCACAGGCTTGTACGTGGAATTCATCTACATTTCCTTCTTATCAACATAAACTGTAGGAATTCTCCTCAATGGACCTGGGTGATTGCTTTCCCATCTTAAACTATTAGTAGCAGTACAGAATCAATGATAGGGTAAAGTAATCGCACAATCTCTGCCAACAATAAGATCCAGAAAGGGGATTTCCTTGTCATTAATCTGTGAAGTGAACCTCATGCCAATCCCATCATGACTGAGACATTCAATAAAAAAATTACACTACACAATGGACCCGGATCAAGGCAAGACAACATTGTCAATCAACCTAGGCCACAGAAGGATATTCGAACTCCACCAGGTATCCTCTTGGAAGACTATAGTCTCTTCCCATCAGCCCATGAAGAGGGATGCGAATGATGGGACACATCAACTCCCCATCACCATCCCCCTGAGCTGGTTGTACATCTTTCCATTGAACAGGAAATAATTGTGGGTAAGTATTTATGACATCAGAGTAGACACATACAAGTTGTGCCTACCATAATGTGTGACCCATATTTTCAAAAAGTGATCCATCCCCTTAAAGCCTGCCCAGTGTAGGATATTACAACATAACTCTCCAACATCAATGAATGCCAGTAAGGTGTTCTCATCCATGATTACATCAAACTTAACCATCAAAATAAGAAGTATCCCTGATGTATGAGGGTAATGACCTCTCAAACACAATACTTTATTCATATACACAACAATATTCTGACTTTTTGACTCTCCCACGGATACAACTGGTGACCCCATCATGAACTGTAGGCAATTATAGATTCTCTGAGAAGGACTGTCAACAAGATTTCCATGTAGTCAGGTGTAGAATCTCCATGATTTCATATGTCTCAGAGTCCTATATGATTTATTGACAGATACTGATTGTGATCCAAAAGCACCAGAAGGGATTGAGAAAGGTAAAATTATGTGTGTACAGCCAACAGTGAAGCATGGTGGAGGTTGCTTGCAAATTTGGGGCTGCATATCAGCAAATAGAGTTCAAAATTTGGTCAAGATTAATGGTCTCCTCAATGGCTGGAAATACAGGCATCCAGCTATATATATTTGCAGTAGATTGGTTCACTCAGCTACTCACAGAGGTAGACACAGGCATGTTTCTTCTGCCGGTTTATTTAAGATATGCCATAAACCTTGGAAGGTTTAACAAAATAAACACAGCCTTTCTGGCATATTGGAAAACAAAATATGAAATATATAGCACAGACCATATCTCTGCGGTGATTCCCTTGCTTTGGATACAACAAACGGGTTCAGTACGGTTTAACACAAAACACTTCTCTGGAGCTGCTGGCTCCAGACACACGGAACACTGAATGACTCAAAAGGCTATTTACCTTCTAAACCCCACCCTGTGAAGGACATATGGTGAACAGTCCCCCACCCACTCTGCAGATTATCACTTTAATTCCTGCCTATAAAATGGCAGATCAACCACTCTCAGCACTTGGTATGCTGGAGCAAACTTCCAGGTTTCAAATCACTGAAGCCAACAACCTCTGTTAAACATATATTCCCCTCCACTACTTTGTCACAATATTTTGAAGGAGGGTGGGGGGGAGGAGAGAATAGTTATATCCAGTCAATTGCTGAAAAACATGTTTACCTAGGGATGAATCTCCGGTGGGTGGAGAATAATACAATAGCCTAGTACATCATTCTCCCACACCTGAAACTGGACATGTTCCCTTCGGCTGGACATGTGCACTCTCTCTTATTCCACTGGCAACATAACGAGCAGATCTGGTTAAATATCCACTTACCACCTGATCCCATGAAATACCTTACTTACACGCCAAAATAAGTATTTGATACAATGCCGATTTTGCAAGCTTTCCCACCTACAAAGAATGAAGATGCCTGTAATAATCATAGATACGGAGAAAATAGAGAAAAAGATGCATGCTAAAAAATAGAGAACGCCCTGAAAAATATATAAAATTTGAACTTTATTAATGTAAATAACAAATGATGTGCAACAAGGTAGAGGTAGAGCGATGGCTCTCTAAAAATTTCAAATTTATCGAAAACCGACCAGTACAAATAGTTTGCTCCGGTGGGATAGTCATCACCCTGAAGCATTAAAACGGGGTATCCCCAAAGGTCAGTTCTTAAGGTTAAGGAGGAATTGTTCAGACATGGATTCCTTTAGACTTCAGTGTATGGATATGAAAAGGAGATTTTTGGATAAGAGTTACCCCAGGGCTGTTATTGAAAAATCCTATGAATATGGCTCTTCTCAAGATAGAAATTCTCTCTTACAAACTAGAACAACTAATTCCATTGGGGTGTCCGAAATAACTAGGATCATCGGAACTTTTGACTGTCAGAATAAAAGAGTGAGGGGTATTCTCAATAAACATTGGGACATTTTAACATCAGACCCTGATCTCAGAGGCATTGTTGGACCACGCCCAATGATTACTTTTAGAAAGGGGCACTCTATAAAAGGATAGTCTGGTACACAGCTATTTTAGGAGATCTATGCCCGCAGGAACTTGGTTGGACCGAAAAACGTGCGTTTTTTTCAAATGCGGTAACTGTGTCAACTACAAATTTATGAGACCATGTAAATTCTTTGTAAGTTCCCACAATGGGAAAAAATTCCATCATAGGGACTTTTCAAAATGTAAAACATCTGGTGTCATATATGGCCACATGCAGTTGTCCTCATGACTATGTGGAGAAGACATCTAAAGAATTCCGGTGTAGGGTTGGTGAACATGCTGGTGACATTAGGCACAACCGTGATACCCCTCTGGCAAAACACATCAATGATATGCATAGAGGTAATGTGGAGGAGATCAGATTTTGTGTCATTGAGGTGGTTAAACGAAATCCCAGGGGGGGAAATTTTGACAAATTATTGCTGCAAAGGGAATGTGCCTGGATCCATAGGTTAGAATCCTTGGCACCAAATGGCCTAAATGAGAGTTTATCTTATGCTTGCGTCCTATAGTCACGGTGATCTGTTGGGCTTTGTGTTATTTTATCATGCCAGATCAATTTAATTTCCTTAAATATGGGATGCACAAATTTGTTGTGCGACATTTTTTACATATCAAATAATACATTTTTCTTATCAATATGCACGTTTATTATGATACAAGGACTATTTCCCCCAGTGAAAGAAACATTAATTTGTTGATATTAGGGATTTTTCTTTCCTTTTTATATATATTTTTCTGATGGTCCGTTTTGGCTATATACCGTATATACTAGTCTAAGCCGACCCCCTAATTTTGTCACAAAAACTGGGAAAACTTATTGACTCGCGTATAAGCCGAGGGTGCACAGTGAGTGGCCCCAGATAATGCTGCAGTGTGTGTGGCCCCAGATAATGAGGACAGTGAGTGGCTCCAGCTTTGCTGCACAGTGATTAGCCCCATCATATTGCAGCTGCTGCAGCTGCCTCCGTTACAAAAAAAAAAAACCTGTATACTCACCTCCGTCGCTGCCCCCTGCTCATCAGCGTTGCGGGCTCTGCAGTGACTGTGCAGGCAGAGGGCACGATCGCGCCCTCTGACGTGAATGTCACTGCAGAGACAGCAGAGCGCAGGGACAGGTGACTATGCCTACCCCCCCCGTCATACTCACCCGCCGGTTCTGGAGCTTGTCTCTGCAGCTTCCCTGCTTGTTCCATGTTGTCGGCGCTGCGCTCTTCCTGCTTCAGCGGTCACGTGGTACCCGCTAATTAAGTATGCGCATATTTAATGAGCGGGTACCATTTGACTGCTGAAGCAGGAAGAGAGCAGAACCGACAACATGGAACAAGCAGGGGAGCTGCAGAGAAGGGCGAGTGTGATCTGACACCCCCGCTCCCCCTCCGATCCCCCCCAGTATATGACTCTTATAAGCCGAGAGGGGGACTTTCAGCCCCAAAAAATGAGCTGAAAGTCTCGGCTTATACACGAGTATATACGGTATATATTCTGCTTGGGCTGCATCTTATAAACATGATCAGGGTTAATGTGGGTGTATACTATAAGAATGATCATACACTTTGTTTAATCACTGATGTGTATAAATAAGGGATACGCTACATTAAGAGCTCTCATATAATATATATATATATATATATATATATATATATATATATATATATATATATATATATATATATATACATATACACACACACACACACACACACACACATACACACACATACACACACTTATTGTTTCTAATTTTCAAATACCATTCATATAATGCAATATTGTCCTGATTTTGTTATTGTGTGGCGCAAAGCCGATTGCGCCATATATGGCACGCAGCTCACTTCCTTGTGCTCCATAGAAATCAGGGGGAGACTGAGTTTTCCAATGGAGATGCATCATTTTGGGTATGCGTTTTTTTTTTACAGCTGAGGTACTGTGGCAATGCGCGCTGGTCAATTCTATTATGACCTTCCTACCATATGTCGCCTGTGTTATCAAGACATATTGTGGTATCAAACTAATGGCGTCCGATTCTGCTAATGGTCCACCCCATTGTACTCACTATTGACAGTGGGATTTTGAGATCTTCAACGGGTACGTTCCTGCCCTGATATTTGTTTGGGCATGCGCAGTTGAGAGCTGCAGTAACGTTAAGCGTTGTGGTCACCATGGGAATGTGTGCTTGCAAATTAAAGTATATGACGCACTTCCGGCCAGGGCTGTGGAGTCGGAGTCGTGGAGTCGGAGCTCATTTTGGTGGAGTCGGTTTAAAATGGACCGACTCCTAAAATATATAATAAATTGGGTACAGTAGTTCAATGCAGAATGTGCTGAATATTTTTTCATAGGAATTTGGGAAAGTTATGAAATGTCCTATAAAATGGCTGTTCTATTCCTGATCTAAGGCTACATTCACACACAGCGTTTTTCCTGCGTTTTTTGAGGATATGTTTTTCAGTTGCAAAAGCAGATCAGCTTTTTAAAAAACCGCCTCACCTGAAAGGTTTTTGAGCTCATAGATAATGTTTTCAATAGCAAAAGCAGATTAGAAATCTGCTCTATCCATCCATTTATCCATATCTGTATCCATATCATATCTGTACCAAAAAGAACGAAAGCCGGATAGCACACAGACTAACACTCCTTTTTTTTAGCACCAGTCAGGGACACCTCATAGCTGCCCAAAAGGACGCCCAGGACAGGCATTTCTTGTCTTCAGTAACACATCAACATCAATTGATAGTTGGAATAAATAGACTGCATTCATCACCACATCTTCTTAAGGTGCAGGCTTTATTTTCAAGTGTAGGAGTGCGCAGTATGAGGCTCTGCAGCAGCTGAGGTGTGCAGTATGAAATTCTGCGTAACAGCATGAGGTTCTGCCCCCCCCACCCCCTAGGTTTGATCCTGGCTACGCCCATAGTGTGAATGTAGCCTGAGGATCTAGGCTTTGTCTTAGCTGAGATAAGTCAGTGTGTGTGTGTAAAATATATATATATATATATATATATATATATATATATATATATATATATATATATATATATATATATATACACACATATACACACATACACACAGTACAGACCAAAAGTTTGGACACACCTTCTCATTCAAAGAGTTTTCTTTATTTTCATGACTATGAAAATTGTAGATTCACTCTGAAGGCATCAAGACTGTGAATTAACACATTTGAAATTATATAATTAACAAAAAAGTGTGAAACAACTGAAAATGTCTTATATTATAGGTTCTTCAAAGTAGCCACCTTTTGCTTTGATTACTGCTTTGCACACTCTTGGCATTCTCTTGATGAGCTTCAAGAGGTAGTCACTGGAAATGGTTTTCACTTCACAGGTGTCCCCTGTCAGGTTTAATAAGTGGGATTTTTTGCCTTATAAATGGGGTTGGGACCACCAGTTGTGTTGTGCTGAAGTCTGGTGGATACACAGGTGATAGTCCTACTGAATAGACTGTTAGAATTTGAATTATGGCAAGAAAAAAGCAGCTAAGTAAAGAAAAACGAGTGGCCATCATTACTTTAGGAAATGAAGGTCAGTCAGTTCGAAAAATTGGGAAAAACTTTGAAAGTGTCCCCAAGTGCAAAAACCATCAAGCGCTACAAAGAAACTGGCTCTCATGAGGACCGCCCCAGGAAAGGAAGACCAAGAGTCACCTCTGCTGCAGAGGATAAGTTCATCCGAGTCACCAGCCTCAGAAATCGCAGGTTAACAGCAGCTCAGATTAGAGACCAGGTCAATGCCACACAGAGTTCTAGCAGCAGACACATCTCTACAACAACTGTTAAGAGGAGACTTTGTGCAGCAGGCCTTCATGGTAAAATAGCTGCTAGGAAACTACTGCTAAGGACAGGCAACAAGCAAAAGAGACTTGCTTGGGCTAAAGAACACAAGGAATGGACATTAGACCAGTGGAAATCTGTGCTTTGGTCTGATGAGTCCAAATTCGATATCTTTGGTTCCAACCACCATGTCTTTGTGCGACGCAGAAAAGGTGAAAAGATGGACTCTACGTGCCTGGTTCCCACCGTGAATCATGGAGGAGGAGGTGTGAGTGTGGGGGTGCTTTGCTGGTGACACTTGGGGATTTATTCAAAATTGAAGGCATACTGAACCAGCATGGCTACCACAGCATCTTGCAGCGGCATGCTATTCCATCCGGTTTGCGTTTAGTTGGACCATCATTTATTTTTCAACAGGACAATGACCCCAAACACACCTCCAGGCTGTGTAAGGGCTATCTGACCAAGAAGGAGAGTGATGGGATGCTACGCCAGATGACCTGGCCTCCACAGTCACCAGACCTGAACCCAATCGAGATGGTTTGGGGTGAGCTGGACCGTAGAGTGAAGGCAAAAGGGCCAACAAGTGCTAAGCATCTCTGGAAACTCCTTCAAGACTGTTGGAAGACCATTTCCGGTAACTACCTCTTGAAGCTCATCAAGAGAATGCCAAGAGTGTGCAAAGCAGTAATCAAAGCAAAAGGTGGCTACTTTGAAGAACCTAGAATATAAGACATGTTTTCAGTTGCTTCACACTTTGTTAATTATATAATTCCACATGTGTTAATTCATAGTTTTGATGCCTTCAGAGTGAATCTACAATTTTCATAGTCATGAAAATAAAGAAAACTTTTTGAATGAGAAGGTGTCTAAAGTTTTGGTCTGTACTGTATATATGTAATCGATATTATGCAGTGTATTACATATTTACAATTTATTACAGTTTGTGTTCTAAAGTTGTATTCCAATAAATAGATATTATGTTCTACCTAAATATCTTGATTATTGGATCATAGAAATGATTAAATGTCTGATGTTCACATTGTACTACAATAAATTTTTCACTTAAATATAAGCAATATATGTGGGAGTCGGAGTCGTGGAGTCGGAGTAAGGGAAATTGAGGAGTCGGAGTCGCAGGTTTGGCTTACCGACTCCACAGTCCTGCTTCCGGCCACACGCTGCCCGCTTATTGCCTTTGGGCATGCGCGATAGAGCATGGGGACGCGCCTGTCAATCATATGGCGCACTTCCAGCCATAAGCCGGCTACACGCCGCCAGCTGAATGCCTTTGGACATGCGTGATAGAACGTGGGGGTATGTGTTTGTCAATCATTTCGCGCATTTCCGGCTACATGCCACCCGCCAATCGCTCTTGGGCATTCGCAATAGAACAGAAAGGATTCCTTATTCTGGCTAATTACTATGCAGCGCTTCATATCAGCTGTGAGCAGAGTGCCTTCCAGATGGAGCGCACGCCCAACATTACAGCAATGGCGGTTCATCCGTTTCCTCCATTTTTGATTGACTGATATATCAACCAGTGTAATGTGATGTTCTTTGGTTGATTTAGCGCAAACCTGTCTGCATTCCCAATATGGCACGTATGTTTGGCCCCCTTTTTGAGATTAACACATAGGGACCTCTATGATACAAAGGAAGAGACTGCCACTAATTGGTAACCACATCTATATATAGGGGGATTTTGTGGTCAGTTACCACACAGCATCTAACTATCTACCTCCTGATGATCCTGTTAGGAGAAACACATTGAGGTTCTTCTATCCTGCATCAAAAACTTTAGTACCACTTTTTTGCTGTTATCAATTTTTGCTTATTTAATCATCATGTCACATTATGTAATGCCTTCCACAATCTGTTATCTTATCCTATTGTGAAATTATTAGCGATATCAGGGATCATCTAGGGTGAGCCGTCGTACCATTCCGCTGACCAGTAGGGTGCCAACCTCCTCTGATAGGAAGGTTTACAGACTCAAGGGACAGCCAGTTAGGTACTCATCTGTTTGCACATGTCACTTTATTGTCTTGTCAATTGCACTGTTTTTTGCACTTTTTTCTTCTGTTGCCTACCTAGCAATTATCATAAATTATAAATAACTCTTTTCCTGGTTAAAAAAAGGATTGCATGTTGCACTTTGCCAGGGCCATCTAGGAGATTTAGGGTACAGCCATCGTGAAGCGAGGGCACCAATTTCGTTACATATTTAGGGTGCCAACCTCTGCTGCTAGGCAGTTTTGGATATCAGGACCCCCATTTGCAGGGCCCAGTAGGTGACACGGTTATGTGTTTTTCTGTGTGGTAGTGGTGTCTTTTATCTTGACTTTAAGGTTAATTTTTATATCCTATAGTTCTAGTTATGTAGGGCTCCTTGATAATACAACAAGGTAGACTCAAACATTTAAAAAAAAAAAACAAAAAAAAAAACAGACAGGTTCAATAAACTGGTTATGCCCTTGATATGGCAATAACCTACCTCCACAGAAATTCACAAGAATCCAAATGGCAGTATATTAGTATATAATACCAGCAGAAAAATTTCATACGAATTTCATTTCTCATGAAGATTTATGAGAAAAATTGATATGTACTCTAACTGAATGGTTAAAGAGAACCTGTCACCTCTTTTGGCCGCTATAACATGCGGCCACTGCCTTTCAGGGCAAGATAAGAAAAATAAGTTTCATTATACTCAGCCGGGTGGGCGGTCCGGTGGGTGGCACAGGTCTGGGTCCGGCATCTCCCATCTTCTTGCGACGCCGCCCACCTGCTTGTTTAATTGCTCCTCACCATCGCGCAGGCGCACATCTCTGCCCTGTTGAGGGCAGAGCAAAGTACTGCAGTGCGCAGGCGCCGGGAAAGGTCAGAGGCCCAGCGCTTGCGCACTGCAGTACTTTTCTCTGCCCTAGACAGGGCAGAGAAGTACGCCTGCACAGAAGAGTGATTCCGGAGAGCGATGAAGCAAGCAGGAGGGCAACGTCGCAAGATGAAAGGCGCCAGAGCCGCGACGCCCATCGGACCGGTCCGCCCCCCGGGTGAGTATAATACTTATTTTTCTTGTGTTTCAGGTTGGACCATGGGCTTACCTAGAGCATTATAGAATGCTGTAGATAAGCCCTGAAAGGCAGTGGCCTCAGCTTATAGTGGCCAAAAGAGGTGACACGTTACCTTTAAACATATGAACCCATAGATACGTAAAAATATTTTTAAAAAAACAACATATACAATATGAAGACAGTAAAAGTCTAAATAACCCTATTCACACCACCATGTCAGTATTTAAGGGACAGCAGCTGTGAATGAAATATAAAAAATGCAGCTGGCTGTGGACTACCAGAAGGTTTAACCCATCAAGTGACTATCTCCAAAGAAAATACATAAGGGAGAATAAGAAACAAAAAAATGGAAACACTATTTAGAGCAAGAAAATCTTGCTAGCCAATCAAAAATTTGTGAAAAAATATCAGGGTTCAAACCTGCTGGTATTGGGGTATTAAGATGTAATTTTACTATTTTAAGCCATTTTTGCCAGTAGAAAATTTGTGGAAGAGCAGACCCCATGCATATCGCCAGCTACATCCGTGGATTCTTTAGGGGAGAAGAAGAACCTGTCTATTGAACCGGTCTTTGTTTTTTTTAAATGTTTTTACGAGTATCTTGTTGCACGTGATTTGTTGTTCTTTAAGTTAATAAAGTTCAAATTTTATATATATTTTTCTGGGAGTGCCCCATTTTTTTAGCATGCATCTTTTTCTCTATTTTCTCCATTGCTTTGCAGCACACTTTAGGAGAATCCCTTTAGTTCAATTATGAATTAGCAGTGCCCTCTGTTTCTTAGTCTTGCAAAATTATCATAAGTGCACTTCAACTATGAGATCTAAAAATAAAAAATACAGAAAATCACGTGGTTTTTTTTTTTTACACAATTTTATGCAATAAAATGCAAATTAAGTATTTGACAATAGAAAAACAGAACTTAATATTTGGTCCAAAATCTTTGTTTGCAATTACAGGAGGTCAGATGTTTCCTGCTGTTCTTGAACAAATTTGCACACACTGCAGCAGGGATTTTGGTCCACTCCTCCATACTGATCTAATCCAGATCTTTCAGGTTTCGGGGCTGTCGCTGAACATTGAGTTTCAGCTCCCTCCAAAGATTTTGTATTAGGTTCAGGTCTGGAAACTGGCTAGGCCACTCCAGGAACTTGAAATGATTCTTACGGAGCCACTCCTTAGTTGCTCTGGCTGTGTGTTTTGGGTTATTGTCAGGCTGGAAGACCAAGCCACGACCCATCTTCTATGTTCTTACTCAGGGAAGGAAGTTGTAGGCCAAAATCTCACAATACATGACCCTATCCATCATCCCTTCATTACGGTGCAGTCATCCTGTCACCTTTGCAGAGATTCACCCCCAAAGCATGACATTTCTCCCACCATGCTTCACGGTTGGGCTGGGTTCTTGGGGTTGTACTCATCCTTCTTCCTCCAAACACGGCCAGTGGAGTCGATACCAAAAATTTCTCTCATGCCTCCTCTGGATCATCCAGATGGTCATTGGCTAACTTCAAATGGGCCTGGACATGTGCTGTGCGAGCAGGGGGACCTTGCATGCCCTACAGGATTTTAATCCATGAAGATGTAGTGTGTTACTAGCGGTAATATTTGAGATTGTGGTCCCAGCTCTTCAGGTCATTGACCAGGTCTTCCCGTGTAGTTCTGTGTGGATTCCTGACATTTATCACAATCATCCTTAACCCAGAAGGCAAGACCTTGCATGGAGCCCCAGATCAATTAAGATTGACAGTCATCTTGTGATTCTTACATTTTCTAATTGTTCCAACAGTTGTTGCCTTCTCACCAAGCTGCTTGCCTATTGTCCTGTAGCCCATCCTCGCCTTGTGCAGGTCTACAATTTTGTCCCTGGTGTCCTTAAAATGCTCTTTGGTTTTGGCCTTAAATGAGGTGCAATTAATACAATGTAATGAGTGCAGCGTAGGATGGCTTCTTAAAGAAAAAACTATGGCTATGTGCACACGTGTGGAATTGCTGTGGATTTTATGCATTTATTCGCCGCAAAAACGCATACAATAAGCAACCCATTGAATTCAATGGCATTCCGCACATGCTGTGCTAATGCTGCATATTTTCTGCGGCGGAATCGCGTCGCGAAAAAATACGAAGCATGTTCATTCTTTTTGCGGAATCGCGGGGATACCGCATACATAGGAATGCATTGTTCCACTTACTTTCCACATGTGGCTATGCCCAACATGCGCAAACTAAGCGGAAAATGTGCAGATAGGTACCCAGGGTCTGGAGGAGAGAAGGCTCTCCTCCAGGCCCTGGGTACCATATCCCTGTTATAAAAAAAAAAAAAAAAAAAAAAAAAAGAATTAAAATAACAATGGAGATATTCTCACCTTCTCAGCGTTCCCAGGCCTCAACGTTGCTCCCGGCAAGTCCCATTCCCAGTGATGCCTTGCGACAATGACCTGTGATGACGTAGCGGTCTCGCGTGATGCTACGTCATCTGGGATCATTGTCGCAAGGCATCGCTGGGAATGGGACATGCCGGGAGCATGGCGAGGATCGGGAATGCTGCAGGCGATGCCGGAAGGTGAGAATAACACGATTTTTAATTTATTTTTTATTATTTTTAACATTATATCTTTTACTACTGATGCTACATAGGCAGCCTCAATAGTAAAAAGTTGGTCACACTTGTCAAACACTATGCTTGACGAGCGTGACCAACCTGTCAGTTTTCCAAGCGATGCTACAGATAGCTTGGAAAACACCAGCATTCTGCAAGTTAATTACGCTTACAAAATGCTAGTTTTTCGCAGAAATTCCGCATGCGGATTTCCCACTGCAGGGGGTTGCGGAATTGCCGTGAAATTTCCACTGCAATTCCGCACATGTGCACATAGCCCAACAGGTCTGTGAGAGCCAGAATGCTTGCTGGTTGGTAGGGGGATCAAATTATTTTGTGCAATAAAATGGAATTTAAATTATTTATAAAATCATACAATGATTTTCTCATTTTATTTTCAGATGTCTCACAGGTGAAGTGTACCTAAAATAAAAAATTCAGACCTCTACGCTTTGTAGGGGGGAAAACTTGCAAAATTGGCAGTGTATCAAATACTTATTTTCTCCACTGTATATAGAGATAGTTAAAAGTAGTGAGTGCTGCTTATTGGATATATGTGATGCGGTATCGTGGGTTATTACTGTATTAGTGTTGTAGTATCAAATTATGTCTGTTGTTGTAGACTTGTATAATAAATATCCTTTATTGATACATGGTTTTGTCTCAGTATGTAGTATAAGGAACAGATAACGTTAAGGTATCACTAAATTGTATAATAATTACTAGTCAAAGCTGACAATATCAGACTTCAATAGGAGATGGAGAAAGTCCCCTTTTAATAACTATTTTAGTGAAATTTCCGCTCTAATTCAAGAATAAATTTGGAATCAAATGTCAATAAAAACTACCTTCAGTTTAAAGAAGAACAAGGAGTCCTGGGAGTGGACAATATAGCCCCCCTCAGAGCCCTGATCTCATAGAAATCAAACCTGTCTGTGATTACACAAAGAGAAAAGGATTGGCACAAGTTTACATCCACAGAAGATCTATGGTTAGATGTCAGATGTTTGGGAGAACCCACCTGCTGAGTTCCTTCAAACATTGCATATGCAAGTATGCCTAGAAGAGTGGTTGCGGTTTTGATGGCAAAAAGTCGTCACACCAAATACTGATTTTAGATTTTTGTTCTTTGGCAATTTTCCACACCTGCCTAAAACTTTTGCACAGTTTAGTTCCCCCCCCAAAAAAAAAATCCCAGGCAGACTTGACAAAGTAATAAAAAGTGATTATAAACCAATAAGCAAATTGCCTCTTCAGAGAGAAAGGGGACTTTTACTCTACAGTGCCACCTATTGGCAGTAGCGATCCTACAAATATAAGTAACAAAAGGTGTAAAATGTATAAACAAAAAAAAATACATTTCATGTAAAAGAAATGCTTAGATTACGGTCACTTCGAGTATTTCTGCAATAAATCATAGTGATTCTTGGTTCAGTGTAATAACACATTCATTATGTAGACTGGAAAATAAAGGGTCCCACTTGGAAAAAGCGCAGTGAAGGTCTCAGGATTTCAGGCATGAACTATTTGCTGTCCTAATGTAGGAGTGAAATGCTTAAAAAAGTGATAAATTAAGCAGATAATGTTTGGCTAGTTGCAAAGCATCTTGCAGAGATCATCAATCCAGCTCTGTGCCCTCTGTACACTACTCCCAGGCAGTCTCAACCAAATGGAATTTTTCTCTATGCTAAGCTATGCAGTCGTCGACTGTCACTCCATAGTGAATCATGTGCCCACCCAGCTTCCTAACTTCTCCCTCTGCACACATAAATGTGGAAATGTGGAAGATAAAGCATTTAAACAGCAATCTCAAATAAATAAATGTGAATGTAAGCCAGCTTCTGCCTTAATGATTTTTGATACAATGGAAAAAAATAATGCGAACTTACAAAAAATACAGCAAGTAATGGATTAGCGACTGACTACTACGCAACAAGAAAAAGCTTGCATAGATTTTTTCTTTTTTTTTTATAGAACACATGTATTCAACAGAAGCTAATCCATTTAGTAAGAGTGCCAATATAAGTGCCTGCATTGCTCTTTAAAGCGAGTCTGTTTTCGGCAAATACATTATATACTTGCAATATTAAAATGTAATCAATTTGTAGGATAAATTCCTTGTAGTTTTCAAGATCTATCCTCAGTCAATCAGAACTTCAATTTCTACTTTTCGGACATATACAAATGAACATTCTCTTTGAAGGATGTAAAAACCTACCGGTTATCCTACTGGATATAATTAAGGGTTTAAAGGTCTGTACATTGATTTACAGGTTAAGTACAGTACATCTTAAGTTTTTTGGAATCTCCATAGGGGACTTAACCCTGCAATTACTTGAATGAAATGTATACTGCGATACATAGTATTGCCATGTATAATAAAGTCTTTTATAAAGCCAGGCCTGTGGTGTAATTTCGCAGGAGAAGGAACGTGGCAGCAACGGGGGACTTCAGCAGCCTCTGACTGCCATGGCAACACGTCTGCACCACATGATCAAAAACGAAGGCTGGATCATGGCGTTTAAATGTCGCTGTAAGTGATTGACTGTGGCATTTAAAAGTTTTGACAGTTCGAGCATGATCCCGGCTTCGCAATACAGCCAAGATTTATTTTAAATTTATTTTTACTCATTTATATAGCACCATTAATTCCACACCGCTTTACAGACATTATCGGCTCTGTCCCCGATGGGGCTCACAATCTAAATTCCCTATCTTCTCTTTGGAATGTGGGAGGAAACCACACCTTTAAATCGAAAAAAAATTTTTTATATATATATATACATATACATACATATATACACACACATATACATACATATCACACACACACACACACACGGATCCCGTTGCCATAACAAAAATTCTGTGCAAAACAAACAGAAGGCAGCTAAATTGCAAGTCCAATGGAAGACATATCCTAGATTACTTTAGGTCTGTTTTTGTCAATTGATCAAAAAAGGGAAATAACCACTGTGGACATTGTCTATGTCCACTGGGTGACACACCAGTGCACTACGGATTACAGCACTTATCAGAGAGCAGTGGTTCACCAAACTGTGCTCATGTGCGCCCAGCACAATCAGTGCAGATTTTTTTTTTTTTTTTATTAACCCTAGTGAGTGAACAAAGTGGTTGTGCAAAGACAAACACAAAAATTTCATACGGAAAGCACAAACCTTTATTTAATGAAATTTGAAAAGGTTTTAAAAAGTGGAAAAAGGATATATTAACTACAGACTCAATAGAGAAAACAAGCGCCTACAGCTTGATATGGATGAGGCAGAGGTAAAAAAAAAAAAAAAAAAAGGAATAAACTACACAATTTATCACAAAGGTTTTTGTTTTATATCTGTGCACTTTCAGTAAAGACAAGCGAATGCCAACAAACACTAAAAGAAAACAGCACACAGTTCTATGTAATTTATTTCTCTTAAGTTGAACAGCTATGCTTGCTTTCAGGAGGAATAGTTACCAGCATTCTTCCAAGCACAATGCACAACAACGCTTCAGGTCCTATACAACATACCACCTGCTTTCCAAAAATAAACTGGAAACAGCTAAAAATACAGCACACCTCAGTGTTCCATAATAGACCCAGGCGAGTTACGTTTTGTCACACAATACGGAGCATCTCTTAATAGAAACAAACATCTTTTTTGGGATCAGCTCATTAAGAGATGTGTGGGACGATAAATGGAAATTCACACATTGCTGTATTTCTAAAGCCACCGTGCCTTCATACACATTACTAATTAATACACGCTTTAGTTTTCTATTCATGGAAGGAAAGTTGGTTTAGGAAATAACTAAAAGGGTTTTTCCTCATCTATAATATGTGAGCACATGGAGCGGTAAGGCCAACAATTTCTGAGGGTCTCAAAATAGCCTAAACTACCTTTTTCATGGGGTAAGTCTAAACAGACAAATATACTATATGCCTGGATAATTTTTAGAAAATAAATATTAAGTTCAAATATAGCGATGGGAAAATAGCACTTTACACGTTGGAAGAAAGCATGAGCGAAACAGACCATTACCGGTCGCCAGCTGTCACGTGAGCCTTGGAAGAACTGGTGTCAACATCGCTGGATTGGCACCAATGACGGAGGTGACGATCTGTCATTTGAATTTTTCACTGGGAAATCTACTATTTAAAAGAGAACCCATTTAGTCTCAAGGTGCCAAGGAATTTCCTTACTGTAGTGATCATTGGAAAAGTTAAGACAAAAATATGGAGAAAACAAAAATGCTATTGTACAAATATTGGAAGACTGAAAATGTAAGACATTGCAATATTACAAGATATAATGCTACTGTATATGAAGAAAAACTTTCACAAGTGATAGCCATGCTTCAATTTATTCCCAATATTACTTCCTCCATTGTGGTTGACCTTGTTGCACATCGCATTTTTTACATTCGGAGATATAATCCCTTGGCCAAGTGCTTTCTCTTCCGACATTCCCATACACATGAAAACTTGGCTCTGTTGAGCGTTCATATGTTATCAGTCGAGTTGCGGGGGAAAAAGCCGCTGAACGACACCTTTAAAAGCAGTTTCTCTTTTCTGAACAAAAGGGTCATATGCTTATGGTTAAACAGCCTGATCCTTCTCTTGCCCATCATCATTTGTTAGGAAAGAGTGTTGAGGTCACATACACATCAGATTGTCGGCCAGGCCTGCCAAATTCTGTATGTAATAAGATAAAATTTCGTGTGCACACCGTCTAGAGGGGAGGTGCTTGTCGAACAGGCAGAAGAGGCCCTGGTATTGGAGAATCAAAACTAACCGTATACTCATGAGTTCATAATGCAAAAACCCTTATTTTATTTGTGTCCATTAAGAAAGTCAATATTCAAGAGAGCAAAACAAATGGGGATATGAAAAACATGACTAGAGTTAAACTAGACATTTCGATCCGTCCTGGGTCTTAATCATTGAGTCGCTGTATCATGTAGGTAGATATCATAAGAAGAGGGAAGGATTTGATGGCTGCAGGAATGCTGGCAACCTGCTTGGTCTAGTAGCACTGAATAGTGGCACTCCCGCACCTTGCTGTAGTTCTGGCGCTACAGCAGGAAATACTTCCCTCCTCTTATTACATATACCTACATGATACAGCGACTTAATGACTAAGACCCAGGACGGGTCGAAACATCTAGTTTAGCTCCAGTCACGTTTTTCGTATCACCGTTTTGCTCCCTTGAATATAGACTTTATTAATGGACACAATTAAAAACTATTTTTGCACTATGAACTCATGTGTGCGGTGAATTTTGATGCTTCAAATTCTGTATGTAGGCCTTTACATTTAGGATACTGAATTACCGTAATAACTTACACAATCGGTTCTATATTTCAGAAAGGTGATGCAGGAGCAAAATGGTCCCTTATGAACTAATATTTTCCTGAAGAGATACAAAGAAATAAATAAGTACCTCCACAGTTCATACTTTCAGCTTTTACATGTTAGGGTCACTTCACCTGACATTTTACTAGCTAGTCTTAAGGTCTCAACAAAGAAAAGCCTTATCTATACAACTTGAACGTTGAAAACACTCAGGAATAAATTTCTAGGTTAATAAACCCCCTACAAAATAGATGCTGCTCATTTAATGGGACTACACAGCACAATAAAATCATATCTAGTAATTGTGGGTACAGGTAAACAAGGACAGAATATCAGATGGTAGATGACACTACATATCGCTTCTACAGAATAGGGGTCCACCAACATTGTAAGAAAGCAGTCATAGCCACTTAACTAAATTACACATTAGTTCCCGTATATGGACATGTACTGTATATTACAAATTGATATCACAAATCCTGTATGGGTGGATGAGAGACTGGACCTTAAACATAACTTTTTAATATATCATCAGTTAATGATTGATACAATCTCTTGCATCACAGAGAAAATCATTGTAAGCTGAAAAATCATTACAGATTTGCACAGGACTCCACTTCTGCTTATGATCCTGGATCAGTAAATAAACGAGAAATTAGCATTTTAAAATGTAGGATATTTATTAAAGGGATCTGTCTATCTTCACTCTTCAGAAGTGCACAGCTCCTTTGTCTCCCTGCTAGCCAGGGGGAGCAGTGTGATTCTGAAAAAGTCTGAACTGCTGGCCGGAAATACACTTTTTAAGGTTGCTTTCACATTGCATCTTGGGTCAAGTTTGCTGGTCCCATCGGGGCATACATCCAAACACCCAGCAAAATGGGATCCAGACATAAGTGAAGATGGGCATACATCCGAACCCCCAGCAAAATGGAATCCAGACATGTGCAGATGGAGCCATAGACCAATAGCAACTGCAAATCCATCGTGCGCTTTCAGGTACATCCTTTTCGGGAGTGTACGCCTACAAGAGGCTGACACTCAGACCACATCTACTATGTCCGAGTGTCTGCATCCAGTAGGCGCATACTCCCAAAAATGATGCACATCAGAGCTTACGTTGGCTCTGCCATTAGTCTATGGCCACTTTGGCACATATGTCCAGATCTTATTTTGCTGAAGGTTCAGACATATGCCCTGACAGGATCAGCGAATGTGAAAGCACCCCAAGGCTACTTTCAAACACTTAGTATTTGGTCAGTATTTCACATCAGTATTTGTAAGCCAAAAGAATGGGACAATCAGAAGTATAAAGGCTTCTTTTACACTTGCCGTGTTTTTCGCAGCCCGTTTTTGGGGGCCATATTGCCATAATTTTCACGGTCTGCTGCAAAAAACCTTCTCGGCTCTCCGTTTTTCTGGTTTTGAATAGGTTTTGAAAAGTAGGGGGGGAAAAAAAAAATAAAGGAAATTGGAAATAAAACTAAAATAAAAAAAAAAAAAAAAAAAGTGAGAAATTGTTAATTATGGAATAGAAAAAAAAAAAACCTCAAAAGAAAGGCTCCGTCTCGTGTCTCTGCAGGCCTCCGAAGTGATAAACAGGATGTAAATGAAGCGTTCTAGTAAAAATACAGAGTTCCGCAAATACGGTCTTCACGGTGTACCGCAAAATCAACACACTGGGCAAGCTTAGTTTGTTTTTGCGGCCCCACTGATTTCAATGGAGGCCGTGTACGTAAGCCATGAAAAACATCGAGGAGGCTCGATATTTTTTTCACGGCCGTAAATACGGCCCTCACGGCCATATGACATACGGCGCTTGACGAATTTTTACGGCCCATTTTTGCGGCCCCATAGAAATCTATTGGAGCCGCATAAACGGCCCGCATAAACACGGCAAGTGTAAAAGAAGCCTTATAGAAACATGTCAACACTTCTGCATTTTTCACCAACTCCTGGTTTTGGCTTACAAATACTGATGTAAAGTAGACCAAATACTGAACATGGCCTAATGTTGCTAGCAGAGGCAACGTTAGAAAAGCCCAGATGTTCTAAAGCTAAGCAGAATCAGCAAAATAGTAGCTTTAGAGTAGGGCTTACAAACTGTATAGTTAAAAAGGATGGTCCAAAACCTAAATTGCATTTTTTTTTTAATTATCTATCCTTACACTCTAGTCACTTTTGTAATTTGCTTTATCACACAACAGCCATCTGCCAAATCTCTAAAAAAATTTTTACTGTATTTCCTATGACGTTTCTTTTTTAGAAGAGTCTCAAATGGGACGTCACTGGAGGCTGGGGCTGCACTTAATAGTTTCTTGCATCACTGCCACCCTTTAAAGACTTCCTGGATCCTTGATGATGGACACTGTGGGAGAGGTGACTGTAGTGCCAGATCTCTGCTAACTTAAAGACGGTGTCACGATCCCGCCGCTAACACCGCTATATCACGGACGGAGGGATGCGATGCACTGCCAACACGGCTGTCACAGGCACAGGGGGGGCTTATCTTAGTTATCCCACCGCTGGCACCCTGTGATAAAAAAAATAGAATTAGTCTTACCGGTAATTCGGTTTCTAGGAACCTTCCACGACAGCAGTATCGGAGGATGTCTCCCGCCCTAATGGGGGACAGGAAATGCACAAGAGGTTAAATAACTCTCCCCTTCCTACTACCTACAGTGTTTTTTCTGTACACGCTAGCATGTATAGTTACCACCAAAGTGCAGGAATCATCCGGTAGAGTATCAGGTAAGGAGGAAAATTAGTGCTGTCGTGGAAGGTTCCTAGAAACCGAATTACCGGCAAGACTAATTCTATTTTCTCTAGTCACCTTCCACGACAGCAGTATCGGAGAAATACCAACAACTAACTTCTTAGGGAGGGACGACAGCCTGCAGAACATGTCTGCCAAACGTTAAATCCCTGTTGAAATTTAGTCTATAGTGTCTGGTTAATGTATGGACAGACGACCAGGCGGCGGCTCTGCATATCTGCTCCGAAGATGCGTCCCCTCTTCCTGCCCACGATGTTGCTACCGAACGAGTAGATTGGGCTCTTAATGATGTAGGAGGGGAAACGTTCTGTGACGAGTAGGCGAGGCTGATCGCTTGCTTGATCCAATTTGCGATTGTATTTTTTGCCGCCTTTTTGCCTCTATTTCGGCCTGAAATCTGAATAAGTTTTGAACAATCCTCCAACTTTCCGTCTGCTGGAGATAGAAGAGGACTACTCTGCAGACATCGAGGGTATGGAACCCTTCTTTCGCATTGGAGGGGTTTGGACAGAAGGAAGGTAAAACTTTCATAGGTGCCAGGAAATTGTGAGACTACCTTAGGCATAAAGGAGGGGTCTAATCTCAGGATGA
Source organism: Dendrobates tinctorius (assembly GCF_039654945.1). Taxonomy (NCBI): domain Eukaryota; kingdom Metazoa; phylum Chordata; class Amphibia; order Anura; family Dendrobatidae; genus Dendrobates; species Dendrobates tinctorius. The sequence continues at coordinate 4,587,913 of NW_027361830.1, forward strand.
TGCTATCCTCCATGATGGTTAAATATGGCTCCTGTATTGAAAGGGCCTGCAATTCTCCTATGCGCCTTGCGGTAGTGATTGCTACCAGGAACACTGGTTTTAGTGTCAAATTTTTCAAAGTTGTGGAAGCCAGAGGTTCAAATGGTTCGACCGTCAAGCCTTTGAGAAGCAGGTTCAAGTCGCAGGGGGGAATCTGGCAACGGAGTCTGGGATGGATCCTAGACGCTGAGGTCATGAACCGTTTAATCCATCGATGGCTTGCCAGGTCCTGATCGTAGAAAGAGCTAAGGGCTGATACTTGTACCTTTAAGGTACTGGGTTTGAGACCCAGATCTATACCGTCCTGGAGAAACTCTAAGATCTGTGTAATCTTAGGACGGAAGGGACCTGGAGAATTTGGGGAGCACCAAGATGAGAACTTCTTCCAGACTTTCCCATAAATGGCATTAGTCACTGGTTTCCTACTTTTTTGTAGGGTTTGGATTACTTTCTCCGATAGTCCTTTAGCCTTTAGAATTCTGGTTTCAGTAACCAGGCCGCCAGGTTCAATTTGCACAGGTCTGGGTGCAGTAGAGGGCCCTGGTGAAGGAGATTGGCCCTCTGGGGTAGGAGTATTGAACCATCCTGAGCCATGTTTTGTACGGCTCCGTACCAACCCCTTCCTGGCCACAAGTGAGCTATCAAGATTGTAGTAACTTGCTCTGCTTGTATCTTCTGTAGTGTTCTTGCTATCATGGGGATTGGAGGGAAGGCGTAGGCTAGATTGAAGTGCCACGGGTTGGAGAAGGCATCTACTTCCCACGCTCCGTCGGTGGGGCTGTGGGAGAAATGTTTAAACCTTCGTAATCTGACCGCTGGCGAAAAGATCCACCTCGAGATATCCCCATCTTGAGACCAGTGACAAAAATACTGTCTGGTATAGGCTCTATTCCCCTGGATGAACATCCTTCCTGCTGAGGCAGTTCGCCTCCACATTGTCCAATGCCCTTAGATGCACTGCTGATATGGACAGTAGATGCTTCTCTGCCCAAGAAAAGATTCTTGCAGCCACCCATTTTAGGTTGGAATATTTCATGCCTCCCTGGTGACGGATGTAGGACACCATAGTCATATTGTCTGAGTAGACGCGCACATGATGGTTTTGGATGAGGGTTGATGCTGCCTTTAGTGCTTCCTCTACTGCTGTTAGCCCTCTCACATTTGAGGAGCTGGATCTGACGTCTGGGCCCCATAACCCTTGGAAGTGTGATTTCTCCACTGTAGCGCCCCAGCCTCTCTGACTGACATCCGTGGTGATTTTTAGGGGAAGCTGATCCCAGCTGACCCCCTGTTGAAGATTCTGGTGGTTCAGCCACCATAGTAGAGGGGCTTTCACATGACCGGGAAGAGGGATTCTCCTGGTAAATAGATTCTGGTGTTTTCTTGCACACTGAAAAACATAGGACTGCAGGGTCCGAGTATGGGCTTGGGCCCAGGAGATGGCTTGGATACATGCTGTAAGTGAACCTAGCATGGACATTGAGTCTCTCAGGGTCAGTGCTCTTTGGCCCCTGAACTTGGAAACCCTCTGAGCCAGGTGGAGTTGCTGTTCCCTGGGTAAAAAGGATGTTCGCTTTCCCGAGTCCAGGAGAATCCCCAAGAACTTCTTCCTTGAGGAGGGATGAAGGTTTGACTTCTCCAGGTTGGGGATCCAACCCAAGGATCTTAGAATCTCTAGAGATTTCTCTACATCCTGGTTCAGGTGAGATATGGACAGAGCTATTAATAGGAGGTCGTCCAGGTTTGGGACAATGCAGATCCCCTGCTGGCGAATGAAGATCATTGCCTCTGCCATCACCTTGGTAAACACTCGAGGGGCTGACGATACCCCAAACGGCAGGACGGTGAATTGGTAGTGTTTGACCTGGGACCCCTGGGATACCGCAAACCTGAGCAATCTTCAGTGGTCTGGATAGATCGGGACGTGGTAATAGGCGTCCCTCAGATCTATTGTAGCCATCACCCAATTTTGTCCTATAAGGGGGATTGCTGTCTTGACCGACTCCATCTTGAACCGCCTGTATTTTACCACTTGGTTTAAAGGTTTCAAGTTTATAATGACCCTGTTTTTCCCTGAGGGTTTTACCACTATGAAGAGGCGAGAGTAGTGGCCTCTGCCTATTTCCCGTTGTGGAACCGGGGAGATCGCTCTTGCTTCCAGCAATGTTTTTATGTCTGATAGCAAAGAACCCTGGTGGTGGTGTGGCTGCAGGGATGTTATTCTCAGGCATTGGGGGGGGGGGGGGGGGGGGGGGGGGGACTATCGAATTCCAATCTCAGTCCGTCACGGATGGTGCGAAGAACCCACTGGTTTGAGGTTATGGACTGCCACTGTTCTACAAAATTTGAGAGTCGGCCCTCGACCGGAATACAGTCATTGTTTGTCCGTGGGATTTTGTTGTTGGGGGGAGGCCAGAATATTCCTGCCTTTACCTCCCTTCGGATAACCACCTGCCCGTTTTACCCTTCCTTTTGAACTCTCTCTGGGAGGGCTGGTCACGGGGGGGGGGGGGAACGAAAAAATAGTTTCCTAGGTTTCCGCTGTTCTGGAAGTGACTTCTTATCCGTGGCCTTCTCCAGGATGTCATCCAGAGCTGGGCCAAACACATACTTCCCCTGGAAGGGAATCGCACAGAGTTTCAATTTTGACGTGACATCTCCCCCCCCATGATTTCAGTCACAGCGTTCTTCTGGCTGAGTTGGAGAGAACTGCTGACTTTGCTGCCACTCGAATGGATTCCGCAGAGGCATCAGCTAGGAACCCTGTTGCTTTTTGTAGTAGAGGAAGAGAATTGAAGATTTCTTCTCTGGAGGTTCCCTGAGAGGTGATCTTCCAATGTACGGAGTCAGCGAAATAGGGACCTGGCTACACACGTCGAGGCTATATTAGCCTTGAGCAGGGTTGTGGAGGCATCCCAGGATTTCCTAAGCAGGCTCTCAGTCTTACGATCCATGGGGTCCTTGAGCTGAGACGAGTCTTCGAACGGAAGAGCCGTTCTCTTAGTCACTCTGGACACCTGCACGTCTACTTTAGGGATCTCCCATAGGGAGCAATCTCCCTCTAAAGGAAACCTATTCCTCAGGTCTGATGGGATAGAGTAAGCCTTTTCTCAGGGAAGGCCCATTCCTGCATAACCAGATTTCGGATGTTTTCATGAATGGGAAACCCCTTTTGGTCTTCGGGTCTCAGCCCCCCAAACATTTCATCCTGAACCGAGTATTCCACCTCCGCCTCTTGTAATCCCATGGTGCCTCTTACCATACTAACCAAGTCTCCCATGTCCTCAGACGAAAAGTAGTATTTTTTGTTATCAGGCCTGGGGGCGGAAGTGGAACTCTCATTTTCCCATGCATCCTCCGAGTTAGAGGTGTCAATCTCGCCAGAGTCCGAGTCTGACTCCGCAGGGGGCGCTTTCCTTTTCCTAGCCGGAGGGGGTTGTGGTGTCGGGGTCTGGGCACTAGTCATCATAGAAGATTGCATTTCTTGTTTGGGGCCTTGTCTCCCTAAAACAGAGAGAAGGCATACCAAGTCACCTCAGACTACTTGAACAGAATAAAGGGGGACCCACTCTGCTACTTACAGTAGGAGGGTGTACGCTGGGCTCCGCAGAAGCAGAACGCGAGGGCTTGTCACCATCCATGGTCAGTCTGTCACAGTCACCAGTGCAGAAATGGCCTCCCCTGGTCCGCAGGTGGGGGTAATCGTGATCACCCCTCCTTACGGCTGCTTCCGGGCTGTCAGCGGTTCGTCTCGCCTGGGACGCTGCTCCGCCCCCTCAGGCCCCCCCGGGCTCTTTGATCCAGTCACCGACCCCCCGATCAGCGCACCCTGGCCGGTCCCTGTAGTCGATCGTGGAGCGGGGGGGCAGCGCTCCCAAAGCCCTCAAGACGCCATCCGCCTCTATCGGCGGCCGCCATGCTGGCCGCATGAGCGTTCCACCCGGAACGCCGGAAAGACTCACCGGAAGTACGGCGCCGTGTCACTTCCAGTGCGCGTGAGAACCGGTCGTCGTGGGGAGGACGACGCCGGGGAGCTCATTGAAGACCTGGGCAGCACGTTGCCACCTCGCTTTACCCCACGGGAAGGGGAGCAGGAGAGGCGGGTGGGGGTCCCGTGTCGCGCCGCAGTGGAGACGGGAGCGGCCTGACCCACGGAGGAGAGCGGAGCCCCCGACCATCGGCCCTGCCCGACTTGAGGTAAGCGTTGTAGTGCCTCCGGTCGCCAGCCACGGCAGCACTATCTGACCTCTTCATGCCCCATAGAGGACAGGAAAAACACTGGAGGTAGTAGGAAGGGAATGGTTATTTAACCTCTTGTGCATTGCCTGTCCCCCATTAGGGCGGGGAGACATCCTCAGATACTGCTGTCATGGAAGGTGACTAGAGAAACAGCAAGCTTGCCTTGCCCTAAATTTATCGCAGGGGTTATTTTGGATGTCCCACCACTGCTAACAATCTTCTACGAACTGTGGGGATTTATGTATATCCCACGTTTTCAGTTCCACTTTGGAACTCGCCACTCTCCGGCGCCCCCCTTCCCCTCAGGTCAGTCAAGGAACTACACCTAGGATAATGGGTCGCCGCGGGCTACTTCAATGACGTCTGGCCACCCGGCACGCTGCAGTGAAGGAATTATAAAATGCTCTGGCCGCAGCCACCCAATTAGCTTATAAAATTCCTTCCGTTACTCTGCATTGCCCAGGGTCCAGATCACACTTTGCCGCCACCAGCTACGATTCTCTTAATCAAAGAGTTAATTAAGAGGGTCCGTAGCAAACCCCCAAATTAGTAGCGCAATTATCTTAAAGGCACGGGTTCCTTTTTAGAGCATGAAGACAGACTAATAAAGTTACAATTTATTCCCCAAAAGGGGGGCAGTGATTACAGAGATAAAAGATCTTACAAAGTGGAGACATTAGATATGTACAATGCAAATATAAAATAAAATGGGATTAACAGAGATCAACACTTACAGTTGCTTAGATGGTCTGTAGGCTAACCATGCGGGGAGGCGGGGCCACATGTCCCCCTGCACCTGGGGTTCTTTGGGCATGAAACCTCCAGCTCGAATGACCAATTTTAGGGAGGGAGTACCAATTTTAGGGAGGGAGTACCTTATAGCTTTGGGTTTGTGACATCACGAAAGGGGCGGTCTGGTGATGTTCCTCCCCCTGCTCTAGGAGTTACAATTCTGACTACAAAACTTATAATGACTATCTCGCAGAGGGTACCTCATATAAACACGCACATGGTATCATTCTTTTTAGCCTGTCGAGGATAATTCAAGACCAAACGCAGTAATTATGTAACACCTTTAAGGAGAAATCCAGTTCTCATTTTCTGTGGGTGCTGGAACCGTGAAAATTATGGGCCAGAACGCTGGGTCGATGCATTTTACATTAATGTAATTTTCATATCTCTGCCGCGTATGGTTTTCGAGATCCAGTCTCTTTAATATTACCCATACTTATATCCAGCCGCATCGTGCTTCAAACAAAGACCTTCTTTCCCCTTAGCTTAATTAACATTCCTTAGCTGGAGAGTAGAGAGATGCTGACACAGGAAGCGTCTGGTGTCCTATTACAGATGCAGGCAGAGGAGACACACAGCTGCAAAGGAGGGGGAAGGAGGGGGGGTGACATCTGCAGCGTGTGACAAGCAGAAGTCTCATCTGTAGTGTAACAATGGGAAATTCTGGAATGTTCCAGAAAAGTCATATCTTACTTATATTTTACATTATCATTACAGACGGCCATCAGGGGAAAGAGGTTGAAGCAGTGAATGACACTAGTGCGGCTCCACAGCTTCTAGCATTGCCCTGACTATTCATTGGAGGATGGCACTAGAAGCTGTGGGGCAGCACTGGAGTCACTCACTGGATCCATCCCTGCACCCTGACCGTGCCTTTCACAGAAGCTATGGCAGCAGACATGGAAACAGCCGGCACTGTACTCATATCTGACACAGTGTCCATCACCCAGGACATCTTCAGAGTGAGCGGTGATGCAAGATACTATTAACTGCAGCGCTGCCCCGTGACATTCTGTTCCAGGAGGGCTGATGGAAGCTGCAGTGAGGGAGTGCAAAAACAGCTTCCAGTGACTTCACTTTTGAAACTCATCTCAAATGAAACATCACAGGCAGTAAAAAAAAAACCAAAAAAAAAAACAAACATTTAGGGATTGGCTAGATAGGCAAGTGTGTAGGGTACTGTGTAATAAGCAAGTTACAAAAGTGGTTAGGGTGTAAGGACAGACAATTAAAAAATACATTTTAGATGCTGAACCACACCATTAAAAGTTTGCAAGTGCATATACGTTGCCTAAGAAACCTGGTATGCCAGAGGTGGCTGGCAACTAAGGTAATGAACTGCAAGCTAAAATTAAAAAAAAAAAAAAAAAAACCCTTGAGAACTAAGAATTTTTAATAAATTGCTTGTTTCTACAAGCACATTGTAATTTACAAACATGAAATGGCCTCTTCAAAGGTTTTTACTGTATATAATGGTGGTGCTCACCTATCTTTTTTTTTTTGCTGTACTGAATGTCTATAAGGCCTATGACCGAAATGGGTGCTAAAAGAATGCAACATGTATTACTCATATAACACCATACTGGTCAGAAAGAATTAGCAGCTTTCTCCTTATGGGATACTAGGGACCATTCTTGTGCCCAAGGGTCCTTTGTACTTTGATAAAAAGGCTTTGAATTCGACTGTAAAAGGGAATCTGTCACCCTTTTTTTGACCATCAGCTGCCGGCATTGACATCAGGGGCTTATCTACAGCATTCTTTAACGCTGTAGATAAGCCCCCAATGTAACCTGAAAGATAAGAAAAACACGGATTATACTCACCGGAGGGGGTGGTCCAGTCCAATGGGTGTCGCGGTCCGGTGCATCCCATCTTCATATGATGCGGTCCTCTTCTTCCCTTCCTGTCGTGGCTTTAACGCAGGAGCACTGTTCTGCCCTGTTGAGGGCAGAGCAGGGTCCTGCAGTGCACAGGCGTCGAGAGGGGTCTGGCACCTGCGCACTGCGTATTCTGCTCTGCCCTCAACAGCGCCGGAGCCACTACAGGAAGGGAAGAACAGGACAGCATCGTATGAAGATGGGAGGCACCGGACAGCGACACCAATCGGATCGGACCGCCCCCTCCGGTGAGTATAACGTGTTTTAATTATCTTTCAGGTTACATTGGGGGCTTATCTACAGCATTACAGAATGCTGTAGATAAGTCCCTGATGTCAATGCCGGCATCCGATATTCCAAAAAAAAGGGTGACAGATTCCCTTTAAACAGCATTGCGAATCAGACATCAGGCCTCATGCCCTTTCTATGAGAGCCCCACTGAGAGGTAGAGGATTTGCATTTCATTATGTAGCTGGAACAAGGAATTTACAGGAAGACACAAGACTGAGCCAACAACTCTGGGCACACACACAACCACGCGGGTAATGTTTCATCATATAATCATGCATCACTACAAAGAAAAAAAAAAAAAATCTTCAGTCATAGTATTTGTGTGACATAAAAGCTCAAATAGGAATGAAATGAGTGAATCCTGGTTGTATAAGTGGTATAAAATTATTTTTACTAGTACTTACATCAAGAACACAAGAAGTAGCATTTCTCCTTGTGGAGAATGACATGCTAAGCATGTCGAGATGAGGAGACTTAAAGCCGCAATGCTCCTCTGGGAAATATGCTAATTATGCAAATTGTCTCTTCAGAGAGAAGAGGACTAGAACTCTAGTGCCACCTATTGGAACAATCCTAAAAATCAATGTCGACCCTTTAACGAGCCTTGTTACATGACTTTGGATAAAAGCCAAGCCTAGTACTTGCAAAAATGTTTCAGTCATTTAATAGGGACATACGAAATCCATAAATTTTTAGTGGCCGAGCGCAACATGCCGGCAACCTGGGATTTGTCAGGCCCACATGCGATTCAACATGTATTTCGGCATTTCTATCCTATTTAAATCTTATATTAGAAAATTGCACAGGTTGTTTTAGTTGCGATTTTTTTTTTTTTTTTAATTTGAAATTCTATCAGTTTGGACATTGGATACATTAGATGTTTGGCTCCATTTACTCAAATGGAGTGTCTTCTGCAGGAAATACATGGATTTCTGCAAGCCTCCCTAAGGGAAAAGTCACATGTGACGTCCAGAATATCTTAGTCATAGCTTTCAAATATCCTGCATTTATCAATTTATTAAAGACAGTAAATCAATACTGATGCATACAAAACCCTTGTGTTTCATTATGTTTATTAAGGTCTACAACCTATTAATAAAAATGTTTGATAAACTACAAGTTTCTCTAACAAGACACGCTACCATGCACCTTTTAAAAGAAAATCCTTAGATAATGTATTAATACTGCAAGGCAAAAAAGTTATTGGTTTAAAACAGTTGGATGTGATCGTAAACTGTATCATGGGTCATGCAACATGTTAGAGAACCTGTCATTTGACATAAAAATGTAATTTATCTGGTTTAAATATTATTGTTATTCTGAATTGGACATTTTTTTTTTTCCTTTTTTCTAGGGCAGCACTGTGGTTCAAATCCCACCAAGGACAACATCTGCAAGGAGTTTTTATGTTCTCCCCGTGTTTGAATGGGTTTCCTTCCACACTCCAAAGACTGACTGACCAGAAGATTAGATTGTGAGCCCCATTGGTGACAGTGATAATGTTTGTAAAACCCGAATAATGGGCCGGACAAAATTGCTGGAACCTGCAATATTTGGTTGCACACTCCTTGGAATCAATAACTTCAAATCGCTTCCTATAACCATTAACAAGCTTGGAGGGTTCTGAAGTGGCCAGCAATGAGTCTGGCTCTAAATCCCATTGAACACCTGTGAAGAGATCTTAAAATTGCAGTTGGGAGAAGGCACCCATCAAATGAGAGACCTGGAGCAGTTTACAAAAGACGAGTGGTCCAAAATTCTAGTACACTGTAAAATATTTAAAGTGAATATAACAATTATATAAAAGGACAATAGAGCACACCAGTGCATAAAGAAAATGTGATACACCAGAGCTTTTCCTATTAAAGCTTACAATCTATTAAGTTTTTTATAGATGGAAGAATTGTGTGCTAGAACAGATGGGCACCGTTTGTGGAAGAAGTGACAATTTAAATGAAAGGTTGGAGATTGGAGAAGTGTTATATTGCCAGGATGGGGCAGTGTGGAATGTAACACCGGACCATGTCTGCTTAGCTACTGATGTAGGAACACATATGGCAGCATTCTTTCATGCAGTAGCTCGATAGATGGGTCCATCCTCACATTCACCTTGTCGTAGATCAAAAATAAAAATCTAACTGATCGCTTCGATGGGAACCTGTTAACCATTCAAACTTTTAATTGTAATGCTCGTCTTTATTTTTTCGGCTGCCTCCAGCTGAGAGGCCTGATGCTTCCTCTCCATCCCAGCTGTTCTGTGTACATTTGGCTTTAATCAGGTGTAGGGCAGGAACTTCACATCCTGTTGCCTTGCACTGATTAGGAGGAGTTAGATTTTACAAAGTGGCAG